>NW_017619118.1:1208690-1241190 GCF_001879475.1 Ipomoea nil | reverse complement strand
CTTTAAAGTTATAGCACCGCATGCTTACATCTAGACATTAGCTATTAATTTGAGCAATTATTTATAAAAATTCAAGAAATGATATCATTAAAATATATAAACGATCTAAACTATATCTTTAAGTGCACTATATAATATTTGATGTTCTAATTTAAATAATTATATATAAATTCATATATTCTTAACAAATTCATTCCGTACATCGCACGGGTGCAAATCCTAGTAATATTAAAAAACATTTACATAATCATAACCAATAGAAAAACTGAAATAAACACTTCATTTTTTAACTTTATAACTAATAACTAATTATCACATATCTCTACAATCTACATTTAAATGCCTACTGAGCTAAGTTAAGAAAGTATATATAGACATATACTACATCGTAAGAGAATAAGTAGTACTTAAAAAATACCTATTGAGCTCCTAAACATCAAAATAGTTATAACCAACTAGAATAACTAAAAATAAATAAATAAATAAAAACTTCATAACACCAAAAATCAAAATTTTCAATTAATTTGATTATTGGTCATCGATTACTCAATTGGTTAGCCCTTTTTTGTTTACCCCTATGGAGAAGCAATTGAAGGGAGCATTACACCATTCCTTAAAAGGTGCATTTGAATGAACTCTAGTTAAGCAACCTACCAAACTAATCACAAAATTTCAACTAAAGCAACTAATGACAAATAAAAATAATGCAATTACAACAATTTGACCACTTAAATAGAATTGTTATACCATGAATCAGGATCTACCTTGCATTATAGATTTAATTAAAAAAATATGTATATGCAGTTAATATATTATGTGTTTTCAATTAATAAATTATGTGTCTCTAAATAAATTGAAGTCATATAATTTGTTAACTACAAAGCACAGACACAAAATATGTTAACTTCATCCACATAATATATTCACTGCATATTCTATGTATGTATTTAACATATTATATGTCTATAACAATAATTGTTGCCCACAATCCACACAACTGTGTGGATAACAATCCCAAAACGACGTCGTTTTGAGTTTTTTTTTTTTACTCGACCCCCTGTAACATACATTTTTATAACTCATAATGCACATCATTGTAACTCATAAAGTACATTATCTTTTCTCAAAAATTTCATTATTCTAACACATAATGTACATTATTCTAACTCATATAATTCAACGACGTCGTTTTTTACCGTGGTCCACACAGCTGCGTGAACCACGATCCACACAATAATTTGTCATGTCTATAATTAACATATTATGTGCTTGGAATTAACATATTATGTGCCTTTAATTTATCTACAAGCACATAATCTGAATGTCATTTTGGACCAAGATCCACCAAAATGAACCCTAATCCATGGTATAATTTGCCCCTTCAATATTACCCATCACCTCCCAAGGAGCCTAATCAAATAAACAAAAGTATGGCAAACAAGTTAAAGAAAGTGATCCATGCCCAAGACTTGGGAAGCTAGGTGTCTAAGTAAAGAAAAGTATAAAGAAATTAAGAAGAAAAAACACAAGAATGTTTTGGGACCACAAGCATTGGAGGTGTGTACTAAGGTGTTCACATGCAAGCCATAGCAGGGCCACTACTAGGAACCATGTGGGCAGCCACTGAGCTTGAGAAACAGTCTGCCAGATTCATGGCAGAACTGAAAAAGCCAATATTATACAGGTGGGGACATGGGAAAAACCAAACCTGTGTTATCACTTTCAACTTTAGGCAAAATTTTATTCAAATGCAACTATCCACTTACCAAAAATAAATTTTAAAAAACCCCAAAAGATATTGTTTTGCCATGAACAGGCAACAATGTCTACAATTGTTCCATTTAGACTGAAACAAACAAGCCCCATTACTCTTTTATCAGTCCTCACAAACCACTAGGTTGGTATTCACATTTCTTACATCTATCACCCTGTGCATTCTGATTTGCTCCTAAATTCTTTATGAGCAAGAAAAAAACGAAATCGGAAACAAACTTCTACTAGTACATATTATTCAGAGACCCTTTCCCGGATAAATCGAGGAACTATATATCACCCTTCGGATTTTAGCTCTGATTCTAAGCTAACTATTGTCACTTCACCCTCGTCAGACAACAAAGGAAGCTTACACTTGCTACTCATCTTCTTCACTTTCTCGCTTGAGCATATGAAGATCCGCCTCACCATTTTGCAGAACTCCCTGCACGAATCAAGAATTAAGATTAAATGGAAAGCAAACGATGGAGAGATCAACGTGTTGTTTCAAATTAAGTGTTCAAACTCACGGCCATGGGTCATCGCCTACGAGCATCATATCTCCCTCGTCATCCGCGTATATGACCTCCCACTTGCTTCGAGGGCAAAGTTCGCCTTTAAGTTCAAAGATTTCCTCGAGCTCGTTTAAGAGGTCATCGTAGTCCTTCATTGTTGTCAAATCAACCGCTCGTCCAAAACGAGAGCCTTCCATTTGCACCTTATTTGAAGAAAGGTGGGGGTGAATTCTTAAATAGTAATATGAAAAGGGTTCTGTTAGGATCAAACGTTTACCACTACACCAAAAGCTAGTAGCGAAGGTGCAACTTTATTTCCTTATAGACCGCCATCACATTTTCGAGAGACAGGGTGCTGAACTTGGCCCTTAACCAGCATCCACCCAACAATCCCTTAGCCACCAATTGATGGACTTGGCCCTTTACCGGCCTCCGCCCAACGGTATAATCAGTGTTGCAAAAATCGGGCCTAGGCGCTAGGCCACCTAGGTGCCCGCCTAGGCGCCCTAGGCGGTCCCTAGGCGCCTAGAGGGCACCTAGCGATTTTTTCAACCTTGGGTATAATAAAACGCTAAGGTAGGAGTTGTCGCTTGTACCAACCTTAGTGCAAGTTCTCGAAGTAGTAACGGATGGTTTGCTTAGCGTATCCTTAAGCGATGCCTCCACTAGTTTTATTTCTCGTGAGGACTTAAGATGCTCTGATTTCTGAACTGCACCAACTCCATTTGCATCACAAACAGCGTTGGCATTACTTGGCATGGTATTTGAACAGGGCGTTTCTTTCTCCCGACGATAATTATCAGCGTTGCTAAACTCGATTCCAAATATACGGATAGCCGACTTTTTGGACCTGTCCACTTGGTCAAGCAAGGCCCCGTTGCTTGCAATTGACGGGATGGGAGAACTGAATTCAGAAATAGACGACAACCGTGGAGGCATGTTTGTGCTGTCTTCTATCGTCTCAGAACCACTCGGGGGTTGCCACATTCCACTCGGATGAGCCCTAGAAGCGGTGACGCTGCTCTCATTGCAAGCCCTTCCGTTAAGGTCTTTCTGCTTCAACTGCCAGAAAGCTTGATCACCATTGCTTACGGTTTCACCAGCAGATTTCGGTCCAGAATACCAGAATGGAGAAGCAACAGATGTCGTTTTATCTTCTAAAATACTCAAAGTTAGTAGACAGTGAGGGAATAAAACACAAAAAGAACTCTAGACTTCTAGAGCAATAGTTCGATATACCGTTCGATGGAAGTTCAAGGGGTCGAGGCCTTTTAGTTTTTGTCCCGGGTTGGACTATATCTGCAGAAGCAGAAGCTACAAAAGGTTCAATCTCCCACGGTGAAACCCTATCCGGGCGAGGAATAGTAGCTGGTTCATCCCATTGAATCTGAACGGGTCAAAACCGTAAACACGAGTATAAGAAACAAGGAATTATATATTTATATCCTACCAATACAACTTATAACTAGCTCAGACCTTCAACGAGCGCCATTTTGAATCTTTCCACTGCGAGGAGATGTCTCCCAGCCCAACTATTGTTCCCGAAAACCTGAGTGAATAGACCACCATATATAGAAATTAAAGATGCGAGAATAACATTTGATAACCAATGAGAAAGGCAAAATGCACTTAGCAACCTTCTCTCGGGAGAATCTTCTCCTTCAAATCTCATCCTGAAACGCATACCCACCGAGAACCCATGGCGTATAGCCTCTAGGTATTTGTTTAGTCCGATGATAAATTGGCTTGTTCTGAATGACATACGAGAATATTGGAATAACTCAAAGTTAAACGGGCGTTTGAACAAAATGTGTTTGTGGACACACAAATATAAAAAAGCACAAGCAGCCATACCTCGGCTTATAATACACAACAAAAAGGGTTTCCGTTCTAATAGCATGAGATGCAGTAGCAAGAACTCCTAAATGCATACTTTGGCTCGATAGCACAGACGGAGGCATAGAACTTTGCTGCCGAGCAAGACGACGAACCCCGACACGCAATTCCCCATTATCAGCTCTGTAACAATTTTCGAAAGAATATAAAGTTCGATTATGCTTGCCTTCATCGAAAGAAACTAGGAAAACGGGAGCATCAAATGAATCCCAAAATCAAACAGTAGTCCAGATTAGCGGGATAAAGTGGAAAGGGCAGAGAACGGTACCTCAGGAATACAAAAGCATCACCCGCAACTAACCTCTTCGAGGTTACAAATGTACTCCACCCAGTCGTAAGCAAGTGCCTTCGAGGTTGACCTGATAAAAGTTTGTAGGGGACAAACATCAAAATATTGGAACTGCTTATCTATGCTGACTACAATTAATAACTTAAACTAAGCATACCTAGCTTATAAGCTAGCTGAAAGCTTAAAAGTTAGTAGCTGCTAGCTTATTTTGAAAAGCTACTTAAAAGATAGTGTTTCAAAATAAGCTATTATTTTAAGCCTTTTCACGTTTTACCAAACAGATTTGTAACTTAAAATAAGCTATAAGCTCTACCAAACATAGCCGTTACCTCTAAATATGTGCTTAAAGCGCCACTCGTATCCATGAAGATCCTTGGCAATCAAATCTTGTGTTGGGGTTGCCTGAGACATGTCCTGCAAGAAAAGACGATGTGCTAATATGAGGATCCAAGAGTCAATTAGCGCAAGCCCCATATTCATTGCAAAAAAGAAAACAAAGAGAGCGGGGGGATCGGCTAGGCAAAGATGAAGAGAAATTACCAAGGGGGGAAGGCATTCATTGGCATGCTTGCGGAGAACAGAAAACCCTCCATGAGTACTAGTATCCGATGCCGTTAGAATCTTACAAAACGAGTGAACAATCCGCTTAGGTGGATCAGGGATGCATTCATCAGGACTGGTGGGCTCGGTTTGCTACAATTATCAATTTAATTCCAATCACAATACATAAACACAGAATGTAACAATCATATTGATAATTCGGTTCGTAGTTTCTCTATACCAATAAAAACAAAAATGGATTGAGTAATTTCTTACATCCGCCTCTGGGAGTAAAGTGATCTGTGCATAGACTTCATCATTCTCCGCTTCTGCCTGTCAATCCAAACCCAGAAAACAATGAAAATTTTCTACCAATTACCAAACCCAATCAAACGGGTCAAAACGGATAGAACAACAATGTACCAATAATTGAAGATTCACAACTCGACAAAGTATCTTCGAAGGAAGACCAAACTGAGGAATCTGTTGAGTCAAAGCCTGGTTTGTAGACACCTCTAACTGCACAAAAATGTTAGTATATCATATCATCAGATACAATCATCTTTAGAGCTTCGAGATATATAGCGACTCGAATTCATAGAACAATTGAATAAGAAGAATAAGAAGAAATACTTGTTCTATGTGACCCTGGGGAAAGTAGTAAGCCCTCTCTCCTTCTTTAGGAACATCTACCAAAGGCCCTGCACATGACTTCCATAGCTCTGGTGACAGATCATCACATCCCAAGCCTACCCAAATAACATATCAACCAAACCAAATCATAAGGCAAACCAAAAATCCAATACACAACCCAAAAATGGATCTACAAACTAAAGCCCAGTTTTTCTATTCTTTAAGTTGAAGCTTCAAAAAAAGGCCTAAAGTAGAACCATGAACTCCCTGGTAATCCTATGGCTAAGCCATAATTGTCCATAGCAACAAACAAATAAGAGAACTTTTTCTCTGTTTTAGCTTATCATCTTCTACAAATATTATCTCATTAAAGACAAGTTCTTTACCCAACAGAAAAGAATCAAATAAATTCACTAGTATCTACACATTATTACAACAGGCAGATATAGAGGGAGAGAGAGAGAGAGAGTTTGTATTTGTTTTTCCTGTTTTTAAGAAAGGGAACAAGAAGAAGATCATTAAAAGCCAAGAAATTAAAAAGGAAAAATCAATTTCATTACCTGAAATTTGTCTCTGCACCCCATGAGAAACTCCTCCTCTAATACCCACATCCACATGAGCCATTCAAGCTCAGAAAAAAAATACACAAAAAGACTCCCACCCTTTACAGAAAACAGAGCAAAATAGAGAATTTCAAAACCAAAAACCAAAAAAACAAAGCGGAAAAATAAAACAAGAAAGGATGAAGGTTGAGGAAGAAAACTCTTATCCTATTCACGCACTCCACACTGCCCCATTCATCATCACAGGGACAAACAAACCAAACCCAAGATCCATTTACTACCCAACAAAATTCTTATCCATCCATTTCTACCCCCCCCCCCCCTACCCATCTCTCTCTCTACCTATATGTACAGGTGTGTGTATGTATAGGTGTAACAGATTGTATAGAAAGTGCAGAGAGATGATGGTCTGTAGTGTTCTCTTTTTCTTCTCACTTTTTTCAGTTACAAAACCACTCTCGGCTGTGTCTTCTCAGCAACAAAACCACTTTCCTGGGGGAAAAAACCGCTTTTTCTTCTTGGCTTTTAATTTCTTCTCTTCGTGTATGGAGAAGAGCAACAACAACTGAACGCAGTCCACGTTACCGAATCCCAAAACCGCTTCTCACACATACACTCGCTCTCTCTGTCTATAGAAAGACCATAAATCTCTGTCTCTCCCTCTGTCCATGGGGACACCAAATTTTCTCTCTGTCTCTCTCTCTCTCTCTCTCTCTCTCTTTAATTAGGATAGCTGAAAAGTGAAAGCTTTTGCTCACTGACTCACTTAAACAGGCTATGTGGTTAAGTCTAACCTGAGTTACTCCATATTATAAGTATAAACATTATTATTTATTAGAGAAAATCGCATTGAGGTTTATTTATATATAAAAATATACTGTATATGAGGTTTATTTATATATAAAATTTTTGTTATTTAATAATTATTATGTGTGAATTCCTATGATAAAATTATGAACATAAATATATTTATAATTAAAATAATATTTAAGGTGGGTGATTATTACAAATCTTAAACTATATTAAAAATTTAGTACATAGTATTTAATATTACAAATTTTTAAGAACTTAGTAAACTACAGTAGTAATTGAATTACAATTTTAGAGTCACCACGGATCACAATTTTTAGACCTTTGAGATTTCTAACTCTAGATATAACAACATACAATTGACCTTTAAAGACCAAAATCACAATCTTAGTTCAAACATTGATTTTTTCTTCCAAATACTATCGAATTAAATGTGTAATCAATAAAAGATGAGAACTAAAAATTCGAGAATATAATCTTAATGTTACTAAGCCTACTTTACGTCAATTAAGTTGGAGAGTGTTGTTGGATAGTATCCTTATGTGGGGTTTTATTGGTAATAATCATGTAATTTTATTTTAGTAAAAATGTAATATATTTTTATTAGTAAACTTATGTGGGGTTTGATTGGACACTTTTGTACCATATTGACTCTGTTTGGCATAGATTATAGCTTATTAAGCTACTAATAAGCTATAAGCTTTATTTGATAATGTTTCAAAAATAAGCTAGTAGTTTAAAATAATAGTTTATTTTGCAACGCTACTCTATAGCTATGTTTGGCAAACGTAGTTGAAAAGTAACTGAAAGTTTAAAAGGAGTTGAAAGCTGAAAAGCTATAGGCCTTGTTTGGTAAATGGTTGTTAGCTGTTAGCTGATTGTGTTAATCAGAGGGTATAACTAGTTGATAACATTAGCTGTTGTAGAAAAGTGTTTGGTAAATTAGTTGTTAGCTGATAACTGTTTGGTATAATTTCTTTTTTAAAAAAAGCTAATTGAAAAAGTTACTTGGAGTAGCTTTTTGAATTTTAACATTTTGGAGTTGCAAAAAGCTAACTAACCAAACACTTAATTGATATTTTAACTAAATCAAACAATTAATAGTGGTCAAATAAGTCAAAATTGACCTATAGACCAATTTTTTACCAAACAGGGCCATTTGCTAGGAGCAAAAACTGAAGAGCTTTTAAACTAGCTGTTATGCTTGAAAGTGTTTGGTAAAATTAACCTTTTGATAAGCTAATAAATATAAAAAAAGACATCTTCATAAAATTTAAATTAGTTTGTTTAATATTAAAATTTAACGTTTTGTCTTCAAAAAAAAATATTTTGAAATAAAATTATTAGCATAATCATGATCTAGCATCCCATAATGAAGTAGCAAAATATTGTTGCTAATCTCCTTCATAATATAATAATAATAATAATAATAATAATAATAATAATAATAATAATAATAATAATTATTATTATTATTATTATTATTATTATTATTATTATTATTATTATTATAACAATAATAATAATAACAATAGTAATAACAATAACAATAATAAAATAATAATTAATAACAATAACAATAATAACAATAACAATAATAATAATAACAATAACAATAATAACAATAACAATAACAACAACAACAACAACAATAATAATAATAATAATAATAATAATAATAATATTATTATTATTATTATTATTATTATTATTATTATTATTATTATTATTATTATTATTATTATTATTATTAATGCGGTGAAAGTTGATAAAGGAGAAGGGAAAATGATTTTAACTGGGAAAGGTAAAGGATGTCATTTCGTTAAAATAATAAGGACAAAGATTAAACAAAAAAAAAAATTAGGAAGCTACTAGCTTATTTCCGAACGCTACCTTAGGTAGCGTTCAAAATAAGCTCTTATTTTAAGTTACGAGTTTATTTTGTCAACATTACCGAATAGAACTTATAGCTTATTATTAGTTTTTTTCTAATGTAAAATTTTTATACATATTGATTTTTCTTTCTTAATTGAAAAGAATAAGGGTATTTTGGTTATATAAAGTAATTAATTAATAATAATAAAATTCTTTCAAAATTATCCCTCAAATTTTTTTGACATAGCATTCGAATAAGAACCACCGAACTTATTGCATGCATATCTAATCTTCACATCAGTGATGTTACAATACCTATGTTTTTTTTCTTTTTTTTACTTTAACCATCTTAGAGCAACTCTAGCAATGAGTTTTTTTTTTTTTTTTTTTCGTGGTTTTATCATATTTTTTTGTGATATGAAAGATAGGGGGTTGAGGAGATCTTGCAAATTCAAATTTTCATTGATTTTTGAGCTCTTAGGTACCGTTGCACACACCAGTGCAAGTAGGTACGTTGAGAGTGGTCGCAACTAACGCCCAACCTTAGCTCTAATTTTTTTTTCTTTACTCACAAAAATTTTCCAACATTTTTTTTCTAGAGTTGCCCCTTGCCCCCTTATAAACTTCAGGGAAAAGGGTCAAATAGGCCCTCAAACTTTAGCTTAAAAGTCAATTAAGCCTCTAAACTTTTTAAAGGTGCAATTACACACATCAATAATTCATTTAAATGCAATGAAGTCCAAAAACAAATTAATGACCTGCTATCACAGGTCATTAGGGTTCAGGCCACCTTCCGGCGAATTTTCAGGCAAAAAAAAAGTGATCAGCGAAATTTTCGACAAAATAAGTGACCAGCGAAATTTTCGGCAAATCTGGGTCGGTTGCCGGTCACATTTTTTTTGTCGGAAAATTCGCCAGAAGGTGGCCTGAACCCTAATGACCTGTGATAGCAGGTCATTAACTTGTTTTTGGACTTCATTGCACCTGAATGAATTGTTGATGAGTGTAACTGCACCTTTAAAAAGTTTAGAGACCTAATTAACTTTAAGCTAAAGTTCGAGGGCCTATTTGACTCTTTTCCCTAAACTTCACTAATAACATAAACCACCATCCTACATCATACTCTATCCAAGCCTACCTTAATTAGCTGATGATTCATATTTGCTGTAGTAATTAACGTCTGTTTTATCTAATACGGACTCTCATTTATGTCAAGTTGTCAATTCACTAATGGGTTCATAGAATAGGTCAAGAATGAAATAACTTTCATTGAAATAGACATATTTTATTGTTTGTTTTAATCATTTTGTCATGGAAATAACATTAGTAAGAATGAATTATTCCCTTTGCAAGAAGGGCCTTGGCATTAGCTATTCTCATGTTCTTCGGTACAGCTTTTATATTAAAATGCCAAAAATATCCTTTGCACATTAAATAAATAAATATATATAACATTTAATATATTATTATTATTATTATTATTATTATTATTGTTGTTGTTGTTGTTGTTGTTGTTGTTGTTGTTATTATTATTATTACTAGTAATTCACCGGGATGCGATGCACGGGAAAAAATTATGTTATTATAAATATAAATAAAAAATAGAAAAAATAAAAATATTTTAAATTGTTTAATATAATAATATTTTTGAGCTTCCATTGGTCAAGTATTTATTATTTGTATAGAATACAAAATTACAATTAAAATTAAACTTAAAATGTTGTATGGTCACTACTGGAAATTCTGAAATTTCCGACCACCTGAAAATGATCTTAAATTAAGTTGATACCAAAAAGTCCAAAAAGTGGTCGGAAATAGCAACAAAGGTTTTTCCGGATACCAAAAGTGGTCGGAAGAAGACTTTTAACTTGATTTAAGATCACTTTCAGGTGGTCGGAAATTTCAGAATTTCCAGTAGTGGGTTAATATAATCTCTAATTATGTACATATTTAAATAAACTTATAAAGAGAATTTACATAATTACATTGATTTATTCTTAATTGTATTTCATCTATATTATAATTTTCACAATACGAATAATAACTAAGATAATTACATTTAGAAAGTAAATTTCAAATTTTGTATGAATAAATTTAAACTCTAATTGAACACATTTTTTTATATGATTATATAATATATTATTTATGCACATGTCATTCCATAAACCCAAATGTCATTCTATAAGCCCAATATCACTTTTTGTTGAGATAATTCAAATGTTTTTCCTTTTAAAAGTAAGTTTAGAAATCCAGAAAAACATTAAAGACCCATACGATATATACATTTATATATATTTAAATTTTTAATTATGGCTCAAATGATTTTTTTTTTTATTCTGAAGTCCAATAATTGACCCACGGCCTGCATCATTTGCTTTCTTCATCCCTTCTCGCTTCTGCCATTTCTTTGAAGCACTTGCCAGGGAGAAAAATTATATGTAGAGGCTTGCATTAATTGCACTGTTTCAGATATCGAATAGGCTTTCATCGAAAATTTAATTAATATTGTAATCCCAAGAAGCACTATAAATAACAATAGCATATCAAATAGACTTTCATTGTAAAGCAGAGATTTAATTAATATTGCATCGTTTCATATTTTCTATTAATCGGAAATTGGAATCCTTAATCATAATATCATAACATTTAATAACTCCATTAATTCAATAAATGTAATCCTTTGTTATGGACGAGAAAAAAAAAATAGCTATTTTATTTTTCAAATGTTGTACTTTTTTTTTTTTTTTATATATAGTAAAGGATGTTGTGGCTATTTTATATTAATAAGGATAGAGACAATAATTTTAACAATAAGTACTCACCAAAATAATAATTGTAACATTAATTACTTCCCAAACCATATAGCTTTGTTATAGTTAAGATGATGATGATGATGATGACGATGACGACGACGACACGTTTGTAATTGTATGATGATGATTATTATTATTATTATTATTATTATAATTATTTTACCATTATTATTTTGTATAAGGGTATTTATGTCTTTAAAACCTATTACATTTTTATTCTTTTGACTAACCAAACACTAGAATACAATTCCTAAAGTCTATTCCTTCCAAATAATATAATACAATTACAAATTCATATTCCCCATCCAAATTCATCCGTGAACCAAACGTGTTGTAATTACATTACAAATTAAATAAATTATAAAACTACCTTTCAAAAAAATAAATTATAAAATTAAACATATTTATAGTTTCTCTTTCAAGTAAGCATAAACGTTCTTTTTGAGCCAAAAATAAAAAGGCAGAAATGTAAAATAGGTCAATCTACTACTGCGAGGAGTGTTATGCTGTGCATCCGTATGCACCATGCATGGTGCATTCGGATGCAAAAACGACGTCATTTTGACGTCTAACTTTTTTTAAAAAAATTCAGAATTGCATAACTACACATCCATAATTTCATCACATCCTTAATTTCATAACTATAAATCCATAATTGCATAACTGCACATCCATAATTTCATAACTATAAATCCGGAATTGCATAACTACACATCCATAACTTCATACCTATACATCCAGAATTGCATAACTACACATCCATAACTTCACAACTATAAATTCAGAATTGCATAACTACACATCCATAACTTCATAACTACACATCCAGAATTGCATAACTATACATCCAGAATTTCATAACTAAAAATCCAGAATAATGAACTAAAAAATGAATAACATAATGTTGTTGCTGGGAATCGAAACTAATTTTTTTTTTTAAAGTAGGACGCGCATTTTGACAAAACGACGCCGTTTTTTGTATCCCTATGCACATCATAATTTGTCCTACTGCGAAGTGCTCAATTCCCACCACGAACTAAATTAAAGTCTAATTAACTACACTTACCAGCAAAATTTGTTCGATTGGTTTTTTTTTTACAAGTTGCTAACAGATTGCCTATTTAATTATTAAAATATAATAAAATAAAATAATTTTTTTTAAAAAAAGAGAGAATTTCAGCCACCGGCTGGTTGATTTTTTTTTAATTATTTTATTTTATTTTATTTTATAATTAAATAGACAACCTGATAAAAAAATCAATCGAACAAATTTAATTGGTAAGTGTGATTAATTAGGCTTTAATTTAATTCGTGGTGAGAATTAAGCACTTTACAGTAATAAATAAGTCTACTTAATACTTCTCCCAAATAAAAATAATAAAAACCATCACCAAACGGTCAACTTTTATATGTTTATATATCAGTAGTTAGTTGTTAACCACAATAGAAATATTATATTCTATATTACATAATACTTGTTGGTTTTGTCATCATTTTAAACTTAAACTAGTGAAAATTTTGGACAAAGGCTATGTTTCACTTGAATTGTGTTAGCGTATATTGATTTGGGTCAACATCTGAGTAAATAAAGATGATGAAATAAAATGGTTGGACATGCACAATATTTATATGAAAATTAAAAAAAAATGTATTAAATCAACCCAAAATTTTAATATTATTGATATATATATATATATATATATATATATATATATATACACACACACACACACACATACCTTTATCTTTTCTTTATATCTTTATCTTTATTATATTATATATTATACAATAAAGCAGAATCTAGCCACAAAATTTTTCCTCCAAAGTGTGAATGCATTTTGAAAGAAACAAGATTAGCAAGTATGAATGCATTAATTGGGTGGGTAGATGTATTTATACATATTTTTTTGAAGTTATTATGTGTATTTATATTTTATAAATTATATTTTATTATTATAGCTCTATCTCTATGACTCTATATGTATGAAAAAAAGTTTATTGTGTTCAAATTTATTGGTAAAATTTTATATTTAATATAATTTGTGTATATATTCATTTAAAACTCAATTATAATTAATTTGATTCCACATATATAAAGAGGAGAGAAATTAGATATAAAATAAATATAGTTCTTACATAAATAATCTTTTTCAAATGAATAAGTTTTTTTGTGGAGATTTTCAACAGTATCGCCTGTTATTTTATTTACAATTTTATTTAAATACGTTAGTTATATAATTAAAGTAGTTATTTCAAATTCAATTCCTTTCAAAAAAATTTCAAATTCAAATAATAATACAAGTAACAATAAACTTTAAAATCAACATAATAAAAGCATAATTAAAATTTTAAATATATTAAATATTACATTGTATAGTTATACTTACATTTTTAATCAAACTAATTTTGAGCTCAAAGAACTCAAGTACGTTTTTCTATTTCCATAACCATTACTTTCTTTGCTAATTCAGAGGATGTCAAAATTTAATTGATAAATTTGTTAAATTAATAATAGTCCGTGCATTGCACGGGACAATTACTAATATATATATATATATATATATATATATATATATATATATATATATATATATATATATATATATATATATATATATATAGAGAGAGAGAGAGAGAGAGAGAGAGAGAGGTTCAAGTGCGGCGGTGTCTTACGGTGCGGCGTCACCAATAGTTCATCAAATATACACCATCAAATGAATCAATGTTAGGAAAATACAGCATAAAAACACACAAATATTAGGTACGCATCACCAAAAATACGTCATTAGGTGTGATTAAAAACACCATACAGTGTTCGGAAATACACCATTGGGGGTGGTGAGTTATATGGTGTATTTTTTTGGGTCTGTTGTGTATTTTTTGGTATTTTTTTTTACATTTTATTGTGGTGTGTTTCCCTTACACTGTTGGTGTATTCTGAAATTCCGTCACACCGCCGGTGTTCGAAAATACACCATTGGGGGTGGTGAGTTATATGGTGTATTTTTTTTGGGTCTGTTGTGTATTTTTTGGTATTTTTTACATTTCATTACGGTGTGTTTCCCTTACACTGTTGGTGTATTCTGAAATTCCGCCACACCGCAGCACCTAAAGCCCTCGCCGCATTTGAACTTTTTCATATATATATATATATATATATATATATATATATATATATATATATATATATCTACTATACTGATAAGAGTCCAAGAGAGTTAGGCCTATAATGGGTAGAAAAAATGGCGGTCAAATTTTTTAATCAAATGAATGGCTCAGATTGATTAGATTTTAATTTTTCCTTGAGATTTCATAATTTATCCTTAATGAATATGATTATCCGTTAAATATTATCTTTTTTTTTGTTAATTTCTGTTAGTTCACCGTTAACTTACTCATTGATTTCAATAAGAAAGGTCTTAGGTTCGAACCACATCCCAATCAAAGTTGGCATAATTAGTACTCTATTTTACTCTTATTAAATTAAATAATAATTTAGTAGCTACATAAAAAAATAATACATATGCATTTCTTTCTTTCAAAAGGCTGAACTCCAACCCTAAGGGCCCCCACACCCCGACCAGACTGAGCATTTCTTTAATTTAGAATTATGTGTCTACAATGCCTTTATGCAAAAAAAAAAAATTATTCATTATCAATAAATTAAATAAGAGAAATAATTTCATTAGTTATATTGTCTTTATTTTTCTCCAATATAAAAATTCTTTACATTCAAAATTCAAATTAATCAATTGATTATATTCGCTACATTGTCCCTACAATGTCTTTATTAAAAAAAAAAATTATTCATTATCAATAAATTAATTAAGAGAAAAAATTTCATTAGTTATATTGTCTTTATTTTTCTCCAATGTAAAAATTCTTTACATTCAAATTCATCAATTCATTATATTTACTACATTGTCTATTATCTTTTTTGTGCACTATTTTTTAATTAAATATCAAAGTTATAATATAAAATAATGCTATATATTTATTTACCAAGTATTTTATTAATACCATGAAAAAAATTTAAAAAATTTAAATTAATAAAGCCAATTATATTAACTACTTGAGGGATTTGTTGACAAAGAGAGTATTCAAATCACACAACAAATTGAAGTGAGAAAACTACCTCGCAATGTCTCGTTTGACACATCAGCAGTTAGCGGTTAGCATTAGCGAATTTGACTAGCGAATTATATCAACGGTTGGTAAAAAGATATTTGAAAAACTTAACTGTTTAAATTAACATTTAAAATGACCTAAGGGTATAATAATAATAATAATAATAATAATAATAATAATAATAATAATAATAATAATAATAATAATAATAATAATAATAATAATAATAATAATTGCTTTAATAATAATTTTTTTAAAAAAATATAGATGTGTTTTGGGAAAATCATTCTAAAAAACGTTAAGTGAAAATATTGTAAATTGCAATGTTTGTATTTTCAGTGGTTTGGAACAAATTGTTGCTTCAAACTGTTGAATAACCAAAACACTTTCTTTAGCATTTTGATCTTTGGGTTACATCATGTTTACCAATCGCCCAATATCTTTGGGTTACATTATAATTAAAAATTTTAAATTTTTACTACATCTAAATTCCTTAAATTAGGAATTTCTTTATCCATAATAATTTATTCAACAATAATGGTTGAACTAAATGAACACTGAGCAGATAAAATATTGGCATAACAAATGCATGTTGTAGTATTTCAATCAAATGGAATGTTAGTCCACAAAATTCTCTCTCTAGATTCTCTCTAGGGTTTTTGCAGATCTACTAGGGTTTTCCTAGGTTTTCAGACAATTTTGGTTCTTTTCTCCCTGAAAGATGGCCGATGATGTTGTTATGGATGGCGAGATCAACCAACGTAATGCGACGCTGGCCGAGATGGAGGAATTGCGTGAAAGAGAGTTGCCGAATGGGGTTGATTTGCGCCGAACGAAGGAAGTTAGGCAGGATGTTAGGCGAGATGCAAGTTGGAGGCAAGAAGGGAGGGATTACGGTGCGAATGAAAGGCAGGAAGTTGGGGGGGAACGTGGCAGTAGCTTGAGGCGTGGGGGAGGTGTGTTGGCAGGTGGTCTAGGCGGTGTACATGGGGGTGGCGTGGGTAGTTTAGATGGAGATGGTGTAGGCAGTATGGGTGGAGGAGGGAATAGAGGAAGCATGGAGGAACGTGGCAGTAATATGAGGCGTGGGGGAGGTGTGTTGGCAGGTGGTCTAGGCGGTGTGCATGGGGGTGGCGTGGGTAGTTTAGATGGAGATGGTGTAGGCAGTGTGGGTGGAGGAGGGAATAGAGGAAGCATGGATCGGCATGGGAGGGGGGATGGGGGAATTGCACGGCATCAAGGGGTAGTGGGGGGTGTGGCGGAGTTGACGGATAGATGGGCGGAGATGGCGTTGATGGAGGAGGAAGGGGCGGTGTTTATGCCGGAAGGTGGGGATGCGGTGGTAGAGGGTGATGGGGAGGAGGAGGAGGAGACTTGGAGGATTGTCGGGCGGTTTTTGACGCAGAAGATGATCAAGCTAGACTTTATGAGGCAGGTTCTGGCGTCTGTTTGGCAACCGGTACGTGGAGTACAGGTAACGGAGATTCAAAGGGGTTTGTTCTTATTTGTGTTTTTCCATAAGACGGATATGGAATACGTGCTGAATGGGGGACCCTGGGCTTTTGAGAATAATGCTCTTGTGTGTCGGGAGGTGTTGGATGGGGTAAATCCTGTGGATGTGGAGCTGGATATGATTGACATGTGGGTACAGTTGCATGATATGCCAAAGGGGTACACGTCGCATACAATCCTGGAGCAGGCATGAAATTTTTTGGGCTCTTTTGTTAAACATGATGACCGGTTTGAGGGGGCGCCATGGCTAACGTTTCACCGTATTCGAGTGTCAATTTCGGTTGATAGGCCGCTTAGAAGGAGGATGAGGTTGATGAAGAGAGATGGGACTACAGCATGGGTAAATTTTAGATATGAACGGCTGCATAAGTTTTGCTACTTTTGTGGCTGTATGGGTCACTTGCATACTTTCTGCATACACGCTAGGGAGGCTGGAATTCCAGTCGAAAGGTACCTGTACGGTCCGGATTTGCGAGCTGGTGGATCCCGGAGCGCTCCTAGAGCGGTTGGGGATAGCTGGCTTGTTCCGGTAGGCGGGAAACCACGACCACTGGGAGTCAAGCCACGTGTAGTGGATGGGGGACAGGGAAGTGGGGCTGTCACACCCACGAGTATGTCTGAGGATGAGGTGGTGGTGGCTACGGCAAAGCGCCGTAGACATGGAACCGAGGGGAGAGAGGGAAGTGGAAACGATGAGGTAACAACCGCAGCTGTTTCAAAAAACTTGTCCATGGCGGGAGCTGGTGTCCAGCCCCGCCCATCATCATGAGTACTCTGAGCTGGAACTGTCGTGGCTTGGGCAATCCACGCACAGTTCGACAGATTGTGGGCCTTGCGTCCAGTAAGAAGCCTGATTTTGTGTTTTTGATGGAGACCAAGGTACCACGGATACATGCAGAACGGATCCGGGTTACGCTTGGCTATGAAGGTTTGTTTTATGTTGATAACGATGGTTTGAGTGGAGGAATGGCGCTTTTGTGGAAGAAGAATAATACGGTGAGATTTTTAAGCTATTCGCAGAGTCATATTGATGTGGAGGTTAGCTTGTTTAATAAGTTATGGCGCATGACATGCATTTATGGTATCCCCGAGCGTGGTAGGCGGGAGGAGACATGGGATTTACTTGGTACTCTCAAGACTAGATCCTTATTGCCCTGGGTGGTGATAGGGGATTTTAATAATCTACTATATCAGCATGAGAAGAAGGGGGGAAATCCGTATCCTAATAGTCTGTTACGGGGTTTCGGAGATGCTCTGGATGACTGTGGTTTGATGCAAATGCCAATGAGGGGCCATCAGTATACGTGGCAGAAGGGGAAGGGGACGCCGAATTGGATAGAGGAGAGATTGGATAAGGCTTTAATAACGAATGATTGGGGTCTGCTCAATGAGAATGCAATGCTGGAAAATATTCGAACTCGGGCATCGGATCATTCGATCCTATTCCTCAGTATTAATGCGATTTGCATGCCAAGGAGAAGGGGACCGCGGAAGTTCAGATTTGAAATGGCTTGGCTATTGGATGAGGGGTGCAAAGGAGTAGTCGAAACGGCCTGGCAAGAGGGGAGAACGGAGGGATTGCTGCACTGCCAGCAGTTGTGTGGAGAAAAGTTGATGCGGTGGGGTGGAGATCAGTTCCATAAATTTGGAAAGCGAATTAACCACCTGCAGCGGAGGCAAGATGCCATAAGGAATAAACGAGATTTGGTAGCTCTCGCTGAGTACCAACAGATTGAGAATACAATGAAACGAGTAGAGGCCCAGGATGATGTGTTTTGGAGGCAGCGGGCCAAGCAACACTGGCTACGCGGGGCTGATGCGAATACAAAATTTTATCACAGGTATGCTTCTGCACGCCGGAAAAAGAATTTTATTTCTACTATTAAATGTGATGCTGGTAACTGGGTGGAGGGGGATGATATGCATGTTGTTATACAGAATTACTTTGAAAATATTTTTGCCTCAAATGAGCTGAGTTGTAATGATCCACTTTTTGGAGTCCTGACCCCACGAGTAACGTTGGAGCAGAATGTGATGCTAGACCGCCCTTTTGAAACTAATGAGGTTAAAGAGGCTCTTTTTTCAATGTATCCGGATAAGGCACCGGGGCCGGATGGGTTGAACCCGGGTTTCTACCAGCAGTTTTGGGGGATAGTGGGAGGAGATGTATCTGGTTTTGTAATTAATGCCTTGAATTCCTGTGTATTCCCTGAAGGATTGAATGATACTAACATTGTCTTGATACCGAAGAAAGAGATGCCTGAGACAGTAGCAGATTTAAGGCCGATCGCACTGAGTAATGTCATTTACAGAATTATGGCCAAAATGATAGCAAATAGGATGAAAACATTGATGGGAGGATTGATCTCAGAATCCCAGAGTGCTTTTACCCGGGAAGGCTAATCACGGATAATATCCTGGTGGCAGCGGAGGTGGGGCATTATCTGAATAGAAAGCAATGTGGTATAGTGGGATGGAGTGCATTAAAGCTAGATATGTCAAAGGCCTATGATAGAATGGAGTGGAACTTTCTGGAAAGGATGCTGACTGTTATGGGTTTTAGTGAGAAGTGGGTAAAGCTCATTATGATGTGTGTAACGACTGTTAATTATACTGTAATGATTAATGGTATAGAAGGGGGGCACGTAAAACCAACCAGGGGACTCAGGCAGGGAGACCCGCTCTCTCCGTATTTATTTATTATTTGTGCAGAGGCTCTCTCGATGATATTACAGTATGAACAGTTGGCAGGGTCAATACATGGGTGCAGAGTAGCAAGGGGGCACCGCCTGTATCACACCTATTTTTTGCGGATGATAGTCTCCTATTTTTTAAAGCAAATACCCAGGAGGCAGGAGTTATAAGGCAGTGCCTTGCAAGGTATGAGAAATTGTCAGGCCAGGTAGTGAATTATAATAAATCAAATATATGTTTTAGCAGAAATACCCAGGAGGCTGACAGGGCACAGGTGGCGAATTGTCTGGGGGTGGTACAAGCACCAAATTTTGGGAAATATCTGGGCCTACCATCTTTTGTAGGGAGAAACAAGAGAGCTGTTTTTTCGTATGTGGAGGAAAAAATCAGGCAGCGAATTGGTTCGTGGAGTAAAAAGCTACTCTCTCAGGCTGGTAAGGAAGTATTATTGAAAAGTGTAGCACAATCTATGCCTACCTTTTCGATGAGTGTTTTTTTGTTACCTGAGACAGTTTGTCAGTCAATTGAGCGAACTATGAATAAATATTGGTGGGGCAGTGGAAGAGAAAGGGGAATACATTGGAAGGCATGGGACAGGTTGTGCATACCAAAAAAGTATGGCGGTATGGGTTTTAAAGAGCTGAGGGCTTTTAATATAGCAATGCTAGGTAAACAGGCATGGCGATTTTTAACAGACCCAGAAACACTTGTAGCCAAAATCTACAAGGCAAGGTATTATCCCACAACCAGTTTTACAGATGCAACTATTGGTAATTGCCCGAGTTATTGTTGGAGAAGTATAATGGCGGCCCATGCAATGGTAGTCTCAGGGGTGCGAAGGAGGATTGGGAATGGACAGACAACCCTAATATGGGGACACCCGTGGTTACGAGACAATCCTAGCCCATTGATTCAAACAGAAATGCCGCAACAATTGAGAGAGGCGCGAGTTGCAGGACTAATTGATTTACAGACTCATACCTGGGATCCGCACATTCTGTCTGATTTATTTATTCCTGAAGATGTGGAACGAATAAATATGATCCCTGTTAGTCCTGAGTATGAGGACTCATGGTATTGGATGAGTGACCCAAAGGGGACGTATACAGTAAAGAATGCCTATAGGCATATTGTGGGAGATTATGAGAATAATCCAGCAAATTTTGATAAGTGGATCGCAATGTGGAAATTAAAAGTACCCCCGAAATGGAAAACTTTTTTGTGGAGAGCCATATGTGATATTTTGCCAACAACCCTTAACTTGATATTTAAAAGGGTGGAGGTGGACCCAACTTGCCCTATGTGTGGTTTAGATCATGAAGATGTGTTACATGCTTTAGTGCTTTGTGAATATTCTAGACTTGTTTGGAATATAACACAATTACCTATTATTAATATTGTTGCAGACTCGTTTACAACATGGCTAAAAGGGGTTATGACAGTCTTGACGGAGGAGCAGATCCGGTTAATGGTAGCAATATTATATTATATTTGGAGAACCCGAAATTCAGCTGTCTGGAAGGGATCAATGATGCGGCCTGCCCGGTTGGTCAGAGCAGCCACCGTAGCACTGCAGGCGTATGGCACTGCTCATGTTGGCCGAACCAACCCGACACCGGCGACGGACCACGTGAATGGTTCAGGAGGGGGTGGTCTACGATGTTATGTGGACGCGGGTTTCCGGCACGACACGGGCGAGGCTACTTACGGCATGGTAATTATAGCGCCAGATGGCTCGTTTGTGGCAGCGAGGAATGGCAAGTTACCAATTTGTTTTTCACCACTTATGGCGGAGGCTCAGGCATACAAGGAGGCTTTGTCCTGGCTACTTGAACAGGACACCACATCAGTAAGTTTACTCACGGATTGCATGGAATTGGCAGCGATATTCAGGCACCATCATACGCCGATCCATTCGTACGTTGGGGTCACAGTTGACCAGTGCAGGACGTTTATGTCGTTATTTAATCGTATTACTTTGGATTATATTTCTAGGCAGGTTAATTTACATGCGCATACTTTAGCTACGTTAGCATTTACTCAGGATCAAACTATGTACTGGGATGCTATCCCACCTGACACTATTTCGGCTTTGATTCATTAATACAATCGCAAGATTGACCTTCAAAAAAAAAAAAATGAACACTGAGCAAAACACCTAAAGGACTGGTACCGTTGATTCATTCATTGATATTGTATATATATGTATTTATTAAATATATTAGAACCCTTTGCAACAAAAATACTTGGTTACTATTTAAAAAAAGTTTAGTAACAATTATAATCAATCTCCTATATTATATTATATTGTATTCATATACTATGAATTACATATTTAAATAAACAAATTAGACATTAAATTACTTATGTTGAACTTCTCATATATAATCTTGCATTTATATACTTTCAAATATTTATTTAATTATAAACATTGGGTAGAAAAAATGACCGTCAAATTATTAAATCAAATGAATAGTTCAGATTTTAATTTTTCCTTGAGATTTCCTAATTTATCCTTAATTAGATGATTATCCGATCCGTTAACTTTCTATTAAGTACCTTTAATTCACCGTTAGTCTAATTCTAATATTAAAGTCTAATATAGAATTATAACCACTTACAACATTAATCTAATTCTAATATTAAAGCCTTAATAGAACTCTAACCATCGGAATCTCCTCAAACAATATTAGTATATATTTAATATTTTATGCTTTAACTTTTATTTGCTCTCCCTTATGTCCCATATTTGGTTTCAACCATACCCATACAATTATTTTATTGACAATTATAATCAATCTTGACTATATTATCTTGCATTTGTAAACTTAGAATTACCAATTTAAATACGCAAATTCAACATTCAATTATTTATACATGAACAATTCTAATATAATCTTGCATTGATATACTTTAAAATACTTATTTAAGAAAAACATTGGGCATTATCTCAATCACGCAATGCACGTAAAAAAACTAGTAAATATAATAAATCTCAAAACAAGTGAAAGCTTTGAGTTATAGAGATTAGTATGTCAGGAGGCAACATGTTCAAAGTTATCTTATAAAGTGAGAAGTCATCACTTTTAAAGGCTTAAGACTATATTTATAGTGAAGACGGGACAATTTCGACAAGTTGTTATGATAAGGTGACATGGTGAAAGACTAATAGCTAGCCATGCTTAGTAGTTATGTGACTAGTTAAGTTGCAACACATGGAGATATAATGATGAAATTCTGCATGTCTAAATGCTACACCTATATGGCCGGATTTTAGAGCGTGCAATATGAGCAATAGCACAGGGCTTCAATTTTTAGGGGGCTAAATATTTATTTTTGATATAACTACTTAAAAAAAATAAAAAAAATTACAATTAATCTTAAAACTCGTTAATTTTTTCTCAAATCACTTCTTTCTCCTAATAATTAGGACCTAATTAATTGAGCATAGCAAAACCATTCTGTAACTGAAAAAAATAGTCATATATTTTACAGTATTGATTTTAAAGATTGCACTTGTACTTTCAGTAGGGCCTCACTTATTTATAAGAATAGGGTCACAAAATTCAAAAAGCCGGCGAACACTTATACTAACAATGGCGGCCTACTTGTGGTTTTGTTACTAAGCAAAACCACCTAATTGGTTAACCTCAAAACTCAAAAGCAACCAAACTAAATTCTTCAAATGGTTGAAGTCCTTGAGTAATAGATATGCTATGGAATAAGTCGCAGCTCGCATGAACCCATCTACATTATTGTTTTACCTAAAGGTTGCAGATGTTGGTTAATTGGCCGCGGAGATCATATAAGTTTGTCGATCGCTCGTGTCCGCTAGTCATTGACATTCACATTGCGCGTGCGGGAACCATGAGAGTTGCCTGATCTAGATTGTGACATTATTCAAAACTCGTTGATAAGAAAGAATGATATATGTGATAGTCTATTTGAGAGTTGATCTCAGTCTCTCAAGGAAAGCGCCAATGACAGTAAAAATGTTACCAAAAAGTAATTATGAGTACAGTACATTGAGTAGTAAGCAATGAGTAAGATTGTATGGCTGTGGTTCTAAGTACGAGTTTCAGAGTGTGTCCCCTACTTGTCATAGGGGTCTAGTATTTATATTAATAGGTACAATGTCTTCTCTCTTGATCGATATAAAGGAGTCTATATTAATTACATCGTTCTTCTCATTGAGTGTTTGACCCCTTCATAACTGTTGCTCCTTTAATGAGGCGGTGCTTTGTAATAAGTATCACGGTGCCTAGGCAACCTTTATGCATAATCTTCCGCTCTTCGGGTTGGATCTGGCACTTTATCCAATTATCCCGTCAACTTTTATTTCATTTAATAGCAAAATTAGCATGGTCATCATATGTCAAATTGTGGTTTAGTTGAATTGTCTAATTAGATGTAATTGTTATAAACTTTTTTAAAAAATGGTATTAAATTACTAAAATTCTGTACTAGTGAGCATTATATTGGTGCCTTGCAATCGGTATAACTTGAAAGTTGATGAAAAATATTTTGAGTTTATACAAAGTATTGTCCTCATAATACCTTGTACAAATCTAAAGCATTTCTCAAAACTTTTTGACTTATACCCAATAAAAGGTAGCACCGTACTGATGCCAATTGACACCATCCATATATGAACTATCGATATAATTATATACAGAGTTAATTTTAGAAATGATTCCTCAAATGTTGACTTTTTCTTTCAAATTTTTTTCTTGACTTTCATTCAACCATAAAATAATTCCTGAACAATTAATCTTGTTCCAAATTCAGCTTTTCAGTAAGGAATATGTTTAGGAGATATCAACTATGAGGGCAAAATCTATATATTCATGACTTCGTTCTCCATTATTGCTTTTGTATAAGTTCATCATTGGCGCAATTGCTTAACCATCTTAAAAAACCCTAGGAGATGTTGAAATACTAATACAAAATCACTTCCAAATATAACCACAACCAAGTAAGATATATTTATTAGAACTACTTGAAGAAATGTGTAACATGCTATATTTTACACTTTTGCTCATTATTTTGTATACCTCCCAACCATATTTCTTAATGTAAGACCTAATATTGAACAAAATCTATATAGTTTGAAAATCAAATCATGGTTGAATTAAAAGTCAAGAATAAACATTAAAAAAAAAAACATTAATAGTCAATGAACCATTTAAAAATTAACTCTAGCTTATCTGTATAAATGTTTTTTTTTTTTATTTTTTTTTTATTTTTACCAAGATGTCATTAAAATAACTCAGAAGAACCTTATAAATAAAATTTTCACAAAAATTCCATATTTTTAAGGTTGATGAAACTTTTTAAATTTTCTTTTGCTTGATGTGTCAAAGACATGCTTATATCCTTTCGGGTGAGTTTGAAAAAAAAAAGGTTAGAGTGATGGTTATAAAATTAGAGTCATTCATAATTTATCTCTCCAATTAAAAAGTTTAATTGCTTGAATAGTGAAAAGGGTAAATCACTAATTACAACAACACCAAACAAATCTTTAGAGAGTGGCTTAAGTGGTGAACTGTACTTCAAAATGCAACCTCAGCTCTGTTTGGCAGGGCTTATAGCTTATTTTAAACTATGAACAAGCTATAAGTTCTGTTTGGTAATGTTCCCAAAATAAGCTCGTAGTTTAAAATAAGAGCTTATTTTAGAACGCCACCTTAGGTAGCGTTTCAAAATAAGCTAGTAGCTTCCTAACTTTTTTTTTTTCATCTTTGTCCTTATTATTTTAAAGAAATGACATCCTTTATCATTCCCAATTAAAATCCTTTTCTTCTCATTTATTCGCAACGTTCATCGTAATTATTATTATTATTATTATATTTCCAAAAACTTATTATTATTATTATTATTATTATTATTATTATTATTATTATTATTATTATTATGAGATGAAGGAGATTCACGACAATATTGCTACTTCATTATGGAATGCTAGATCATGATTATGCTAATAATTTTATTTCAAAATGTTAATTTTTTTTAAAACAAAATGTTAAAGTTTAATATGTAAACAAACTAATTTAAATTTTATGAAGATGTCATTTTTTTGTCTTTTTACATTTATTAGCTTATCAAAAAGCTAATTTTTCCAAACACTTTCAAGCATAACAGCTAGCTTAATAGCTCTTCAATTTTCAGCTCATAGCTTATAGTTTTTCAGCTTTCAGCTCACTACTAGAAATTATAGAATTTCCGACCACCTGAAAGTGATCTTAAATCAAGTTGATATCAAAAAGTGGTCGGAAATAGCAACAAAGGTTTTTCCGGATACCAAAAGTGGTCGGAACAAGACTTTCGACTTGATTTAAGATTACTTTCTGGTGGTCGGAAATTTCATAATTTCCAGTAGTGACTTCTTTTAAGCTTTCAGCTAAGTTTGCCAAACATAGCCTTAGTCAACGTTAGTTGGCAAATATGTTTCTTCATAATTTTGTTATTGGCAAATTAAAGTTAAATACTTTGAATAAAAGACTAATCAAATTAATTTTATAAAAACAAAAGAAAATAACATGGCGCTTGGTTGGAATGAAGGAATTAAGGGGGAAAAGAATTGTAATTTGGTGGGAAAAGAATAATGTGAAATAAAGTAGGAATTCAAATTACATTATTTGGTAAGGATGATAGAATTATTGAGAATTAGGAGGAAAAAAGTGTTTTTTTTTAAAAAAAAAAAAGGAAAAAAGTGATATAAAGACAAAAATACTCTTGTGTAATAATAATAATAATAATAATAATAATAATAATAATAATAAAATAATAATAATAATAAATAAATAAATAAATAAATAAATAAATAAATAATGACAAAAGAGTCATTTCCTTAGTTTTTCCTTCCTCTCTGAATTATCATTCCTATTGGGGTCCAAGAATTTCAATTTCACAAATAGAGGAAATTGCAATTTGGTGCAATTATCTCCGACCAATGTAATTCATGTGTTAAAAGAATTGTGTTATAATTGAATTTCAATTATATCCAACCAAAGAGCTCAAAAAAGATAGTTATACTACACTAGTGCGACTATGGATGAAAGCCACACTAACCATGGTTGGGTTAACTAAATAAAGGACAGTGGTCCTTAGTTACTGGCGGCTATGCATTAATCGTGAACCTCCTGATACGGTGAAGCCGCGATAGCGAAGCGTTAACATCTCGGCAAAAGGGAAATGGGGGAGTCAAATAACATGCATTTTGAGGGCGCTTTAATAATTTTAAATTAAAAGTGAATTATTTTTTTTTAAATTGATAATTAAAAATGAATTTATGAAATTTTGACTTATAGTATACTAAAAATGAAAACATAGTAAATTAAAAAAAAATATGTATCAAGGGTGTATCTTGCAAGATGGACCCTAATCTAGAATATTATAAGCTAACGATTGTAAAATATCCTTTTTTTCTTTAGTGACGAGAAAAACTCGTAACTCCTATTTGAGAGTGTGTACTGGGTAATTAATAGTCTAACCAACTTGGCAGAAGTTGTCCAGAAAATTGTAAAATATCTTACATATTGGCTCTGTTTCGAAAACGTAGCTGAAAAGCTATAAGCTAGGAGCTGAAAGTTGAAAAGGAGCTGAAAGCTGAAAAGCTACAAGCTCGGAGCTGAAAACTGAAGAGCTGGTTATGATTGAAAGTGTTTAGTAAAATTAGCTTTTTGATAAGCTGATAAATGTAAAAAGACTAAAAATGACATCTTCATAAAATTTAAATTAGTTTGTTTACATATTAAAATTTAACATTTTGTCTTTAAAAAAAAAACATTTTAAAATAAAACTATTAGCATAATCATGATCTAGCAAGTAACATCTCATAATGAAGTAGCAATATTGTTGCAAATCTCATAATTATAATAATAATAATAATAATAATAATAATAATAATAATAATAATAATAATAATAATAATAATAATATTTGTGGTGAAAGTTGCGGATAAAGGAGAAGAGAAAATGATTTTAATTGGGAAGGGTAATTTATGTCATTTATTTAAAATAATAAGGATAAAGATGGAAAAAAAGTTAGGAAGCTAGGAGCTTATTTTGAAACGCTACCTAAAGTAGTGTTCCAAAATAAACTCTTATTTTAAGCTAGGAGCTTATTTTGGGAACATTAACAAACAGAGCTAATAACTTATTAGTAGTTTAAAATAAATATAAGCTCCTAAATAAGTTCTGCCAAACAGAGCTAATAACTTATTAGTAGCTTAAAATAAGCTATAAGCTCTGCCATGGTATATCATGTCTCAATTAAGTAGAAAAGTTAAGTTTAAATCTCCTTATATCCATCATCATTAGACTTGCCATAAAAATAAGTACTTAGGTAGGTTCCTATCATGAGTGGCACTTCGTGATTGGTTAATTATCAAATTTAAAAATAAAATAAAATATTTGATAATTAATTGAGTAAAATATCAAATTAGCCCGCATATTATCATTAGGCATACAATTTTATTCTGTCTTATTTTTTGGTCAACTTCAACCTTATAGTTTCATACTTTTGTCAATTTGATAATTTTGTTACCAATATTAACAATCCATTTAAATAAAACTATGTTTTCTTTTAATATATTATCCAGACTAGATGTCACATCCATTAGAGGTGTCTACAATTCAATGCGGAAATTAATCACTATGTCCGACAATAGAAATTCCGAATACACCAAAAAAATCTATAAAAATAAAGCATTCAATTTTACATGTAAAAATGTAATAGATTGAACTCACATATAAGTGTAAGCACTACAATTATATATACAAATATATTTGAATAAAGTGTTTGTATTAATTGAATTATTGGAAATACATAGGTAAAATTGACACACACACACACACACAAAAAAGATATAAGACAAAATTGATCTACAAGCCAAATTAATATTTTTTATAATTAAGTAATCATATTATACTACAGTAGGACATGTCAGACAAAATTTTCACTTAAAAATATTTATCATTTTTTTTAATACAAAACATTGTAATTCAAAGGTAAGAGCAAAACCAATATGTTGGTTTTTAGGGGGGGGGGGGGGTTACTATTCCAAATAGGAAAGATAAGAAAGAAGGAAGAGGAAAAATAATTTTTTTTAAAAAAAAAAAAGAAAAACAAAACATGTGATGGGCAATCGACAGGAGAAAGTAAAATTAAAAAAATAATAGGTCTTTCACGCGTTCAGCTGACGCATGCACAGTTGGACGAGGTGCACTTGCAAAACTTATTCAGTTTTTAATTATTTTTTATAAGTTTCACATAAAACTTTTACTTACACTAATAAAAATTATGAAAAAAAAAAAATCTCTCTTCCCATTTATCAAAAAATCATGTTCAAGTTTTTTAAGTTTGCAACAAAAAAAAAAAAAAAAAAAAAAACTCCTAATAGGGATACAAGATAATTTTAATGGACGTAGGAATACAATAGACGGCGTTATAACGGAGCTCATCTGCCGTCACTTTCTTTCTTTGTCTACGTTGTTGTAGGCAAGCCTTGGTTGGGTGAAGGTGATAAAAATAGTGAAGTACTATTTGCCTCGTGGAATTTGTTAGATCAATAATTGAACCCTTATACTGAAACTAATTACCAAATTTGCCACAACCTATTGGCCCCACCTCAACTAGACCACCAACCCTAAATGCTTTTCACTCACGCGCCGTCCTCGGGATGAGACAACACAAATCATAATTACCCACAATAAAGTTCATAGTAACTAGAATCAGAGTTAAAAGAACCATCTTTCCGTCTCCCACTTTACTGTAGTAGTTCGTCACATGACTTGATATCACGACTGAAGATATGAGTATGAAAGTTTGAATGACAGGGTTTGACCAATGGATTAATTGCAGGATTCGCAATTTACCTCTGCAGTGATTCTAAAGACGGAGTCCTGTGAGTTTAGAATTAGTCCGACAAAATTTAGATCACCTAAGTATAACAAAACAAAATTCCCAATCCGTTTAAATTATCTCATGTTCAACTAAAATCACCTCACATATTTTGTTTGGGTATCCCCCTCCGTCAGATGTAAAAAAAAAAAAAGAAATTACCTCACATAATAGCGGTTATTGATTCAAGGATCATGATTATAATTAAATACTTAATAATTAGAATGTATTTTAATAGAAGTAATTTGTCAATTTAATATACAAATCACAATAAGAATGATTGATAATTTTTAATTTTTTTTTAAAAATATTTTTTTTCTCATAGTCTATACAAGTGTATACACACATTTGCACTTTTAAATATTATTGAGTGCACTTTGTTGTTGTTTAGTGCACTCAAAATTTGTAATATTTACCAAATTATCATTGCATTATTATTACTTTTTTGTTTGAGAGCCATTAATCATCTCAAATTGACTGTTAGGATGCATTCTTAATTTTCTTTTACGCACCGGTTCTTATATGAACATGCCTCTATATACGACGATGGAGGTATTTTGATAATGCTAATTTGTTGAGCAAAAAAAAAAAACCTCCTTAAGGTTAAATTATCAACATACTCTCACCCTTTTCAGTTTTTCTTTATAATTTTTGTTTATAAAAGAAAGAAACTAAAGTGATGTTTGGTAAATAGCTGTTAGCTGATTGAGTTAGGGAGTTTGAGTAGTTGATAGCATTAACTGATTGTAGAAAAGTGTTTGAAAAATTAGCTCTTAGTTGATAGTTGATTACATGCAAAATGAATTTATAAAAAAGTTGATCGAAAAAGCTACTTTGAGGCGTATGAACAGTTTTTTGAATTTTAATATTTTGAAGCAAATAAACTATTACAAAAAGTTAATTAATCAAACACTCATATTAATTGTTTAACCAAGTCAAAGAGCTAATAGTGGTAAAATAAACCAAAATTATATTAACTGGTAAGCTAACTATGTTATCAAACATGACCTAAATATAAAGACATTAAAAAAAAAATCCTATAATTATACTCCGCAATATATATCTTGACAAAAACAATTATGTGACAAATGAATTATGTACAACATTAACACATTGATATAGATGGTATAATAATACAATAATATATAGATCTTATAGTAATGAGTTCTACTACATGTACTTTCAAATCTTACTCTTTGATGTGAGTTCGGATAAATTATTTTTTTATATGAGTACCAATATAAATATCTACACTAAAATTTTATGTGTAAGAATAAAAATTGAGAATATAAAATGAAAGTACACGTACCATTTTCCTTTAATAATACAAATAAACAAATTGTATTGCCAAAGGCTAATAAATAGAAATCAGTGTAATAATGCAACAATCTAGATTGCGAAAAGTGGGTAGTTATGCCACTCTCCTATCTGAGCGCGTGATAGAAGAGCAACCATAAAACTTTAACCTCGGTTTGGTTTGTTGGAACAGATGGACCACCGCACACGTCATCATGGCCCACATAATATTTGTGCCACGTGGTTTTACCAGACTCGTCCTGACGTGGGACAGACCACTAGGCTGCCCTGTCCAATGCACAACATTCTGTGTCCTGGGTATATTAAACATAAGGCAAGAAAATCCCCCGCACCCAATTTATTGCTTTATTTTATTTTAGAAAAAAAAATTAGGCATTTTGACAATATATATTCTTCCCCTCTAATTTTATGTGTCTTGTTGAATTAACGAGATTTGACTGAAATTATTTTAAATCTAATTTTTATAATATTCAATCTAGTATCAGTATACAAAATTTATATATATTTAGAAACTACACTAAAAGTACTATTAACCATTAAAAAATCAAATTAAAAAATAAGTAAAAAATACTAAAGAAAATAAACAAAGAAGAAAGAGTTATTTTGACCAATAAAAATAGTAAGTATAACAGATAAAATGAGACAAAGTGAGTATTAGTTTCCGTCTCTTAATTTTTAAAGTAACCATGGTTTACCCTTGAATTTTTAATAGACAGGTAATTTTGATCAATCCTGACTCATAAATCTATCAACTACCATCCTAAACCCTAAAACTACAAAGGCGAAATCATAAAATGCCTTTCTCTAATGATAAGAAAAAATTGCATATTTTGTCATTGAGTTATACTCAAGTTCTGACTTAGTTATTTAGTTATGGCCATATATATTTTTTACCCCTTAGTTATGAGCGAAGTAGTGCGTTTGGCCTCGACGTTAGGTTTTCGTCTCAACTAGCCTGACTTAATACCTAAAAACACATTAAAATTGGAAGGGTAAAGTAGGTAATTCACATATTATTTTCATGCTTATATTGAAACAACTTTTGTAGCATTATTTTTCACTTCCCAACTTTCTATTGCAAGGTCCTTCAACTCCAAAAGCATTTCAATAACCCTTGTATGGCTTGTCAAAAACCTGGGTCTCATAAAAGGAACCTGAGACTTAATACAAACAAGAAAACACTTGATCATCGTCTTTGACTTGTGATGGACACTATCCTAAAAGTTTCTGATTACTCTTACTAAGTAACAATGGTAATCA
>NW_017619118.1:1196190-1206190 GCF_001879475.1 Ipomoea nil | reverse complement strand
TAGAAGCTTGATCGACAGGAAACCGCGAAAATGGATGCTTAATCATGACGAAAGTCGGGTTCTGAAATTAAAAAAAAAAAGATGATTGGTGAAAGATAACGGTGCTACTTACGACACCGTTAATGCATTACATTGAAACGTCATCATTTCAATCCGTGTCCACAATGTATGCTGGACACAGGTCCATAGCATAACAATGGGAAGACTTACGATAGTTACGAGATGACATGACTGTTTTTATTGGACTTTGCTGATAATGTTTGTGATTTTTATTGGACTTTACTGATAATGTTTGTGATTTCTAACATACCAGTGGGATGAAAATTTTAAAAATATAAATTTTTTAAGGTATGTTAGGAAAAGCAACAATGTGGAAGGTTTTGGGCGTGACTGGTTTGGAACGAAAGAAGGATGATAAGGTTCTATATTGTGTATTAAACACTACCTTAAAAGTATTTACGACCAGGGATTGAATCGCATGCTCTCTACAGGCACAACAGAACGTACAGGAGTTATCCTGTAACTCTCAGGCAATATAAACGCAGCTATTTTTCTGGGCAGTATGGCTCTCAAAACTGTGTTTAGAAGTGGAGTTTAGGGTGGTTTATATAGTGTGTGTGTTGTAACAGCCCACCTCTCACCATCCACTATTGTAGAGCTACAAAACAGCAAATGACCAACTCTACACACTCATTCATTGAGTTGTGCGGACAAGGTCCCAAGATGATCCACAAAAATAGGGTGAGAAAATAGTTTTAGGAGCAAAATGTTGACCCCGTGTCGAGCCGGGCGGGCGGCGGCGGCGCGCGCATGGTTTACCTCCTTTTCCTCCTCATAACACTTCAAACCCTCTTTAAGGTGTTGGAGTATATAAGTGAGGAAAGAAGAGGTTATCCAACCAATGTGTGACAACTTGTGTGACACCCCGCAAATCTAAATTCTATTTAGGGATTAATTAAGTAATTAATCCTAATCTAATTGGTGATTTATTCTTTTAATTCCTGAAAATTCAATAGTCGGGGACTAGTAATTGACTAGTCAACCCAAGTCAAGGTGTTGTACCTAAAGCTTTGAGAATAGTTCCCTTACACTTCTTCATCTTAGTAAGGGTAATGAAGACATTTCACCTCATGTTTGTATTCCAAGCTAACCAATAAGACACCTTTCATTCTTTCCCTAACACTTTCAAAACATAAGCTCTTCCTTCTTGCTAAAAATTTAGCTAGCTTTTCTTCCAAGCTAAGTTGGGACTTTCCAAGATCTTCAAATTTTGTCTCCAAGATTCCACCTTTCATACTCTTGAGCATCTAGGAGGGTAAGATCTATGTTCCTTTTGTGTTTTTAGTGCTTTCTAAGGTATCTTTGTCTAAAGATGAAATCTTTATGGTCTTTTGGTGTGTTCTTGAAGTTGAGGTTGAAGGAGAACCTTGTAGGGAGCTTTGAGAAGTGTTTTAAGTGAAGGTTTAGTCTTCAAGAGGTAACCCATGCTTTACAAAATCTATTTTCATTTCCTATATGATGTTTTCTTGGATTCTATATGAGATTTTGCTATGAAATGTGAGTGTTGATGCATTGTCTTGTGAAAATGCATATCTAGAGCTTGTTATTAGGGTTCTTGTATGCCATTGCTTGGCTATTCCTTTGATCCAAGTCATTTTGTCGTATTTGATGAGATTTTGCATTTTTTGGACTTGAATTTGAGCTTGGTGTTGAAAATCCCCGAAGGGATTATTTGGTACAGGGTTGTGTACCCGCGGGCGTAACGGCGGGTAGGGGTCCACCCGTCGCCCCACCTGCGGGGTACGTTGGTAGTGGGATGTGGTTCCCGTGGGCGGAACCATGGGTGGGGGTCCACCCGTGGCCCCACCCGCGGGGTACGTATGTGGTGATGGTTGGAGATTTGTTCCCCGCGATTCTTTTGACTCGGTAATTGATGTTTTGACTTCCCGATGTTCTTTTGTTGGGCTTTTGAGTGTCTTCTTGATGTTTCGTATGTCTAGAACTATATGGTAGGATTCCATGTAGGTTTTGGTGTCTTGAATCGTGCTAAGTGTTCAACCTTGTGATTCGTTGAACCATGATGAGTCTTGTGTGTTCTTCGGAACTATGTTTTGTTTACCCGTTTGATAAGCATGCTAGTTCGGTGTTGAAATGCTAGCGTGTGTTGTTTGTCCTTTCCTATTGTGGATGATAACTTGCGTTGATCATCGTTGTTGTCGGATTGTGATCCTTTCCTTGTTGAGTATGGTTTCATATCTTCGTTGTGATCCGTTGATTGATTCCTATGATGGTGTTGTGTGTGTGGCTGTACCTGGATTACACGGTTAATGGAATGGGATATTAGTCACCAAGGTACTACAGTGGTCCTCGTGGTGGCTATGACGTGATTATGGAGTTTGTGACCTGTGTGATGGGTTCATGTATTTCTTGGGAGGCATGTGTTGCCAAAGTGTGTGATCGGTACCCTCGTGTACTATGAAATCGGTGGTCTTGTTGGAGATTTTCGGAGTGGGGACGACGGTCCTCGGAGGAATAAGGTTGGACTTGGAGTACAGGGGTCCTGGAGGTAAAGGTTGGAACTAGACATAAGGTTGGGGGTAGCCATAAGGTTGGAACCGGGCATAAGGAAGGATTCTTGATTCGTGATGAGTGATGTCACGAAGGCATGAGTTGCCGTTGTGTGTTTCTCTATTCGTGACGAGTGATGTCATGAAGGCATGTGTTCCCAATATGTGTCTTTATTCTCTTGTGTTGAGTATGTCGGGTGATTTTCTACTGAGTGATGGTAGAATACGCCTTGAGCCTTACTTGTGTTATCATTGTTACGTCTTGATTTCTTAGGATGTGTTCCCCTTATTTTTTCTGTGAGTGATATAAAGTCTTGTGGTTGACTTCTATCTTTGGCTTTAAACTTATATATACAGTATTCCGTTTCGAAAATGATTTTGTATATACTATCTATGTATGATACTTGACATGTAATGGTGGGTTACCAGCATTATTCGCTGACCAGGCGTCGTCCCATTTATTTATGTGCTTTTGAGGTCCCGAGTAGTGGCGAGCGTGATCTAGTGATGGATAGTGTAGTTCTCTCAGACTTTGTTAGCTTTGTTATGGGCCTGTGTGCCTTTTATGATGAACATTAGATTGTTTTTGGTTTGACCTTGTCCCTTGTTATACTGATGATATTGATTTTGTTCTCGCCTGTGCGTTCACCTTAGTGTGGGCGTGACATAACACTCTTCGTTTTCCAGTTTTATATAGTTAGACTTCGCTGTGTTTTGCTTATATTGTGGTTAGATTATCTTGCATAATTAAGTTTAAAATGGCCTGGAAATTGGGGGTGTTACAGTTGGTATCGAAGCCTAGGTTTGAGCCTAGGATGCTAGAGTCTAGACTTTTAAGTGGTTTGGTGTGGTTTGAGACCCTAAGACGACCGTAATAATCTAAGTGGTTAGGACTTAGGATTCTTAGGACGCGCGGTGAGCTGTGTGTTTTTTATAGTCTGCTTGCTTGCTTGCTTGTTGTTTTGTTTTTAACAGTGTTGTTGTTGTAGAAGCTTTGTGATGCCTCCCCGTCAGCGCGCACGTACACCGGAGACCCCGACGAACGAAAAGCTTGCCCAAAATCTGCAACAGCTCACACAAACTATGCAGACCCTCAGCGAGGCGTTGTTGCACAACAACCATCAAGTGCCACCTCCGCAGCCTGCCGGGCATAGGGATATAGGGCGCCTTGTGTCTGGCCATAGACCCCCGATGTTCGCCGGCGAGGAAGACCCCGTTGTTCTTGAAGAGTGGGTGAGGACGTTTGACAAGATCTTTTCTGTTGTTGGATGCCCAGAGGAGCGGCGAGTGGAGCTTGCAACGTTCTACTTCAGCCACGAGGCCGACTTGTGGTGGATACACGATGGCCCAGCTTGTCTTGAGGAGCCTGACTTTGACTGGACGGCCTTGAAGCATCGGATGCGTGAGAGGTTCTATCCAGCGCATGTTCGAGCCGCGATGTATGAGGAGTTTCTGCACCTCCAACAAGGTTTTTCATCGATGGTTGAGTACCACAAGAAGTTTCTAGAGCTCGCTCGCTTCGCCAGGATGCTTGTCCCTACCGAGCTCGCCAAAGCTGAGAAGTTCGTAGCCGGTTTGAACTACGAGGCACGAAAGGCTTTAATCGTGAGTATGCCGAGGTCTTTGAAGGAAGCATACTTGAGTGCCGCGGACTTGTATTGGGTACAGCAGCTACATCGTGGATCCTTTGAGCTTGCAAGGAAGAGGACAGAAAGTGGAGGATCTTCCAACTTCAAGAGGCCTAAGCAGAATTTCCAAGCCAAGAACGCGCCTCCCCCTTCTCAAGGACCACCTCGAACAGAGTCCGGAAGCCAAGCCAAGAGGTTTGCATGTTGGAAATGTGGTAAAGAGCATGCTGGAAAGGATTGCAACGGCTTTGCGTTCCGATGTTTCTGTTGTGCAGAGCAAGGACATAAGGTCGCCGAGTGCCCTCAGCAAGCCAATCAAAGGGCGTTGCTAACATCTACGGGATCTGGAGGAGCATCAGGCGGGAGCTTGAGTCGTGGAGCAGCCGGAACCAGACCGTCGGGCAGAGTTTTTGTGATTGGGCGATCTCAGGCGGAGACAAAGGGCTTAGTTGAGGAGGAGATAGCAGGTAATACTTTTTCTAGCCTACCCTTGTCTTCAGAACGCATCTTGTTCCTTTTTGCTTTTGTGTGTAGTCTTGTTTCCTTCGTCGTTTTTTGTGTTCCCTTGACTTCTTTGTTGCATGATTCTCTTGGTCTCAAGTGAAAGCCTTTCGAAGAGATAATTATTCACCTCTAAAATGAATCATGCTTGTTTTGATTCCTTATCCTTGCATAAATGTTTTTGTAACTCATCCTTCTTGTGAGTCACCTAAATTTATCTAAGTGTTCCTTGAATTTAGAAATAATAAAAAAAAACCATAGAATTCCTTCTTTTCTAACCTAAAAAACCAACCCAACCAACCCAACCCAACCCAACCCAACCCAACCCAACCCTTAAGACACCTTTCACCTCGTGTTTGTATTCCAAGCTAACCTAGAAGACACCTTTCATTCTTTCCCTTACACTTTCAAAACATAAGCTCTTCATTCTCTCTAAAAATTTAGCTAGCTTTTCTTCCAAGCTAAGTTGGGACTTTCCAAGATCTTCAAAGTTTGTCTCTAAGATTCCACCTTTCCTACTCTTGAGCATCTAGGAGGGTAAGATCTATGTTCCTTTTGTGTTTTTAGTGCTTTCTAAGGTATCTTTGTCTAAAGATGAAATCTTTATGGTCTTTTGGTGTGTTCTTGAAGTTGAGGTTGAAGGAGAACCTTGTAGGGAGCTTTGAGAAGTGTTTTAAGTGAAGGTTTAGTCTTCAAGAGGTAACCCATGCTTTACAAAATCTATTTTCATTTCCTATATGATGTTTTCTTGGATTCTATATGAGATTTTGCTATGAAATGTGAGTGTTGATGCATTGTCTTGTGAAAATGCATATCTAGAGCTTGTTATTAGGGTTCTTGTATGTCATTGCTGGGCTATTACTTTGATTCAAGTCATTTTGTTATATTTGGTGAGATTTTGCATGTTTTGGACTTGAATTTGAGCTTGGTGTTGAAAATCCCCGAAGGGATTATTTGGTACATGGTTGTGTACCTGCGGGCGGAACGGCGGGTAGGGGTCCACCCGCCGCCCCATCCGCGGGGTACGTTGGTCGTGGGATGTGGTTCCCACGGGCGGAACCACGGGTAGGGGTCCACCCGTGGCCCCACCCTTGCGGGGTACGTATGTGGTGATGATTGGATATTTGTTCCCCGTGATTCTTTTGACTCGGTAATTAATGTTTTGACTTCCCGATGTTTTTTTGTTGGACTTTTGAGTGTCTTCTTGATGTTTCATATGTCTAGAACTATATGGTAGGATTCCATGTAGGTTTTGGTGTCTTGAATCGTGCTAAGTGTTCAACCTTGTGATTCGTTGAACCATGATGAGTCTTGTGTTTTCTTCGGAACTATGTTTTGTTTACCCGTTTGATAAGCATGCTAGTTCGGTGTTGAAATGCTAGCGTGTGTTGTTTGTTCTTTCCTATTGTGGATGATAACTTGCGTTGATCATCGTTGTTGTTGGATTGTGATCCTTTCCTTGTTGAGTATGGTTTCATATCTTCGTTGTGATCCGTTGCTTGATTCCTTTGACGGTGTTGTGTGTTTGGCTATACCTGGATTGCACGATTAATGGAATGGGACATTAGTCACCAAGGTACGGCAGTGGCCGTGGTGGCCATGACGTGATTATGGAGTTCGTGACCTGTGTGATGGGTTCACGTATTTCTTGGGAGGTGTGCTGCCAAAGTGTGCGATCGGTACCCTCGTGTATTATGAAATTGGTGGTCTTGTTGGAGTTTGTCGGAGTGGGGACGACGGTCCTCGGAGGAATAAGGTTGGACTTGGAGTACAGGGGTCCTAGAGGTAAAGGTTGGAACTAGAAATAAGGTTGGGGTAGCCATAAGGTTGGAACCAGGCATAAGGAAGGATTCTTGATTCGTGATGTATGATGTCACGAAGGCATGAGTTGCCGTTGTGTGTTTCTCTATTTGTGACGAGTAATGTCACGAAGGCATGTGTTGCCAATATGTGTCTTTATTCTCTTGTGTTGAGTATGTCGGGTGATTTTCTACTGAGTGATGGTAGAATACGCCTTGAGCCTTACTTGTGTTGTCATTGTTACGTCTTGATGTCTTGGGATGTGTTCCCCTTATTCTTGTTATGAGTGATATAGAGTCTTGTGGTTGACTTTTATCTTTGGCTTTAAACTTATATATGCAGTATTCGCCTGTGCGTTCACCTTAGTGGGGGCGTGGCATAACACTCTTCGTTTTCCAGTTTTATATAGTTAGACTTCCGCTGTGTTTTGCTTATATTGTGGTTAGATTATCTTGCATAATTAAGTTTAAAATGACCTGGAAATCGGGAGTGTTACAACTTGGGTAAAGACAAGAGTCTTTCCCTTTAAATGCTCCCAACAATCCCCCACCATTAAAAGGGATTGGGCTGGTGCTAAAATTTCCTGAGCACGAACAAGAGCAAATTTTCATGCCAGTGTATAATACTTGAACTATCATATAGTGACCTTAAGTACTTCTCTATGCGAGAGTGAATTAGATCTTGAACTCACCGAATAGACGACGTTTGAACTTAAATGCACTTAATTCGCTCTAGTCGTCATGAATTATGTGTGGTCATACTCTTGACCTCGAATTATTCCCTGTTTGGTCTATTCCAATACAGACCTTCAACTCTGTCAAGTCTACCTCAACGTAGACCACCAAGGTCGGCTACAGAGCGAGTATAGTCTTTTGTAAGTCTTTTCGTGACTTCGTTTGCCCACCGACGTGGTTTCAATCACGAATTTCTTACCTCATAGGGTTCCAGACCCATTTCCCTTGACGTATCAAGGATGGCCTTTCTATTTAGGCCCTTTGTGAAATGATCTGCAATATTCCTTTCAGATCTCACAAATTCCATTGTGATCACCCCATTTAATATCAACTGCCGTACAGACTCATGTCTGACTCTTATGTGTCTACGTTTCCCATTGTAGACACTGTTTTGTGCAACACAGATGGCAGTTTGTGAATCACAATGTATGGGAACAGCAGGTGCTAGGCACCCCCACAATGACACATCTGCCAGAAGATTTCTCAGCCATTCGGCTTCCTGACTTGCTAGATCTAGAGCTATGAACTCTGATTCCATAGTTGATCTGGCTATACAGGATTGTTTGGTTGACTTCCATGATATTGCAGCTCCACACATAGTGAACACATATCCACTAGTCGAGCTTACATCATCAGTGTCATTTACCCAGTTTGCATCACAAAACCCTTCGAGCACAGCTGCGTTTCCCTTATAGTTAAGACCCTAGTCTATCGTGCCTCTTAGGTATCGAAGTACCCTTCTCAGTGCATCCCAATGTGGGTTACCAGGGTTGTGTGTATACCGACTGAGCTTATTCATAGCAAATGCAAGATCTGGTTTAGTATAGTTCATTAAGAACATTAGACTCCCAATTATCTTTGCATATTCTTCTTGAGACACACTTGCCTCTATGTTCTTTGACAATTTAATACTAGGATCATAGGGGGGGTTTTTGCCGGAGTTACATCATAACTCTCAAACCTCTTCAGGAGTTTCTCCGTGTAATGACTTTGAGATAAAAGATAACCTTTCTCGGTTTTTGTAACCTTTGTCCCAAGTATTACATCAGCTTCCCCAAGGTCCTTCATATCAAATTTGTCACATAGGTTTTTTAGTCTCTTTTATAGCTCTTATACTTGAGCTAAAGATTAGCATGTCATCTACATAGAGATAGATTATTACGATGCTGGACTTTACCTCTTTCGTGTATAAGCAGGCATCTGAGCGGTTAGTGGAATAACCTAGCTCTAATAATGTTTTATGAAACTTTTCATACCACTGCTTAGGGGCTTGTTTCAAGCCATAAAGAGATCTTTTAAGTCTGCATACCTTTCCTTCTTGACCTGGATCAACATATCCGGGGGGTTGTTCCATGTAGATCTCTTCTTCTAGTTCACCATTGAGGAAAGCTATTTTCACATCCATTTAATTTACTATCAACCTGTGTAAAGATGCCAAAGCAAATAGAACACGTATGGTTTCTATTTTTGTTACTGGTGATTAGGTATAGAAGTAATCTTCACCGAATTTCTGTGTGTATCCTTTGGCTACCAGTCTGGCTTTGAATCTTTCAATTGAGCCATCTGGTCTCAACTTCCTTTTGAAAATCCATTTACAGCCTATGGGTTTACAACCCTTAGGCAAATTCACTAGCTCCCACGTACGATTAGACTATATAGAGTCTAACTCACTTTTAACTGCTTCTCTCCATAGAGTAGAATCTACTGAGCGCATAGCTTCTTCAATGGATTTTGGTTCTTCTTCTAATACAAGTTGACATATGAAATGATCACAAAGTTCATTTAGATCTTTCAATTCTGTCACATACGTTATGAAATCAGAACCAAAGTTTTTCTCAATTCTAAGCCTTTTACTTCTTCTAGACTCTTCTGAATTACATGAGAAGTCAGGGAAAGAAAGATTTTGTTGAAGTTTATTAGCATCTAGATCACTAGCACCCTTCAACGGAAACACGTGTTCAAAGAAAATAGCGTCTCTAGATTCACACATTGTACGGTTTTTCAAACACATAAATCTATATGCAACACTATTTTCAGCATACCCAACAAAGACGACATCTAAGGTTTTAGGTCCCAAATTGGGCCTTTTGAAGGACGGGAGTCCTACCTTTGCCAAGCAGCCCCATACTCTAAAGTATTAAGATTAGGTGCACGCCCTTTCCACAGTTCATAAGGGGTTTTTTCAAACCCTTTGTGCAAGACCTCATTTAGAATGTGGTTTGCTGTTAAAACAGCTTCCCCCCCACAAAGAGTCAGAAGCACCTGAACTGATTAACATAGCATTGATAATCTCTTTGAGAGTTCTATTCTTTCTTTCTGCTATGCCACTTTGTTGGGGTGTGTAGGGTGCAGTTACTTCATGTATAATGCCAGAAGATTCACACAGATCTTTCAGGAAATTTGATTCATACTCTCATCCTCTATCGGATTGAAGCCTTTTGATCATTTTTTCCAACTGATTTTCTACTTTATTTTTAAAAATAACAAACTTTTGTTCGGCTTCACTTTTTGATTCCAATAAGTATATTTTTGTATATTGGGAGAAATCATCAATAAACGTAATATAGTAACGTCTGCCACCTCTACTTTCAGTGGCCTTAAAGTCTGCTAAATCAGTGTGAATTAATTCTAGCAAAGTTGAAGTACGATGTTTTACAGTTGAAAAAGATGTTCTGGCAAATGTTGCCTCAGCGCACGTTTCACATTGTTCACATGTATCATTAGACAAGTTTGGCAGCATATTCACGTTTTTCAGTCTATTTAAACATTT
>NW_017619118.1:1171190-1188690 GCF_001879475.1 Ipomoea nil | reverse complement strand
TAACCTAATTTTTTTATCTTATATATAAATTTATCCTATTTCACCACCGTCGTCGCCACCACCACCATCACTGCCGCCGCCGCCACAGCCACCACCACCACCATCGCCACCGCCGCCGCCACCACCACCACTACCACCATCGCCACAACCGTCGCCACCCCCACCACCACCACCGCCCCCACCACTGCCACCGCCGCCACCACCACTACCACCCCAGCACAGCCACCACCATCGCCGCCGCCGCCGCCACCACCACCGTCGCCACCAGAACCACCACCCAGTAGCACCACTGCCACCACCACCACTACCACCCTAGCACCACCACCGCCACCACCATCGGCACCGCCGCCGCCACCACCACCACCATCGCCACCATCACATATTTTTATAAGGCTATTTATGTCTTTTAAAACATATTTCATTTCTATTCCTTAAATCAACCAAACACTGTAATATAATTCCTAAAGTCTATTCCTTCCGCGAACCAAACAATAGAATACAATTTCTATTCTATTCCTTGCCTATTCCATTCCTTATGGAATAGCATTCCTATTACCTCAAAATTCATTCCGTGAACCAAACATGCTGTTAGACTTTTGGAGACTATTGCATTGGGATAAGCAATTGTTATTGGTGTATATGTAATGAAAATATGTAATATACAAATGCTTAATTAATAAATATGTAAATGATTTATACTATTCAACTTTTGGTACTAAACAAACTTATTTGTCTTTATTGTCATCATTACTCATTCCTTCACAATAATTTAAACTTTATCAATTTATTTTTTTAGAAAACGAGCTGTTGTGTAATCAGAATAATACACAAGCATCGTTGTTGCGATCAAATATATCGGTCGATAATGCTCAACCATCATTACAATCAACTATTGGTGCACCAGCAGTTAGACCAGTTACTCCAACAATGACTGGTAAATATAATTTTTTATCACAGTTATTCGTAACTATTTTATTGGATGATTTTTAAATTTCCTAACTTCATATAAATAATTGCAATGGCAGGTAGTGAACTATTATACGGTGGATTTATGATTTTCTCTCCAAGAACACCTATTAATATGTCGAGCAATGGTATTAATTTTAAAGTTCACATTATTTGTAATAACTTTTACATTTTAATAAATACATATTCTGTTTTTTTTTTTAATCCTTACAAATTATTGATTACTTACAATTAGCATGTTCATATTAATTATCATGCATTTATTTGTTATTATTATTTCCAAAATTATTACAATTCAGAGGCGCATTCATACTTCTGTCTTAGTTGAATATATTCTATGAGAATGATTTAAACACATATATTTCTCTTTTTTTTTTTTTTTTTTTTTTTTTTTTTTTTTTTTATATTTTTTAATGCAATAGTTAATGTTCATCAAAGTTTCGTCGAAGATAATCATGTGGCTACCAGAAAAACACCTTTGAGTGCAATCGCAAATGGTATATGTGATATTCAAAATATCATTTTATCGTCCAATACTAAAAAAATTTTCAATATCATTTTTTTTTGACAAAAATATCATTTTTAATTAATCATTGTTTGATTTTTACACGTTAACTCTATTTGCAGTTGCTACCAACCCAAATTTATACGCATTGAACAATGATATTCGATCGGCCACACCCTTCATTGTCTCAACAGATGGTAACATTTTCCTGTATTAAATATCTATCTATTTCTTTGTCTGTCGTATATGTTCAATTTTAGGTTATATATGTTTGAATTAAAACATAATATATATATATATATATATATATATATATATATATATATATATACTATTAATCTCATGATAAATATGTTTTGATAAAAAAATTGCAGTTCATATGCGCAACATGTCTCCACCGTCTACTCTACGTTCTTTTAATATGTCAAATATGTCAACTTCAACATCTTTATCACGCCAACCATTAGTTGATGTATTACATCTTTGTTAATCTTATTCTGTTGCCACAACTTTTTAACATTATTACAACAATAAATAACAATTTATTATGTTTTATCTAGTGCAAAGATCAGCACATTCTCAATCTAATTGTGCTTTGCGATCAGTTCTGAGAACTTCCAGTACAATATCGTCAAAAACAAATGCAAGGAATTTAATTACGAATTTCGAACATTTCGTATGTGAAAACAACAGATATGATAATTTTTTTTATAAACTCACAAATCTTAGTAATTTTCATTTTTATGAATTTACAAATCTTTTATGTTTATCTTCGTTAATTATTAACTATTTATGTAGTTAGATTCCTATTTGGGCCTTGGAGATGCTGCTCATTCCTGTAATTATTGTGGTGCCTTATTCTGGCGACATGAGTGCTCAAATCAGAATGTTATGCGAGGATTGCTGAAATACACAAAGTATTGCTACGAGGGCAAGATACAATTACCTCGCATGAAGGATCCTCCTCATGTTCTCCAGAGCCTATACTTTGACGATAATGAACAAAGCAGACAGTTCCTCAACAATATTCAGAGATATAACAACATGTTCTGCTTCATGTCTCTGGGAGGTAGAGTCGATAGGTCAATCAACATCGGTAACGGTCCTCTGATTTTTAGGATAAGTGGTCAAAATTATCATTGGATTGAAAGCTTGGTTCCAGGGGAAGGTTCCATGCCAAAGTTTGCATAGTTATATATTTATGAAACAGAAAATGAGATTAATAATCACATCAATTCTGTTACGTAAGTATCCAAATACGTTATACCTTTCATTTCGCTTACACCGACAATGACATCTATTTTTTATTTACATCCGTTTGTTTCCTATGCAGAAGAGATGTTAACTCAGGGGATATCCACAAAAATATTATTGAGGAATTAATGAACATGCTGGATGGAAATAATGTTTTGGTAAAATGTTTCAGAATGGCAAGAACTGAAATTCAGTTTAATCTAGTTGTTGAGGTTAAAATGAATTTAATTGGCAGGCGGAATAAAGATGGAAAGACATACAATTTACCTACCGCTAATGAGGTGGCTGCCACTTATTGTCGGGGACCTTGACCCATCGATGGTGATCTAGATATATTAATCGAGAGCCAGACTGGACAGTTGAAGAGAATAAACCATTTGAACCCTACATATTTGCCCCTACAGTACCCTTTGTTGTTCCCATATGGCGAAGATGGTTATCGTGAAGATATTACATTTTCTAATGCATGGCGCCAAGGATATCATGGTGGTAGGACAAGAATTAGCCCTAAAGAGTATTTCTCATTCTATATACATGAGAAGCATACCTTGTTATATTCTAGGAGGTTATTTCAACAGTACTTGGTTGATGCATATATAATGATCGACCATGCACTTTTGATCTACATTAGAACTCATCAAAAGGCGTTGCATTGTGAAGCTTATCAGGGGTTGAGCGATGCATTAACAAGGGGCGGATTAGATCTCACAACTTGGGGTAAAAGAATTTTACTACCATCATCATTCACAGGCGGAGCTAGGTATATGATTAAAAACTATCAAGATGCAATGGCAATATGCAGGCACATCGGTTATCCTCATCTGTTCAAAACATTCACATGCAACCCGAAGTGGCCTGAGATTGAGCGGTATGTTGCACAACATGGGCTTAAAGCAGAGGATAAACCCGATATTGTTTATCGCGTGTTTAAGATGAAACTTGACCAGAAAAGCTGTTTGGCGACATATGTGGAGGTATTTGATTATCATACATACTTTAATGTGCCCTAATTAAATCTAAATTTCATGTATAAAATTAATTTTTTTATTTTAATTTTCTGCACAGTTATTTACACAATTGAATTTAAAAAAAAAAGGACTCCCTCACGCGCACATATTACTATTTGCCAAAAGAATGAATCGGGCACATTCTGCACCGAAAATTGATGCCTTGATTTCTGCTGAGATTCCAGACCCAGATGCTGACAATGAGTACAATACGCTTTTAGCAAATTTATGTTGCACGGACCGTGCGGACAACTCCGGAAGAATTCGCCATGCATGGTAAATGGTAAATGTTCAAAGATTTCCCCAAAAAATATGTTAGTCAGACGATTCTGGATAAAGATGGTTACCCAATCTACAGAAGACGTGACAATGAACGAACAATTAGTAGGAATGGAATCCAACTTGATAACTGTTACATTGTCTTGCATAATAAACATCTGCTTCTAAAATATTGCGCACATATTAACGTTGAATGGTGCAACCAGTCTAGATCGATCAAATATTTATTCAAATACGTCAATAAAGAAAATGGTCGAGTCACAGCAGAGTTCATAAGTACTTTTACGAATGCAGTCAGTGGTGATGTGGTCGATGAGATTAACATGTACTTCGATTGTCGCTATATATTAGCATGTGAAGCCACCTGCCAACTGTTTGGGTACGTGATCTGTTATCGCACGTCACCTGTGGAGAGGTTAAATTTTCACTTAAAGCACCAACATAACATTGTTTATGGGGAAGATCAAAGCCTCGACGAGATTGTCGAGAACCAAACGGTTAAGCAGAGCCAGTTCACAGCTTGGTTTGAGGCAAACAAAAAATACTAAGATGCTCGATCGCTCACTTATGCAGAGTTCCCCAATAAGCTTGTTTGGAGACAAGACTTGCGTGAATGGCATCCAAGGAAGAAAAGATTCTCCATAGGACGATTGTTCTATGTTCCTCCAGGGTGTGGAGAATTATACTATCTAAGATGCCTTTTAAATATCATATGTAGACCTTCAAGCCACGAGGACATTCGCATTGTTGGGGGTGGGGTGGGGTGGGGGGGGGGGAGAGGGATCATTCACAAATCATTTAGGGATGCCTGTTATGAATATGGATTGTTAGATGATGACCGAGCCCCCGGGGAGCAACTACTTTGGCATCCATGTTATTTCTTTGTCCTACAACCTTCGTTTCGCTCTTCATCCTTTTGTCTTGACCCTCCTCAACCACTACGAGATTAGCTTGGGTCAATTAGTCCCGAACTCCCATTATATGCTTCAATTCTAGTATTTCTTCTAAGCTGTAGAGAGATTCATGTCACCCCCTACTTGGATTTATTCAACTATCTCTTTCAAGTTACTGGTTCCTTGGCCTCCGCAAAGCAAAGCGTACGTGGCCTTCTCGGCCCGTTCCCGTATGAAAACCCTCCAAGACATACATTCCTCTAACAAAAATTGGAAACCCGCATTTGTGTTCATCTACGTTGGGGCCGAGCTCCCCTTTGTGTATCCTTGGAACAATCGTTTTTGTAAGCACAAAAACCCCCAAGCCTACTCTTCTTTGCTAGACAATGCTCATGCCTTCCGCCATCCGGGTCCCACACTATATGTAGAGCCCATGTTGGTTCAATCACTTCAATAACACTATTTTAATCCCAAGTCAAGCAATTATGACTAAAACTGTAAGCTTTTATCTACAAAGTTTCAATTAAATTAAAAGGCAACATCATAAACTTTATCTTAATCAACATCATAAACTTTATCTTAATCAACATCATAGACTTTATCTTAATCACATAAACCATATAAAAGTAGTAATAACAAACAACCAATCCTAGCCCCACAACAAATCCCATCATGTCAACTAAATATTTTGTTGGCAATGTTAATTCTAAATTCCTTTGGAGTATTATGTAGGGATCAATCGGATACTTTTAGAATCATAATTTTATTTAAAAATAAGATTATTATACCGTCGGAATCCGTTAATAAAGAAGTTTTTTATTACCAGAGAAGAGGATACCCAAATATACAAATTACTACGCCTTCACCGAGGATTGGACCCATCATCACATAGGGGAGCAACTTGGTACCATCGAACCACAAGGTCCTTAGTACTTAATATTTTCTTTTTTTTAACATTTGTCATTTCTCCAGTTTGCTCTTTTTTTTTTCTTTTTTTTTTTAAATATTTTTCATTCTCAAATATTTTTTTTTCTAAATTGGGATACAAGAAAACATATTCTCTATTTCTTCTTGTTATATATATATATATATATATATATATATATATATATATATATATAAATGAAGAGTTTCTCTTACCAATAAATGGACCCTAAAAGTTCTAACTAAAATTTGAATTGGACCCAAAAATTTCACATTTTTAGTTGAATAGGCTTTCCATTTTTTATAGCATAATATTTTTGAACTCGAATTTTAATCGGATCCTATTAAAAGAATTCTCTGGACAATTGCTAGTTCAGTCACAAGGTTTACACCCGAGACCTTCTTTGAAAAGCATTAAATTATAAACCAATCCGATATGGATGAAGATTTACAGATCCACTACTCCTCACTATATCTTGAATATATTCTGCAACAACAGCCACAAGTCTGTTACTGCATGACTGCGTGAATTGCAATGATCAGTCAACCTATGTTGACTTCACTATTGCATAGCTTACAATTAATGGTGAATTTACAAACATTAGAATTGAAATTGTAATGAGAATTAAGTATTTGGTAATAATAATGGATTTAAGTAGAAATAATCACTTTGTTTGATGGTAAATATGAAATAGAATCAAAGTAATATAAATAAATAAAAATATAAAAATTTATATTATTCTTATGGATTCTTTTGAGTAGTGAGATTTGAACTTGTGACTGATCATTCGAGAGAATTACAACAATGCCAATTGATCATAATGTTTTTATATATGTAGATACCCTGTCATTTTTACTTTTTTATTTTATTTTTACTTTCTCATTTTTTATTCCATTGCTTAAAAGTAAGGGATGAGGAAAATGATAATGAGTTTTATAATTACTTATGGTCCATTTGGTTTGTAGAAAATATTTGAGGAGAAATGGAATTAAAATTTCATGAAAAAAAATTATTGGGGAAGATTGAATCCATTGTTTGGTTGGTGGAAAATAAATTATTGAGAATATTAATTCTATTGTTTATTTAGAATTGGAATGGTAAAGAATAATAAATATAAAGATCAATATATACATCCCTAGTCCAGTTACATAATAATAATAATAATAATAATAATAATAATAATAATAATAATAATAATAATAATAATTACTCCATCCGTAATAAAATTTTATGAGGGTAAAATAGTCATGTCAAGTCGTCTCTTCTTCCCAATTCCATGAAAAACAAAATATACCAAATGGAAAAGCTAAGAATTTATTTTTCTCAAATTCGAGAAATTTTACTCCCAAAGAAAAATGAATTCCGATCCATGAACCAAACAATACAAAATAACATTTTCCTCAACTTTTTGGAAATGGGCTTCTTTGAAAAATATTTTCCATCCAACCAAACAAGACATTAAAAATTTAAATCTAATAGTAAAATAACAAAAATATACAAACAAACATGACAATAAATATCAAATCTCATTGTAAGGTACAAAAGTCTCTAACCAAACACAACCTTAAATATCTTTTCTTCTTCTTCCCCCAAAAGGTTGAATCCTCAACCCCAATGGCCCCTCACACCCCGACCGGTAGAGCTTTGCATTTGAGAGGATGTAAATCAGGGTGATTCAATGGCTCAATAAACAGGGCCAAATGCCGGTTTGCACAAAGAATTCGTCTACTTTGAACATAATCCACACCGCCGCCACCAAAATTCAAACATTGATCTCTTATCTCAAATACTACCTACTGAACCATTTGTTTTCTATTGTAAGCATGTTAAGTGATGGAGACCGGCAATATACCATGGAAAACCAAAGTGGTCACAGATCAGGATAGCCACTAAGACAAGAAAGCAAAACACACACCCCCCACACACACACATATATATATATATATATATATGTATATATGTAAAAGAATTTCTTTTATCTTATTTTATGGGAAAAGAAATTATTGGAGTGCTTTTTAAAATTACCTAATTCTGCAGAGGACAATATTATTATTATTGTTATTTCCACCTCGTCCGCCCAAGAGCTAGTCCAAACAGAAGAATAAGATGCAAGAGTCAAGTGCTTTTTAACAAATAGATCAACATCAAAGTTTAGGTTAAGTTTGTAAAACATCCCCATAGTTTGAATAAACTAATTTTAGACCCTCAATTTTGAAATATTATTTGTAATCAACATATAACTATTCTTCTTCTAATTCGCGTTTACTTCGAAGAATATTTTTAAAATTTTTATACTTTTAAGAAACATACATGTGTTTAAACATGAGAATATAAATTAGAAATGCGATACATAATATGCAATTAGAATAAGTTTTAATAAAAGTACGTAGTTTATGTGTTTGGTAATAAGTCGAAATAAGAATTATTATTAAGAGAATTGTGAAGAAATAAAGAAATTAAAAGAGTAATATATATCTTAAAATGATAATCATCCATACTAACAAATATCCTAATGGTACATATAGTAAATGTTTACAATTTGTCACAAAAGAATGAAAGATGGGTCAATTTATATGTATTGAAGAATTTTATATATATATATATATATATATATATATATATATATATATATATATATATAATGACTCACTTGATACTTTTTTTTTAAAAAAAAAAAATCTTGAAAATTTTATAATGTGATATGTGCTTTATACTTGATGAGTTGTACTCGTTCTTTACCTTAACAAAACCCATTATACAATTTAATCATTAAATATACAATGCCATTATTTATAACAACGCCACCTTTCACATCTTAAAATGCCCCTTTGAGTGACCTAGCAACCTTTAAGGTGCAAAATTATAAAAATATCCATTGAACTTAAAACCTTGTTAGAAAAAAATTAAAAGGAAAAATAAAAGATATTATTTGTTAAAAACCTTAATTGAAGGACCGATTTTCAATACTTTAAAGTTTTAGGGATTTAAAATTTATCTTTATCATAAGATATGAGAGTGTGCAGTACGTCCACATTTTTATCCAAAATTTTAACTTTAAAGTACTATAAATATGGTGATAATGAGTGAGATTGACATATGCCCTTTATCTTATGTCTTAACCATATTCTTTAAAGATATCAACCATCAATAATTCTATCGTCATAGTGTTTTTATATAGTAACTAAGCACCAATATGTGTAAATATTGGCCTAGTACAAATTGTTTGTGCTGGACAGCTATCTTGCATTTCTTGAATTTTTAAATATAATTCCTACTCCAGTTAAAAACTAATTAACAACGTTGTGCAGGTCAATTATTTTAGTGTTTTAGTCGTAAGAATTTAAGATAATTGAGATTGGATACTTCATAGAATTGTTGGGGCAAATTATGATGTACTCTACAACAATGGGAGTAAAGTTATTGTACTAATATCACACTAATACCCACCCCACACGCACACTATATATATATATATATATATATATATATACTAGTTTTTTACGCGCATTGCGCGATTGGGATAATGCCCAATGTTTTTCTTTAAATAAGTACTTTAAAGTATATTAATGCAGGATTATATTGAAATTGTTCATGCATAGATAATTGAAGGTTGAATTTGCCTATTTAAATAGGTAATTCTTCTCCAAAAGGTTGAGTCCCCAACCCCAAGGGCTCCCCACACTCCGACCCGACAGAGCATTGTGAGAAGTTGTAAATCACGGTGACTCAATGGTTCAGCAGACAGGGCCAAATGCTGATACGCACAAGGAATCTGCCCACTTTGGACATAATTCCCGCACTGCCGCGGCCGAGGTTTAAACCTTGGTCTCTTCTCCCAAATACTACCCACTAAACCATTGAGCTAAGCCCGTGCGGGTTAAATAGATAATTCTAAGTTTACAAATGCAAGATAATATAGTCAAGATTTATTATAATTGTCAATAAAATAATTCAATAGGTATGGTTGAAACCAAATATGGGACATAAAGGGAGAACAAATAAAAATTAGGGCATAAAATATTAAATATATACTAATATTGTTTGAGGAGATTCCGACATTAGGATTTGTGGTTAAGTTCTATTAAGACTTTAATATTAGAATTAGATTAATGGTGTAGTTATAATTCTATATTAGACTTTAATATTAGAATTAGACTAACGGTGAATTAACGGAAAAGTTAAATGGATAATCATATAATTAAGGATAAATTAGAAAATCTTAAAAGAAAAAAATTAAAACCTGAACAATATGAACCATTCATTGATTTAATAATTTGGCGGTCATTTTTTCTACCCAATGTTAATAATTAAATAAATTCGCTGGTCAAATCCGTTACTATAATCCGCTAACGCTAACCGCTAACTGCTGATTGTCAAACAACGACATTGCGAGGTAGTTCTCACTTCAATTTGTTGTGTGATTTGAATACTCTCTTTGTCACAAAATCTCTCATATGGTTGGCTTTATTAATTATATATTTTTAATTTTTTTCATGGTATTAATAAAATACTTGGTAAATAAATATATAGCATTATTTTGTATTATAACTTTGATATTTAATTAGAAAAATAGTGCACAAGAAAGATAATAGATAATGTAGTGAATATAATCAATTGATGAAATTGAATGTAAAAACGGTGTGTGGGTATTTTAGGAAATTTTAGTGTAAAATTTAAATCTGATAAATCTTTTAATCAATCTGAGCCATTCATTTGATTAAAATCTGTGACCGCCATTTTTTCTACCCATTATAGGCCTAACTCTCTTGGGCTCTTATTAGTATAGTAGATATAGTAGATATAGTAGATATATATATATATATATATATATATATATATATATATATATATATATATAGGTTTAGGCTTTGGTACGAAAGTGAGTAGAATTGTAGAAATATGATTGAGCCTTTGATCTGTCCAGATCAACGTCTCTAAAAGAAAATAGCACTTCTAATTAATCTACACAATGTCATCTTCTCTAGTAAATCATCTATGATCTACTGTCTTTTCATTTTGTTCAAATCATGGAAGGCATAAAATTGTCTCCTAATTAAAAGGCACAAAAGTGTACATTGGGAAGCACAAAAGTGTGCTCTGGAAGGTTCAACAATGTGTTCTGGAAGGTTCAACAACGTGCTCTGAAAGGCTCAACAATATACACTCCAAGTCAAAACAATATGCATGCACTTCGAAGGCACAATAATATGCTCTGGAAAGCTCAACAATGTGCTCAGTCTCAACAATGTGCCCTGAAAAACTCAAAAATGTTTACTCTAAGAATTTTAATAAAAAAAAAATACAGGTGAATTTTATAGTTATTGCAAACTTTAATTTTAAGTTTGCAATATTTATAAAATTAACCTACCATTTTTTTCTTTATTTTTCATCAACTCTCAACCATTGATCTATTCAAATGACAAATTAGTTCAGTTATTACCTTTTACTTATGATCCTGTTCACTTGAACTCTCATATATATATATATATATATATATATATATATATATATATATATATATGAATTATAAAAAAAACATAAACGAAAACAAGCATATGAAAAACATGCAACAAAAAAGTGAGAAATTGAGGGCTCGTTTGTTAATGGGAAATTGTTTATTTATTTTGTTTTCTGTTTTATAATTTTTAAGTTTTTATTCTCTGTTTCTCATTCTCTTTTTTCTGTTTAGAAAACTTATTTACTAACACTTATTTTTTCAAATTTATATTTGTAGATTAACGTTATAAAATTATCACAAGTTTAATTCGAGTGATTTTTAGACCTTATATTTAAAATATTTTAAGATATGTTTGGTTTAAATTGAATTAATATAATTGTTACTTTTAAGTCTAATATATGTAAGATTTTTGTGTTTGATATCTGAACTAAATTTATATTTGTATATAACATAACTAAAAATATATAAGTTCACCTAAAATTTAGGTTAGATAATATTAATATTTTTAGCTAATATTTAAAATATTTTTGGATATATTTATTTGAATGACATGTAAATAAATATATAATTTTTACTTTGAATTCTAATAAATGTGAAATTTCAATATCTGATATTCGGACCAAAATTGTATTACGATCTAACATAACTAAAAATATCTTAACCAATAATCAATTGACTTCAATCAAAATCTAAAACTTGGTATGGAGTTCAATTTTTAATTTGACAATGTGAATAATGTCTAACTTTAGGCGTGAGCAAATAAGTTATGTTTAAATAAGTAATGCAAGTAGAAAAGATAAAAGATGATGATAAGTAAAAGAATATGATAATGAATGTAATCATAGTAATAAATAAATATGTAAGTAGATAATGGTGAGAATGTGGTTATAGTGAATTAGTGACATATTACCAAATAGATGATGAGTGATTCTGTTTTCTATTTAGAAAATAGCTTTAAAAGTTTTTCAGTTTTTTAGAAAATTGAAAAATTGCTTGCCGTTTTCAAAATAGAAAACTGTGCTAGTAAACATATTTTTTGTTTTCTGTTTTCTGTTCTCAAATTCTCCAGATTTCTAAAAAATTGGAGAAATATTTCAGTTAGTAAACGGGTTCTAAAATTCACGTGTCAATGAACAATTCAAATGAATAGATAATATTTATTTTTTTATTTTGATTAATTATTACTTCTTTACACATACTGAATCAATGACTTATATATGTGGCATGATTAAATAGAAAAAAGGGTTACATTAATTATAAAAAAAAATGCAATGCTAAAGATTTAACAAATTAAATTAAATTAGCATATGATAGACTTATAAAATTGACCAAAAAATTATATGACAATATTGATCAGGTAACAAAAATATAGATGTCAAATTCATATTTTAACATTTATTATTATAAAAAGAAGCTATATTAGATAGAAGAAGATAGTAGCGCACAAATACAATCGGGAGGGACTGAGTCCCAAGAACAAGAGCCAGAGAGAGAGCCTGGAGCTCTAACTAGAGTATGGGCTGCTAGATTCACTGACCTCTTAATAAGCTGACAAACTAAAAGCTCAAAGCTAGACATAATACTCTAGCAATGATTGACAATATATCTTGTATACGATAGGTCTTTTTGTTTATGGGATAGAGCTGCTACCGCATTGGCACAATTAGACTGCAACTTTACTGTGGTGAGGCCGCAGTTCCTTAGCCACGAGAGAGTCTCTCTGCAAGTCATGACTTTCGCCATGTAGGGATCCAGAGCTCTATGCAATCTTCCATTCGTGCAACAAACTCCCCATTATTTGACAAGAGAACTATTCCAATCAAAGATTCCTCAAGCAAGGACCATGCTACATCAACTTGACATATGAAAGGAACAAATCGAGCAAGCAGCGTCCTTTGTACGCAACAACTCCATCGAAATCATAGACAAACATGGATGTATATGCTTTTGAGCGTGTAAAACCTGTAGAAATCACGAAATGCGACAAATTCCAAGTACCAAGCACGAGATGTCTGTTTAAGACCATACAATGCCTTATGTAGCTTACAAACACAGGACGGATTCTGGATATCAAGGTATCCAGGTGGCTGTTTCATATACACATCTTCTAGAGTATCATGTAAAAATGCGTTGTTGATGTCTAGCTATCGGATAATCCACCTATTAATCAAGGCAATTGTAAGAATAATCCGAATAGTTACATGTTTCATTACTGGGCTAAACGTTTCAAAATAATCCCGTCCTGACTCTTGTAAGAAGCATTTTGCTACCAACCGTGCCTTGTAGCGATTCACCGTGCCATCCGGTTTACATTTGATACGATAAACCAACTTGCAACCTATTGGACTGTGACCACATCGTGAAACAAGCACCCACGTCTGGTTGCGATGTAATGCGACAAACTCATCATCCATGGTAGCATGCCATAAAGGATCCTTCAAGACTTCCATGATACTAGCTGGTTCAAGAGAAACAGGCAGTGGATGCACAATGGTGGAGTTCACAAATTTATCCCCATAATATTTTGGATTCATTGTTCGAAGACAAGCAGAACATCTAGGAACTACAGGAGGTTCTGGAACTTGACCGAGAAGTGACTATGCTGGAGTAGTTACAGTAGGAGCATACTCAGACGTTTGTGACGTAGAAGACGACGACACGGAGGACTGCGATGCAAAAGACGTCGTCGATGTGGAAGAGGGTGACTGTGACGCTGACGCTGGAGCAGGTGACACGGAAGACTGACCAGACTCCAACGCAGGTAACTGGGATGGATTACTCGGCTGTTGTGGAGTAGAGACAACTTGACCAGACTCTAACGCATTGTGAAACGCATGAGGCGGTGGTATTGGATTCTCTGGATTTGGAGTGGCTTGAAGCGAAGAGAGAGACAACTGAGGCGGCAAGACTGGGTGGAAAATTGGAGTAGCGTGATTTTGAGGTGGAGTTTGAGAAAAAGTTGAATTGTGAGGCAAACCTGCAGACTAGGAAGTAATGTCACAATGGGAAAGGTTTCACGTAGGGAAGGTATTTTCTACAAGTTTGACGTGTCTGGACACATACATTCGTTTAGTAACATAATCCCAGCATTTATATGCAGATTGAGATGTTAAGTGATTTTGGTTGTATGTTTATAGGGGGAACAACCAAGGAAAACAAAGACAACAAAAACTTTTTAACCTTTTAAAATTTGGTAATTTTTGAAAGAGACATTCAAAAGGAGATCTGTTATTAAGAATTGGTGTGGGAAGTCGATTTATAAGATATACAGCGGTTTAGACGACATAGGACCAAAACGAAACTGGGAGAGACGCATTGTGTAATAAGGCTAGAGTTGTTTCAACTATGTTTTGATGCCGGCATTCAGTCGTTCCGTTGTGTTTAGGAGTATGTGGGGGTGATGTAAAGTGTGATATCCCAAATGAATTAAATATTGGTATTAACTTGATGAATTCACCACCGCTGTCAGAAAAGATAGACACAATGGCGTGACCGAAGAATTTTTCTACCAGACGTTTGAATTGCGGGAATATAAAAAACACGTTAGATTTTTTTTTTTTTTTTTTTTGAGAGGATACAACCAAATGTACTTAGTAAAAAAATCCACAAATATGACATAATAAGAGTAACCATCAAAGGACTTCTCGGAAGTACTCAATACATTGGTGTATATTAATTATAGAGGTTTGGAACTAGACAATGAATTTTTTGAAAAGGGCAACTTATGACTCTTATTGATGTTACAAGAGGAGCAATTAAAATCTGTAACAGCCATAGATTTAATACCTAACTCATAACCACTGTTGCAAAAATCGCGCCTAGGCGCCGATTAGGCGCCCAGCCTCCTAGGCGGCTTAGGCGCCCGACTAGGCGCTCTAGGCACCCGCCTAGGCGTTCTAGGCGCCCGCCTAGGCGTTCTAGGCGCCCTAGGCGGGCCCCAAGCGCCTAGAGGGCGCCTAGCGATTTTTTCAACATTGCTCATAACAATTTATTACCTTATTAGGAGTGCTGTTGGAAGGATGTCCAAACCGATGATGCCACGCTGTGATGGAGGATTGGGTCGAAACATTTATTTGTGGACACTGAACATTAGTAGTGTAGTAGACATCACAGACGTTCTCCCCCTATAGAAGTGGTGCCCCCGTGACTAGATCCTTCACAAAAAAAATAATTTGGAAAAATTCGACAGAGACTCAATTAGATTAGCACAACTTTGACACATATACGAGATTAGTATGTAACTTTGGGACACATAAAACATTATTTAGACACAAGGAACGAGGTGTAGCAGGAAGAATAGTATGTCCAGTATGAGTAATAATTAAAGTCTTACCATCACCCAAGCTTATTTCATTTGCCCCCGATAATCTGTAAAACCATGCAAAGTGGATGTACTAGATGTCGCATGATGGGAAACCCCACTGTCAAACATCCATTGAGGCGAGGTCGCGGGAGGTGTGGTGACTAAGTTGGCGACTAGTTGATAATTTCGGGAATTTTGAGTGTCACTGAATTGATAGTTGTTGTCCCGTAGAAATTGAGACATCTTCTTGCAAAACTTAGTATCATGGCTCGAGAATTCACAGAAGTTACAAAACTGTCCTTGACGATTGCAAGAGTTATGACCACGACCACGGCTTCTACGAGATTTGGTGGTGGTAGACTGATCACGATATGATCCCGAACCAGGTTTAGCCGAGTCTTTAGGTGTCTGGCGTTGGGTAACATTCACCGTGGGCAGATATGAATTTTGGTCTGTGCACTACCTCATTGTGCGTTCGTACTCAGTTAGAATAGTACCAAGCTCGGTGTAAGTAGCCGCAGTTTCACGGACACTGATGACTGCCATGATTGGATGAAACCATAACTAGGTGATCGCATGAATAACGAGGTCATCATCCGAGATACGATGTTGGGCTAAAGCCAGGTCATCAGCAATGGATTTCATGTCATGAAGGAATTTTGAAATTGTTCGGGATCCTCTTGGATTTCTAACTAGCTTTGCTTAAGGGATATAACTCATCCTTTAGACAAGCTAACATAGCTGGACGTAAGGCGAGACCATGCGTCCACAACTGTAGTGGTAGATGATATGACCGGTTGAATGGTATCTGTGTAATTACCAAGAAGAGCAACAAGATTTATCTGGTCTTACCGTACCCAATCCGTATGGGCTGGGTTCTTAGTTGTTGATGCAGCATCAAGGAATTCAGCAGGCTCCTTAATAGTGCGATCAATGTATCCTTATAGGCCAAGACCAATGAGGGTCGAATGAACCTGTCGACGCCAAAACGAAAAATTTGCATCAGTGAGGCGGATTGGGAGGTTGGTCAGGGCGGATATTTGGATGATCGCCGTTGTGGAAAAAATCGCCATATGATTGAATTGGGAAGAAAAAAAAATCTCGTGAGAGTTAGGCTCTTGATACCATGTGAGAATGAGAAGAAAGTACATATATTCAATGTATCAACCAGTGTACAAATAAGGTATAAATAGAAGAAATGCTAGCAACAGTTCTAGGCCTATTCTACAGAAGATAAAATATAACCACCCAGACTCAATCAATAGACTAAACCATGTGAACAAATATTAATGCTTAATATAGATTACCAGTCGATGGAGTTGCTTTCTTTTCATGATGCTGCCATGCTTTGTGATGAGCTTATGCCTCTTTAGTCTTTACAGATGAGAAAGGGTTCTACAAGTGTGTTACTCCAAAGTTTTTGGTTGCGGGCTCGCCATATAGCATCCATCTTGAAAGCAATTTTGCTTATTTGGTCTCTGGAAATAGACTCGAACAATCTTTGCAACCAAGCGCTAACAGACGTCTCATCTGGACTCTGGAGTATGTATGGTGTCCACCTTTTGTGATAGCTCGACATGAAAAGAGGGTGTGAAGGTCAGTTTTCGTGGCTTCATTACAACTTAGGCACACAGAGTCAACGTCTACCCCTCTGGATTGGAGTTTAACTCTGGTAAGTAGGATCCTTGTTGCTGCATGCCAAAGGAAGTTCTTAAGCCTGGGAGGAGTCTCTAGTTTCCACATCATATTCCATGGCTTGAACGGACCTTAAGAGGTTATAGCCTCACTCATAGTCAATATGTAGCCGCTTTTAACGGTATAACAACCCCTTAAATCCCATATCTAGAACTAGGTATCTTCTAGACCCTGACAGATTGGAACTTGAAGAATGCGGTTCACATCAGTTTCCA
>NW_017619118.1:1148690-1166190 GCF_001879475.1 Ipomoea nil | reverse complement strand
ACGTAGACGCAAGCTGGCTCAGAAGTGTGTCAATTAATGCAGAGTCGTTTCCCATCATGATGATGTCATCCACATATACCAGTAGAAAGACCCTGGAATCCCCGGTGGAGTAGTGGAAAAGGGACACATCAGTCTTGGATGCTGAAAACCCTGCCGAGAGTAAGTAATCATGCAAGCGATTGAACCAAGCCCTCGGGGCTTCTTTGAGACCATAAAGAGATCTCTGGAGACAACACACGTGATCTGGATGCCCTGGATCTTCATACCCTGGCGGCTGACGCATATACACTGTCTCAGCTAAGCTCCCATTGAGAAAGGCGTTGTGGACATCTAGTTGCCGAAGACTCTAACCTCGAGACAGTGCAAAATAAAACAGAATACGCACTGTAGTCAGTTTGACCACCGGACTTAAGGTTTCAAAAAAGTTTTCTCCAGCGACTTGATTGAATCTTTTGGCTAGGATGCGCTCTTTGTAGCGCTCAACCGAGCCATCGGCTTTGCGCTTGGTGCGAAAAACCCATTTGCAGCCGATTATATTCATGGTGGGTGTTGGTGGAACAAGCCTCCAAGTATCATTGTGTAACAGGGCATTGAACTCTTGGTCTATGGCATCGTGCCACTGTTGGTGACCAACGGCTTGAGAGTAACAAGTAGGGTCAGCGGAGTTGTTTGTCACGGTTAGGGCGGGAAACTGCTCGCCAGTACCTTGAGTCATGTGATGCAGTCGCATGACGTGAGCCCGTTGTTGTGGTTCACCTCTCGGACCACGTCGTTTAATTGTGTGAACCGGGGCCACCGTGTTTGTGATTAACGTGGGCCCAACTGGGGGCATAACAAGTTGGGCTCCAGTACTAATCGGACTAGATCCCCATGGTGGACTCGGTTTTGGCGCCGGGGGCGTTTTCTGTAAAGAGTTAGCTGTTGCAAAAGGAAACCCAGTTTCGTCAAAGTGCACATGACGACAGATATAGATTTTCTCTGTGTTTAAGTTCATGCATCGGTAACCTCTAAAAGACGCAGGATAGCCTAGGAACACGCACGGGGCTAAGCGATACTCTATCTTGTGTCGATTATAGGGCCATAGATAGGGAAAGCACCGGCACCCAAATACGCGTAGGAATGTGTTTGTGGGCGGGGATTTATATAGTCGGAAATGTGGTGTTTCAAACTGTATGGCTGACGAGGGGAAACGATTGATTAGGTATGTAGCTGTCTCAAAGGCAGAGTCCCAGTGTCTCGTAGGAACTGAGCCTTCGGCTAATAGAGCTAGCCCAGTCTCGACAATGTGCCGATGCCGGCGCTCTACCCAGCCGTTTTGTTCATGTGTATAGGCACATGATTGCCTGTGCACAATTCCAAGAGAATTAAAGATAACATGCAAACGACGATATTCGCCACCTAAATCAGACTGAATGGACTTGATAGAACGTGAAAACAGGCGTTCTCCCATAGTCCGGAAAATCTCAAAAACCTTATAGATGTCAGTTTTGAGACGTAGAGGATAATACCAACAATAACGGGTATGATCGTCTACGAAAAGCACAAAGTAACGAAAACCCTCCGTAGAAACAACGGGTGCGGGACCCCAAATATCCGAATACAAAATATCTAATACGTTATTACTAGAACGAGCTACCCTATCTAAAGGAAATCTGGAGGATTTTCCAAGCTGGCAAGATGGACATATAGCCGAGACACTCGAATTATTTGCTGCAACTGGATAGTTACGCAGGACACGTTGGAAAACCCGACTGTGTGGATGTCCTAACCGGCGATGCCAAACCTCGGAACACGCCCGGGCTGTTATGAAAGCGAAATAAGACCGTGGAATTGACAAGGTGTACAACCCCCCGGAGCTAGGTCCCTTAAGAAGAGTTGTTTTGGTGATGCAATCCTTCACAACAAAGAAATTTGGGTGAAATTCAAAGAAACAATTATTGTAGTTAGCAAATTTATTAACAGATAATAATGACAAAGACAAATCTGGAACATGTAAAATATTGGACACTCTTAACGATTTAGACACAGACGGAATGATAGCATGACCAACACGGGAAATACCTAAACCGGTGTCATTACCCACACGGAGGACATCTGAGCCAGTGTTCTCCTTGGACTGCCCGAGCGTCCCGGCGTCCAGCGTAGTGTGTGACGATGCCCCGTGTCCGGGTACCAGGCTTCTGTTTCCGTCGCGGCATCCCCAGCAATAGCAACGTTCGCCTGAGACGGCGGTTGATCGGAGTAGTGCCGGTAACAGTAAACGGCAGTGTGGCCTTGAGAGCGGCAGATTTGACAGCGCGGTGCTCCACGACCGAGGCCTCGCTGTCCACCACGTCCCTGTTCGCCGCGATGGTGACGGCCATCGCCTCCATTTCCAGACTGCCCGCGGCCCCTTTTGGTGTACATTGCCATCGGCGATCCAGTTGGCAACACCGCCACCCCTGTGGGATACTCATCGGAGTGGATAAATTGTTGGGCCTGCAGGTAATAAGATAACTGGGGAATAGAGACCGCATTACCTGAGACGGCGAGAGTGGCGGCCATTGCAGAAATTTGGGCGTAATCCTCTAAAAACATAGAGGTTCTGCTCCTCCAGTGTCATTGGATGAGTGCTAGGTTCTTCACTAGTAGCTGAGCTTGGCCGAGATATTCGGACGGCGACATGTCGCCTTGACGCAGGGATTGGAACTGCCCCAACAAATTGAGGCACCGCACACGTGTTGATGATCCGAGGGCAATCTCGACGGCAAGCCACACTCCCCGGGATGTTGCCTGTCCTACGGCTATGTACATCACCTCCTCCGACAAGGAGGAGATGAGGAGTGATAAAATAGATTGGTCCTGTTAGACCCATGCACCATACGCCGGATTGACGGTGGACGATGCAGCTTCATCGGAGGCACCATCGGTGGAGGCTTGAAGGATCATCGGCGGACTTGGAGTAGCACCATCAATGTAGCCGATCAACCCTTGGCCTCGGAGGAATGGCACTATTTGGGTTCTCCAGAAGAGATAGTTGTGGGAGGTTAGTTTCAGTGAGACGAAATGATGGGCGGTATTGAGGGAGGTAGGGGTAGCCGACGTTGGTATGGTGGTTGCCGTGAGGGTTCTCTCGGAGCCGGAGGTTGACATTGTCGACGGTGAGAGAGAGAGAGAGAGAGAGAGAGAGAGAGAGAGAGAGAGAGAGAGAGAGAGAGAATTGGAAAAAAAAAAAAAGTGGCTAACTGATAACCAGATGAGTTAGGGAATTCTGTTATTGATTCAATAAACAACAGATAGAGTTTACAAGATATACAACAACTATGAGGTACCTATACAATAGGCTAAGGCTGTGGTGAATAAGTCTACACCACATACATTATTAACTCTATAATATTAACTGTACTAATAAATGCACACCATCAGATAGTGATTACGGATTTCTCTCGTTGATCAAAAAGAATTTCATACTTTCATGTATAATAATAAACTACATTATACATACACATAAAATTAATTAAAATCAAATAATATCACGTGTTATGTGTATTGCAAAAAATTGAATTTCAATAATTTTAAAGTCAAATAATATGTATAAAACTCGATATTTTATCTAAAATGCCTCCAATTCAACATTTATTATTGCTCTCAATAATGATAAAAAATCACAAAAAAATCAGAAAAGGGATGCTGGCCATATCATTAAACTTAAAATATCCGAAATGTTGAACAAACTAATCTAGGACCAGTCTTCCAAAGGAGACAATAGAATATGCACAAATTCTTAATTTAATGCATACTAGGCCGCACGGAGGGAGAATAATTGTGAGTGGAAAGGTGGGCTCACAATCATGGTTCTAAGTAGGTTTAATATTTTATTAACCCTTATATAAATGTTTCATTTGAATTGGACAGGGGAACAACCCTAATCTTTAATTATTACCCTCCATCTTATCATTTTTATGCTTATTGCGTGGACCGTGGTCCACACAGCTGTGTGGATCACGGTTTAAAAATGATGTTGTTTTACATTTTTTTTTTCACGCGATCCATTGCAACATATATTCTTATAACTCATAATGTATGTTATTCTAACTCATAAAGTACATTATCTTATTGCAAAAGTTTCATTATTCTAAACACATAATGTACATTATTCTAACATATAAAGTACATTATTCTAACTCATAAAATTCAACGACGTCGTTTTGAACTGTGATCTACACAGTTGTGTGACCACGATCCACACAATAATTTGCCATTTTCATGCGTATGGTTTAGTAAATAAATTTTGACTCAAATTATTTTTAATTATTTTTATAATATTTAATTTAATATTATTGTATAAAATTTATGAAATCTTTATGGTACTAATAATACTCAATCCAAATATCTGGTTACACATGATATTATTAATATTGATTGGTACTAATAATACTCGATATAATCAAGTATAATATATATGATTGTATTGGGTATTATCAACTTTGGTGTTGATCAACACGATAAAAAATTCTTAAAATTTATATATTTAAAAATTATATTAATTAAAATAAAAATTTAAGAAATTATTAGGAAGTGCTAAAGGAAATATAATAAAAGAAGAAAGAAGTTATAATTTGACAAATAAATAGTAAGTGCAATAAGTAAAATGAGTATATGTTATTTATAGAGTTAATTTCATTTTTAGTCATAGATTTATAAGTAATAATCCACTTTTAGTCCTTTATTAGCACATTCTTATTTGGTCCTAGTATTATTATGGCTCAATAATAGTAAGATCAAAAGTGAATGTTCTAATACAAAAAGGATTTAAATTGAACTGCTACCTATAAATTTACGATCAAAAATGAAATTAACCTCCCAAATGTTCTGTCGGGTTGGAGTGTGGGGGGCTCTTAGGGTTGGAGTTCAACTTTTTGGAATAATGACCAAAAATGGAATTAACTCTTATTTATATTTGGTTGAGAGTATAATTTAGTCATGGCAATTGCATCATGGATCGGACCACATTTGTTTTGTGTTTTAATCTTGGAAACTAATTACTTTATTCACACCACTTTCGGAACAAGTTGCAATTCAATATTAGGGTTTTGTTTTCTTCTTTTTGGTTCTCAATTGTTTATAGGAAATTAAAAATGTTTAGTCAAGGTGGCAATAAGCTTTTTAGTAAGAATTTCATTTGACAATACCGTACATTTTTTTCACGTTTTGGTCTTGGAGTATATATTTACACTTTTATACCATGCTTTGCCAATATATATAATTAGGTACTCTATCCATTGGGTAGGTTAATCTTGTCAAAAATATTCATATGGTATAATAGTAGTATTGTTAAAGAACAAAAGGGAGAAATTTTTATTAAATTTTGTAACTAAAATGTTTATATTACATGCTAACATCATTGCATTATTAGGTTTGTTCTTAGATACAAGGGAACATAAACCCAAAAAAAAAAAAGGCTAAACAAATTTGGATTAGCCAACACTTAATTATAATATAGCCCGTAAAAAATAAAGAGTTTAAACTTTCTAAAATGGTTGAAGATGTGAAGATCACGTGATGCATGCTATATTGATGAGAACCAAATCATCTCAATTTGAGTAAAATTGTTTTATTAGTTGTATGATTTTTTTTTTTTTTTTCATATGTGATATCCGGTAATCTTATCAATGTGAGACTAATTCAGATTTGACTTGGATTGCATTTGAATAATTTGACTTTTACTTGAAAATATGAGAACAAAATCATCTTGATATAAATTAAGTAGATTAGATTTTATTATATCAATTGTTTTAAAAGTTCTATTTCTTTAATTTACTTCCTTTAGATCGAGTAGTTATGTTTACAAGCAACTTCCTAATAGCCTATAATAAAAGCCCCACTTGCATGTGTAAAAGGGAAATCACTTTGATGAATACAAATTCAAATTTTCCTTTCTTTTCCAAAATGTTTTGTCATGAGTTTACTTAGAATTTGGAGGCAAACTTAGAGTAAAAGATTCAATTAAATACGTTAGAATTTTTAAGGTGATTTCTCATATACGTACTACGTACTAGCACCTTAGTGAGTTCATATAAATTTAATTTATATCCACACATGGGAAATTATTATTATTATTATTATTATTATTATTATTATTATTATTATTATTATTATTATTATTAATATTATTATTATTATTATTATTAAAATTATTATTATTATTATTAAAATTATTATTATTATTTATTTTACATTTCGATCTTAAACTGATGAAATCATAGAATACTATATTTTTTTTAATGTATGCTTCTGAACAAAACAATAAAATAATACTCATATTCTTATAAAATTATTTCACTATTTCTTCTACTCTTATTCTGTGAACTGAATATAATTAGGCATTAAATATTCTCATATAGATTATTTAATTTACTTTAGAAATTCTAGCCAAATAATTTGGACTGGTGTTATATACTAAAATGTTTGATTCAAATGCATGTAATATATAAGCACAATATACTTTTAGTTATTAGCTAGGTTTATATGTAACCATCGTAAGGAATTTCACATCACTTAACAATTTGAAAGGAATATGATAAGATTGTCGGAGATGTAATTTAAAAAAAAAAAAAATGAACTACAAAACCATTTATATGAATCTCACATATTAACATTCCCTTTGGTAATATGATATGCAATTTTAGGCATATAGACTAAAACACACTTTTACTACAATGTTTTTTTTTTTTTTTTAAATTGAAAAAATTAGGGGCATTTAGGTTTATATCAATTGGTTGGGAAAAAGAAAGAATAAGAAGTTGTATATGACAAAAAAAAAAAGTTAATTTCATTTTTGATCCTAAATTTATATGTGACAGTCCATTTAAGTCTTTATATATATATATATATATATATATATATATATATATATATATATATTAAAATATTCACTTTTGGTTCAAGTATTATTGTGGTATGACCATTTCTGGTCTTTAGCTTTATAAAAAAACAGTTTAAATATTGTTAAATAAAATGCCATTTCGATCTTCAATTATGGATGTCTTTTTTTTAAATTAAACATAAAAAATATATATAGCGGTAAAACCTACTTTAATTTGTATTTAAAAAAAAAAAAAAGATTGAAATATTTTTGTATTTAACGATATTTCAACGATTTTGTTGATGGAGGACTAAAAATGATTATGACACAATAATACTAGAACCAAATGAAGATATTCTAATAAAAAAGGACTAAAAGTGAATTGTCACTTATAAATTTATTAGGACTAAAACGAAATTAATTGGTAAAACAACATTGAAGTAAATTAAAAAGTATCTGAAAACGTCCCAAAATAATTATATATACACTAGTTTTTAGACCGTTAATTTTTGTTTGTGAGAACTTACATCAATTTTTCAGTTTGTAATTCTCTAATTATTCATTCTTTGTTTTTCAAATTGGAAAACTGTACACATTACGTATCCTCGAATGAATTTTTGTATCGTTCTCATATCATGAAAAGCAGTATACATAATTGACAAAATATAGGGTAAAGTAAGGTGAAAGTCAAATACAGAGAAAATCATCCATCCTTTTTTTATTCATATTTCAAGTCAATATATATATATATATATATATATATATATATATATATATATATATATAGTTTAAGTATAACTACAAATCTTTAAATCATGAAGAGATATTATCGTAATTTATTTTGAAACATCTAAACTTTATAAGGTAGTATATGTTATATACTTTTTTAATTAATATTTTTCATCCCAAAAAATCAATGCTCCCATGGCCCGACCACCTGGTCACACTACATATTAGTTGGCAGATATTATCATAATTCTATTCCACTAGTAATGTCCACATTTATCTATTTACAGCACAAATAAACATATTTTATATTTTAATTTTAAACTTTTCTTTAGTTTGTTTTAGAAAAATTCAAAAAAAAAAAAAAAAAAAAAAAAGTAAATGCACCAACTATGAAAATACTGGCAGTTTGTAGCTGTGAGATATAAATTTAGGACATTACCAAAATTGATACATTTTGAGCTCAATCAAGAATTTAATTTGATAGAGAGACAGATGTGACATATATCATTTTAGAATATTCTAGCTAGCATGCTATAAAGGCACTATTTCTGGAGATACATTGAAGCAATAACTATTAAATAAAAGCCAAGATAGGAAAGACAACAAGTTCGATCTTCACATAGTTGAAACCTCAATTCTAAACGCCAAATATGATTATATTATGACGTAATATGATGTGTTAGAATTTTTCATAATATTTTATATATTATCCTCCACATTATTCCTTCTCACTAGTCAAGAATATAATCTTATTGAATCTCATTTAGTGGATGGGGGTGGGAATGATACAGGAGAAGAATTACTATTAAACACCATATTTTATATATGCATAATACAATAATAGGTGGACAATATGAGCCATTGATAAATTAAATCATTATTTTCATATTCTATATAAAAATAATAATTATAGTATATTTTTTAAAACTTAGGTGATCCCTGTTTTGCATGACTAATCCTAAGCCCATACGATCCCCTTAGAGCCGCTGCGGAGGTAAGGTATATCACGAGTCACCCAATCAGCCCCTGGTCATATTCTTTTTTTTTTTTTTTTTTTTTTTTTTTTTTTTCTGCATATAGCATTTGGTATACTCACCATAGTAAGACTAACTCGTATTTGGCCAGAGACACACCGGTAGAGTTTGACTCTTACTCGGAGGAAAATTTTTTCTGTTCTATACTTTTTCAGTCTAAAGAATCAATGCCCACCACTGGTTTTCGATCTTGTGAGCACCCATTTAGATCTTGAGTACTATCAACTCTATTACAAGCTAATATCTGTTCAATATACTTTCTCTATTTATTGTAAATCAAAGAGTCAATATAATATTCAACCACCGGAGTTTGATCCTGTATTTTTCGTGAAAAAGAACCACAAAGAACTAAAAAGGTATCAATTGAGCACAAGGTGCCCGTGCCACTAATAAATTAATATGTATAAGGAGTAAAATTGAGAAATGTGTAAATATCTCTTTTGTATAAATATTTGTGTTGAAATACTCAAAAGACAAAGGAAAGAATGTTTTATGGCGACCCAACTTTATTGAAGCTAAAAAGGAAGCTTTGATATATTCCTACTTTAATTTGGATCTTGTCAACACTAAGCAATGTCCACTTTGACCTTTTCCCTGGCAACTCACTTGTTTTCCAGTTAACCTAACCATACGTCCATACCATACCATGGCATTGTTGGTCACATGACATTTTAGTTAATTACCGATTTGGTCCCTCGACTATGAGGATTTCACCAATTTGGTCCTCGACTATCAAAATTACTCAATTTAGTCCCCGACTATACTCTTTTTATACGAAATGGTCCTTAGTCTAATTTTCTAGTCAAACTACAAGGGTAAATTCGGAATTTGAAAAAATCATCTTCTTCTTCCTTAACTCAGGCTAAGGCTTTTGTATTCCATCTTCAGTTCAACCCAATCATCTTCTTCACTGAGAGCAAAAATGAGCTTCAGACCTAGTGAGAGCAATAATGGCCGCATCCCTCACCCGCCACTTTAGAAGAAATTATCTACTCTGATTTGATCTGAATCACAGTTCTCCGGCAATAATCTCCAAGATTTCTCCGGTAGTCTTCGCCTGGCGTTGTCTGTTGTAAGATATAGACATGTTCTTCTTCAATTCGTTAATTAGCGTTGTCGTGGCATTGCTCATTGCACTCATCATGTGGCTTCTGGCTAGCGATTCCTACAAAGCTCTCATAATCTGACTGTTCAAGTAGAGAGGCAACAGGGCGTCCAGAATCTAAACTGGGTCCTGCTCGAACTCCAAGATTGATGAGAATTCTGGGGTTTCAATCCTTCTGACGTCTCTCTCCACCGTCAGTTTCCCTTCTTTGATAGTCAGCATGAAGAACTCATCATCTGCTGCGTCAACACAGTTGTCGTTTATGTCGCAGATCTCTCCCTAGGGGGACTAAGGTGTGAATCACGGGCTCGGATTTGACCAAAGACACGAACTTTGTGTACAAAAGCACAACCTTGTCGACCTCATCGCTCACAAAAAGCGAGAAGACATCATCGGCGATTGCCTGGGCCTGCATGTCTTTTGCGGTTGGGAGAGTGCTGCCGTCAAGGAATCTGTCGAGGGGAATGTGAGGTCGGCGAATGAAATACGTATCCCCCTTCTTCCCCACGCTAATCACGGTGTAATCCACGCTGAGTCCCTTCAATTCCTTAATCCTGGCCTCGGCTTTCTTGACGATATTACTGTTAAACGCGCCGCAGAGGCCACGGTCGCCGGTAACGACCACCAGAGAGACTTTCTTGACGAGGCGGACCTTCGTGAGCGGCACCTCTGCGTCGTCTTCTGGAGAAGCTCGTTGATGTTGTAAAGCACCTCAACCAGGGTCTCCGAGAAGGGCCGCCTGTTGACCACGTATAAAAGCAACGAATTAGGGAAGAAGAAGAAGATTTTTCAAATTCCGAATTTACCCTTTTAGTTTGACCGAAAAATTAGACTTAGGACCATTTCGTGTAAAAAGAGCATAGTTGAGGACTAAATTGAGAAATTTTGATAGTCGATGACCAAATTGGTGAAATCCTCATAGTCGAGGGACCAAATCGGTAATTAACTCCATGACATTTCAAAGAAATTTCCTTTAGAAGGCAAGTCAAAATCAAATTAATCAAATTCTTAAATAATAAAAAAATAAATATTGTTAGTGGTTGCTTTTATTATTTGTTACCTATTGTTATCATCATACTTGTTGTTTTGTAATTAGACCAGGAATATTTATATTTGTATTTATGAGAAAACAAAATTTTCCTTTACAATATATACGATTTTCAATTTAGAGAGTGTATTCAATTTTAACTTTTATAGACTTTTAAAAATTTGGAGGTATTAAATTTAAACTTTTAAAGAGTTTAAAAGTTATGCGGTATTCAATCAGGATTTTTAAAGAGTCTTTAAAAGTCGGGTGAAATTCAATCAAGACTTTTAAAGAGTCTTTAAAAGCCATGCAGTATTCAAAGAGGTATGAACTTTTATAGACTTTTTATTTTAGAATTTTTGTAGACTTTTCATTCTCAAATATAAATAGTTGAAATCCGACCCTTAATCCCAAGAATTAGAATTTTTCTTTTTACCAATTCTGGATATTTTATCTCTCTATTTAAGCGCTCTATTTTTTTCTGCATATTTAAACTCTATAAACCTTATACTTAAATTCAATAAATTATTTTTTCTTCATTATCCTATATTTTCTGCATACCTAAACTCTACTAATTTTTTCTCTCACCTAAAATTTACAATCTTCCTCTAAAAATTCTACAAATTATTTTTTTCTTCATTATTGCTCGTATATTTTTATTTTTATTTTTTCTACAAACTTTTTATCCTTAACTTCCAATCTTTAATTTCTCTACAAACCTTTCTCCCTAACTTCTAAACTTTCTCTATGAACTTTTTTCCCTAAATACATAAACAAAACAAATTTTTCATCTATCACCTTCAAATTTTACTATATGTTTCTAATATTCATATAAATACTTGTTTGAAATATTTGCACATATAGAATGGTGAAATTTGGTAGAATTTTCAAAAGACTCGTCAATTAAAATTTATTGATTAAAAAAATTAAAATTAAATTTATAATTAAAAATTAAAAGTGAAAAAATTTATGCATTTGAAAGAGGAAAATTGTCATTCACTCTCATCCTCCACTTGGGAGTGACATTGGATGCAATTCTTTAACATCATTTTCCCATACAATTTCTTGGAAGTTTATAGCATTATAATTATGGACACATTGGAAAAGATTAATGGGGTTTCCTATATGATATAACATATTAGGTCTTTGAACAATAGTTTTCTAATGAGTAGGAGTTGATTCTAGGAAATGCTTTTCATCCTAACAAAAATTATACAATTTTTTTTTCCTATCTGATGTGACTATTTTTTTATAGTTAGTTTAATTTTTCATTTTTTTTGAATGCAATTATTTTCATTTATTTATTTATTAAAATCTAAATCTTGACTCATTACAAAATACCACTTGAGAGAGATGAGTTTTTGTGTGCGCGGTAAATATAGAGGATTGCAGTAAAGTCATTTCTAGATTATTTTTAGAAATAAATTCTATAAGGTTGTACATACAAAATTACAAGGTTTTATGCAGTGTTGCAAAAATTGCGCCTAGGCAACCGTCGGCCGCCGCGTGGAAGGCTGGAGTCGACCTTCTCGGCGGCCGGCCGGTTCGGCCGTTTATTTTATTATTATTATTTTTTTTTGCGTTGTAAAGTGTTAAAAGTTCGGGAATGCATAACTTTTGACTCGATTGTCCGTTTTGGACATTTTTTTTCAAATCGCGTATTTTTTGAGATCTATCCACCACAAACAGCCAAAGGGCGATTTGGCCTCTAATTTCTCCAAAAAAATGCTTCTTTTGCTCTTAATTTTAATTTTTTTTAGATGGTTTCAACAATATTTTAAACTACTTTATAACCACTTAAATAAATTGTTTGTAAGAAAAAACTAGAGGAACCTTATGTTTGATTAGTGAATTTTACTAATTTTTAGTTTAAAAAAATATAAAAAATCGGCGCCTAGGCGCCCCCTCGACGCCTAGGAGGTGTCTAACGTTTTTTGCAACCTTGGTTTTATGTATGATAAAATGTCACATTTGACCTATGAATTATAATGATATAATTTTTCTTTCTCTCAACCATAGCACATCAAAGTGAGTAAGTTTACCCAACTCCTAATAAAACGTACCATTAAATATTGATAGAGAAATTTGAACTTGTAAAATTTGAAGGACTTTTATGTAATTTAAATGACCATATCTTTTTTTTTTAGTACTACTAACTCTGTTACAATTCAGTATATGTTCATAACTACTTTCTTAACCTATTGAAGCACAAAGAGTCCATACTGCATCCACAGAAACTCAAACTCACAACCTCCCATACGAGAGTGCAACTTGATGCCACTAGATCACAAGATCTTGACACAATATCCCTTTTAAAATAAGGTACGTACATTCAATTGTTGAAAAGATAATCCAATGGAGATGATAATTTAAAATACATAGAAGTCCTTCAAATTCTAGAATTCTAGAATTTAGATTGCTCCGTTAATATTTAACAGTTCTATTAGGGGTTGGGTAAATATATGCCATGTCGATGATAATTGAGGAAAAAGAAAAAAAACAATTCACACACACAAAGGATCAAATGAGAACATGGATCTCTGGTAAAAAAATATGAATTCATCTCATCCACCTATTTGAGTTTATCGATGATTGATAATTTTAGTAAAAATAAATACATAAGGTCAATTTTATAAATATTGCAAACTTCTCCCTCACTCTCCTTCCCTTATTTATAAAACTAACATTGTTTTTTTTTTTTTTAATTACTTTTTAGTAGTGGCCTTCCATGGTTGTTCTTAAGGTGAGTCGTGTTTCTTCTTCAAATCTGGAACAGAACAGAATGCAGCAGAGGGGATTAGAGAAGATCTTTCATTCAGTTTCAACAGAAAGAGAATACAAGAGTATATCAGCTAATACAACTCTAACTTCTCCTAACTAATAGACTAACTCAGTCAACTAAAAGTAACACCACAGAAATACAAAATATAATATAACATAATAATAACAAGATGCAATAATAGTATTAACACACCCCCTCAAGCACAAGGTTGGTGCGCCACAACATTGAGCTTGTCCCGGAGAATCGCAAACCTTGGACCCGGCAACGGTTTGGTGAAGATATCTGCAAGCTGGTCCTTAGTAGACACAAAGTTGACAATAAAGTCCCCGGAGGCCACCTTGTCACGGACGAAGTGATAGTCAATTTTCACGTGTTTGGTGCGTGCGTGAAAAACGGGATTGGCACAAAGATATGTTGCCCCGAGATTGTCACAGCACAAGGTCGACGGCTGGCCAGAGTGTAACCCAAGTTCTCGTAGTAGCGAAACAACCCAAGTGACTTCAGCAGAGACATCGGCTAGAGCTTTGTACTCAGCTTCAGTAGATGAACGTGCAACGGCGTGTTGCTTCCTAGACAGCCAAGAAATAAGGTTGGACCCCAAATATACAGCATACCCACACGTGCTCTTTCTGTCAATAGGACAACCCGCCCAGTCAGAGTCTGAAAAGGCATGAATGGTAGCGGAAGACGAAGGTGACAGGCGTAACCCATAATTGAGAGTACCTTTGATGTATTGTAAAACGCGTTTGACTAGGCCCCAGTGGTCAACAGACGGGGAGTGCATGAACTGACAAAGACGATTGACCGCATAAGATAGATGAGGCCGGGTGATAGTCAAGTATTGAAGGGCGCCCACAATGCGACGGTATTGTGTCAGATTCTCAAAGGTTGATCTGAAGGAGTAACCGGCTGGGTGACAGCAGCTGGTGTGGCAAGTGGCTTACAGTCCACCATCCCAGAGCGACTAAGTAAGTCAGTCATATAGCACCGCTGTGAAAGAACCAAACATGTACCCACTGCAATAGTTTCAATACCCAAGAAGAAACCTGGTGTGCCAAGGTCTCAAATTTTGAAGGTGGTAGCTAGTCGTTGTAGCAAAGTATTAACCAGAGTTGCCTCATTTCCCATCATAATGATGTCGTCGACATAAACAAGTAGAAAAATTTGGGAATTGCCCGAAGCATAATAAAAAAGCGCAACATCTATCTTTGAGGCCAAGAACCCTGCAGACAGTAGAAAATCATGGAGCTTCTTAAACAAAGCACGGGGGGCCTGTTTGAGACCATAGAGAGAGCATTGTAGATGACAGACGTGACCAGGGTAGGTTGGATCTTCATATCCCGGAGGTTGTTTCATATATACAATTTCCGCCAAGTGACCATTCAGGAAGGCATTGTGAACATCCAACTGGCGTAGAGTCCAACCATTTGACACGGCGATAGAAAAGAGCATCCAGACCGTAGTCGGTTTGACAACCGGACTAAAGGTGTCAACGAAATCTTCTCCTGCTACCTGATTAAAGCCCTTGGCAACCAGGCGAGCCTTGTAACGTGCTACTAAGCCATCAGCCGTGCGTTTGGTACGTAACACCTACTTGCACCCATTAATATTCATGTGTGGTTCCGGTGGAACTAAGCGCCATGTGTTATTGTGCGGGAGTGCATTGAACTCTTGATCCATAGCCTCGCGCCACTGCCGGTGCCCTACAACCTGAGAATAGCACATTGGGTCAGTAGTTGCACTCAAGGCATGAAACGGCTCATTCGTGTCTCGAGTCATGTGACGGAGGCGCATGCCATGTTCCCGGTCCTGCGGTTGGGCATGAATACTCTTAGTGCGAGCCCTGACCGGTGCGGGAGCTTCAATAGCCAAAGGAGGTGACACCTGTGCAAGCGGTGTGGGTTCGAGCCTAGGTGAGGTTGGGCCTGGACTAGGAGTCGTAGCCGAAGGTGGAATTAGCGGTATATGGGCCCAGCTGCCCTTGGCCGCCCCGGCTGTGTTGGAGCTTGTGTCGGAGGCCCTGCGGATAAAGGGAAAACAAACTCGTCAAATCAGACATGCTGACAGATGTAGGTTTTTCCACTTATCAGATCAATGCATCTGTATCCCCTAAAGGATGGAGGGTAACCTAGGAAGACACACGGTGTGGAGCGATATTCTATCTTGTGCCGATTATATGGGCGAAGATTAGGATAGCACCGACACCCAAACACTCGTAGAAACGTATATGGAGGTGACATTTTGTATAGACGGGAGTAGGGACTTTCAAAGTTTATGGCTGACGACGGTAGAATGTTGATTAAATAGGTTGCAATTTCAAAGGCATAGTCCCAATATTGGAGGGGTACTTTGCCTTCGGCGAGTAGGGCTAGGCCAGTTTCAACAATATGCCTATTGCGGCGCTCTACTCGGCCATTTTGCTCATGTGTATAGGCACAAGATTGTCGGTGATTTATACCGAGTGTTTGAAATATGTTGTGTAATTTGCGATATTCACCCCCTAAATCTGACTGTATAGACTTGATAGAACGCGCAAATTGGCACTCTACCAACACACGAAACGACTCAAATATTTTATATATGTCTGATTTTACCCGTAATAGATAAAACCAGCAGAACCATGAATAGTCGTCTACAAATAGTAAGAAATAACGACAGCCAGTAGTTGAGATTACAGGTGCAGGTCCCCAGATATCCATATACAGTAATCTAAAACATTATTGCTAGAATTTGGAACTCTATCTAACTTAACCGCGAAGACTTGCCGAGATGACAAGCTGTGCATAACTCCAAAGATTTGGTTTTATTTGGTGTGACAAGGCAACTATGTAAACTTTATTTGGGATGAAACTGTGCGGGTGACCCAGCCTGCTGTGCCATATCGTGGGAGTGGCCCGGGAACTGACGAACGCAAAGTGGGACTGTGACACCGGGAGTTTGTATAAGCCACCCGCCGTGGGACCTCTAAGTAGCACTGCTTTGGTTGTTGAGTCCTTCACAATGAAACAATCGTTATGAAACTAAAAAAAGACCTTATTTTCATTAGTGAATTTATGCACAGACAATAGAGGAACCGACAAACTCGGGACATGTAAAATATTGGATAAACGTAAAGGCTTAGAGATAGACGGGATTGATACATGACCAATTCGTGAAATCACCAAACATGCACCGTTACCGACTCGGAGCACATCGGGACCGCCGTATTCTTCGGACTGAGTCATCATGCCGGCATCGGGTGTAGCGTGCACCGTAGCCCCAATATCCAGGTACCAGCCTTCCGCCGGAGGTGACGCAGCTGACGTCGGGGCTTCACCGGATACCGCCATATGAGCCTGTATCGGCAGTTACGTGTTTTACCTTTTGTAGCAGTATACAGCCGTGTGCCCATGGGAATGGCATATTTGACACCTCGGCCGCCACGTCCGCCACGCCACTGCTAATTTTGAGACTGCCGGCCGCCATCGTCGTTCGAACCGCGGCCACGACCTGCAAACATGGCTGTGTGAGAGCCAGTGTCGGTCACCGCGGGGTAATCGTCGGAGAGGATAAACTCATGAGCCTGCAAAAAGTCAGATAGCTAGGGAAGAGACATCAGAGTGCCCGAGGAAGTAAGCGAAGCAGCCATGGATTTCAGCTCCGGACGGAGGCCCCGAAACACATACAGGTTTTATTCTACCATCGACAACAGACGACCGGCCTGCGCAAAGGCTTCGACCAGAAGTTCTGCTCGCCCCAGATAGTCTGCAGTCGACGCATTGCCTTGTCGCAATGACTGGAATTGCCCCAGCAGATTCAGGCATCGTGCATGGGTGGAGGAGCCGAGGGTGGTGGTGATGGAGTGCCAAACCTCTGCGGCGGTGTTCTGGCCGACAGATAAGTGAAGAACCTCGTCTGACATGGAGGAGATGAGGAGTGAGAGGATCGATTGATCCTGCTGCACACACGCCTTATGAGCCGGGTTGGGGTCGGAGCCGTG
>NW_017619118.1:1103690-1143690 GCF_001879475.1 Ipomoea nil | reverse complement strand
AAAAAAAAAAAAAAAAAAAAAAAAAAAACTCCTAGCGTCCTGCTTCGCGGATGTCAGCCGAGTCTAGAATGGAGAGCAAATAAGAATTCCAAAGAAGCATACAGTGGTTATGAATCGGAGTCGGCAGCTAGGGGAGTGCACATGGCAGACATGGGAATTAATTTTTGTGAAGTCTAAGAGACACGTTTATGCATGGAAATTATTATATATAGAAAAAGGCATCTACATTTGGAGATTTCCCATGGTGGATACATACAGTACGTTTGCAACAGTGCACCTAAAGAAAGGCAAAAACACAACTCCAAAAATTCGTATTCTACCCATTTGAATGCCGGTGAAGCTGCTTGTTCAGGTCTTGCTTAGGTGGCAGCGAATGAGGGCCATATTGATGATTCGTATTCTACCATCTGCAAGATAAAACGCCACCGGCAAGGAGCCGGATATTGCTTTCTCCCCGACTTGTCTGGAGTCGGACTCGGATGCGGTGCTCAGCCGGGGACCACTACCTAAATCGGCTCCCATGCACTCCATGGTTCCATCTCGGTGGTAGATATAATCGATACACTCGCCGACTCCTTCATCTCTATGTAGGTCGCGCCGACTCATCCGGGCTCGGTGCACCGCCAAACATCGCCTACGGCGTCAATCGGACTCGAGCGCGGATGTGGAAAACGAAGTCAATCCAGCTCTGGCATCCTATTTGGTGCGAGTCCAAGAGAGCCATCGTGCAGCATGTCGCGGAGTCGGAGCAAGGGAGTCGGCGGTAGAGGAGTCGAAGGCAGCTCAAATACAAGAGAGCACGTCGACACTGGTAGCTTGTTGAAAAGACGCATGATGCGAGAATGGTACGTGGTTCCCATCTTGGTCAATAATTACTGGATTGGGATGATAAGGATGAAGGCGAACGATGGACTCGAACAAAGAAGGGCGATTTCGATCACTCAGCTCCTCCTCCGCGCCAATGCCCCGCTCTCGCCTCGCGACGAAGCGTCCCGGAAGAGGCGGATTGCCAACCGCTCACCCATGGCCTTGCCACCCTCAGCTGCCCACTTCCAGATCGCCATCACCACCAGACGACCGTCGAACCAAGAATGAGGCATTAAAGGAATGAAAGCTTTCATGGTTGTCCCGACGAGTCCGTCGAGTCTGCGTAAATTCACGCATGATTTAATTGTTAAGCCCAATCTCGCGTCGACACCCCTTTGCCGACCGCGTGCTTCTTAATTAGTCGACGGAAGCCTCCACCAAATCGTCGTTTGACTCCAAATATGGATACTCGTCGAATGATTTGCCTACATAACCAACGAAAGAAAGCCTGCCGACTCCCATACGGCCAAGAAAGTACGAAGATTCTCTCGCGGATTCCGTCCTCTCCGTGCAGTCATTCGGCCATCATGTGGTCGAGAAGCTCAAGCATGCAGGAAGTCGGAAGTAGGCAGGGGCGTTCGGAGAGCGATCGACTCGGAAGTACATGGTCGGGCATAGCAATCGGCGAATGGACGTACTATTAAACGGAAGTGATCGACAATATCATTTGCGACCAGACTAAGGGTCTCGACAGACAAGGACTCGATCATCATATGGTCGGTTGCGGAGTCGGAATCGGCATTCGAATTATGTTGAAGAGGCTCACGTATACCCCGTACGTGGATGAAGTCAGAGAGAAATTAAAATAAGCTCCGAGGTTATACAAAGTTGGAATCTGCGATCACTAACATGATAAGACGAGGATTTGCACTGACTCTTTGAAGGGGGAAGAAAGAAATCAGGAATGGCTTCACTGGGCTGGACTAAAGATCTTGCAATTGTTAAATCCCAAGCATATTTGAAGTGAATTCGCGAACAGAAGCAAGAAAGGCACAAAATATGAAGATTGGATTCTCCTGGGAAATTGTATGCAATGTTATGCGTGGTTGCTACAGATGGAAACATCCTTGGGCCTACGCCTGTACGTGACAATCATGGCAAGTATGGAAAGCAAAAATGATGGCAAGCAAACATTCGGCAGTTCACAAGGAGTCGGCAGGTGGCAGAGTCGGAGTAGGCAGCCGGTGATGGGGACGCGGTGCAGGAACCTGATTTGCAATCCGGCGGCTGCCCGCCCAAGGATGGTCAGCCTCCGACCGCGGGTTTGCACCAATATTCTCCTTATCGACTCCCGTAGTCGGCCGGTGCCCCCATGAGTACGTAACAAGTCGGGAAAGCACCTGGTGCTGTGCCGACCGGTTCACCAGTCGGCGGTCAACAAAGGCGCAGTCAGCAAAAAAGGAGCATGCAGACTTCTGCTCCTTTTTCATCGTAATACTCGGCTTGTTTAGGGAGCTTGGTGAGGACAGAAATCAAGATAAATGTTTTCTCAGATTTTTCTTTCTGGTGAGAAAAGGAGATAGGGAGAAGCAAATGAAGAGAGATGAAGCTGTTGAAGAGACTTTTGTGCATGATCTCGCCGACGCATGTACCATTCCAAGGCATACTCTCAGAACGGGCATGCATACTGACTGATGATGATGATCTCAAAACTGGAGTTATTTGACGGACAAATCCCAATGCATGAGATCTCGTAGCTTACTCATGGCTATCCCAAATGCACCGTCCTGGAACATGTTAAATTCAGTGCTGTGAGGATCCAAAAAGTCAATTTCGTAGGATTGGTAAAGGCCATGGAAGGAAATAAAGAGGCTAGGGCTCGAATCTTCTTAGCATCAATATTTTTTCAAAGTCTGACCGAGTATTATCTATCGGAGTTCGGCATGGCGAGGAAAGTATTATCTCTTATGAGAATTGGGAGGATGGATTTTTCTACCGAGTATTATCTATCGGAGTTCGGCGTGGCGAGGAAAGTATTATCTCTTATGCGAATTTGGAGGATGGATTTTTCTACATATGGCGAGCTTAATTCCCCGGCACATGTGCTGCACAGCAGGCTGGGATATATTCTGGGCGTGGGGCAAGAGAATGCATTCTAAAAGGTTGCTCATGGAATTTCTCATCTACAAGGGGCTATATAAAGGGAAGAAAGAGTAAAGCTGCAACCGAGAGTCACTCGAGTTAGTAAAAGAGCCAAGAGTCCGAGAAGTCTACTTAGAAAAGAAGAATCATAGCCAGGACTCGCCTCGAGCAGGGACTCGGCAAGAGAAAAAGAAAAGAAACAAGGGCTAATCATAGCCAGGACTCGCCTCGAGCAGGGACTCGGCGAGAGAAAAAGAAAAGAAACAAGGGCTAGGACCCTTAGAAAAAGCCAAAAGGGTCGCCTCGACTTAGGGACTCGGCAAGAAAAGATAGGAAACAAGGGCCCAGACCCTTAGACGTTTCCGAGAAAAAGCCTACAGGAGTCGCCTCGACTGAGGGACTCGGCGAGTATTGAGAGAAACGACGGGGCACTGACCCTAAACTGTTTCTGAGATAGAAAAAGCCTAATGGGTCGCCTCGACCGAGGGACTCGGCAAGAAAAGATAGGAAACAAGGGCCCAGACCCTTAGACGTTTCCGAGAAAAAGCCTACAGGAGTCACCTCGACTGAGGGACTCGGCTAGTATTGAGAAAAACGACGGGGCACTGACCCTAAACTGTTTCTGAGATAGAAAAAGCCTAATGGGTCGCCTCGACCGAGGGACTCGGCAAGAAAAGATAGGAAACAAGGGCCCAGACCCTTAGACGTTTACGAGAAAAAGCCTACAGGAGTCACCTCGACTGAGGGACTCGGCGAGTATTGAGAGAAACGACGGGGCACTGACCCTAAACTGTTTCTGAGATGGAAAAAGCCTAATGGGTCGCCTCGACCGAGGGACTCGGCAAGAAAAGATAGGAAACAAGGGCACTGACCCTTAGACGTTTCCGAGAAAAAGCCTACAGGGGTCGCCTCGACTGAGGGACTCGGCGAGTATTGAGAGAAACGACGGGGCACTGACCCTAAACTGTTTCTGAGATAGAAAAAGCCTAATGGGTCGCCTCGACCGAGGGACTCGGCAAGAAAAGATAGGAAACAAGGGCACTGACCCTTAGACGTTTCCGAGAAAAAGCCTACAGGAGTCGCCTCGACTGAGGGACTCGGCGAGTATTGAGAGAAACGATGGGGCACTGACCCTAAACTGTTTCTGAGATAGAAAAAGCCTAATGGGTCGCCTCGACCGAGGGACTCGGCAAGAAAAGATATGAAACAAGGGCACTGACCCTTAGACGTTTCCGAGGAAAAGCCTAAAGGGTCGCCTCGACTGAGGGACTCGGCGAGGAAAGAGAAAAGAAACAAGGGTTCCGACCCTTAGACGTTTCTAGAAGAAAGAGAAGAGAAACCGGGCCACTGTCCCTTAGACATTTCTTAAATGGAAAAAAAAAAAAAAAGATATCACCGAAGAGTCGCCTCAACTGAAGGACTCGGCGAATAAAGAAGGAATCGAGGGTTATAACCCTTAGAAGTTTATTAGAGAAAGGAAAAGTTACAGCCAAGATTCACTTCGACGGCTAAAGAGAAAGGGGCTCAGAGCCAGAAGGTCACATCCACTGAAGCAGTCGATCATACGGAAAACAAAGAGAAGTCATGAGGATGGAGTCGTGTAGAATGTTGAATAAAGAGTCGGCAAAAATCGAGGGGGCTAATAAAGGAAATTTTGTAGCAAGACAATATACTTTTCCATGCCCTGCTAACCACAAGACATAGAAAAGTGAGGGACTAGTTGATGGGGTGTGAACCCCGTGGGCTCGGGGCCCAAGAAGAAAAGAGATAAAACCCAGACAAAGAAGGGAAGCCCAAGAAGAAAATGGAGTAAGCCCAAAAGAGATACGGACCAAGCCAAGGAATCGGCTCGACCCGGGAGTCGGCGCGAGTGTGGGATCAACACGGGTAGGGGTCGGTCTAACTAGCCGTTATTCCTACATTATCTACCCTTAAAGCCCTATTTACTACCCTATTTACCTACCTCATCCTAACCCCCAAAGTTATTACCCCTTTTTATTTATCCAATTTATTATTCCTAATTCCCCTATTAAAACCCCTTGACCATTACAAATTAGCCAACGGCTACCCACATTTGAGGACCCATAACCCCCACATAAATACATACTTATTAGCCTAATGAATCCTTGTTAATTGCCCAACGGCTATATTCTTGAACTTGTTGCTATAAAAGGGGGAAAGGAGCAAGAGGTAGAGGAGGCCACTCGGACAGAGGGGGAGGCCACATATCACTCTTCTAAAAACACTCTCTCAAGGAAGACTCCAATCATCCATCCACACATGGGAGGACTCTCCCAAGCACTCTTCCTACACACTAGAAGACTCCACCACTCCTCCATGCATAGAGGAAGAATCCATATGAGAAGGCTCCACCACTCTTCCACGCATGAAGAAGACTCCATCTCAAATGTACAAAGTATAGTAGCTCTATCTCTACACAAGATCATATACACAAAATAGCCCTACAACATGTACAAAGACACCTACAACAATATATAGTGGAGTTAGGCTTGGCACCGCCCAAAAAGGCCCGTGGTTTTCCTTTCGGTTTCCACGTACAAAAGCATCGAGTTATATGTTCTACTTATTTTCCTATAAGCCGCATGTGAAAGGTGAATCCACCGACCAAGGTTGTGTTGGACCTCCCTGGGCCCGAAAACCCAAAAACCATCAAAATATATATATATATATATATATATATATATATATATGTGTGTGTGTGTGTGTGTGTGTGTGTGTGTGTGTGTGTGTGTGTGTGTGTGTGTGTGTGTGCGCGCACATATATATATATATGTGTGTGTGTGTGTGTGTGCGCGCGCACATATATATGTGCGCGCGCGCACACACACACACACACACACACCCCACACACACACATATATATATATATATATATATATATATATATGTATGTATGTATGTATGTGTATATATATACACATACATACATACATATATATATATATATATATATATATATATATGTATGTATGTATGTATGTGTATATATATACACATACATACATACATACATATATATATATATATATATATATATATATAGACTTGCGTTCAAATGAGGACAAGTATATTATAGAGGACTGTGAGGATAGATGTAGTGTACGTCATTAGCCTGTATGTTGTGTGCATGACCGAATGTAGTCGTGTGCCACAGTTTGTATGTCACGTGCATACATTTGTTAATTAATAGAGCCTGGGTTCGAAACCTGATGCTTACATGTATTCTTGTGTGCTATTATGTATTAAATTGTGTGCCTGATAGTAATTTGTTGTGTGCCCATTATTTGTCCTCACAGTCCTCTATATATTGTTGTCCTCATTTGAACTCAACCCTATATATATATATATATATATATATATATATATATATATATATATATATATATATATATATATATATATATATCTAGAGAGTTAATTCCAGCAATGGTCCTTTGACTATATTGATTTTTCAAAATTAGTCCTCGACTTTTAATTTGGACACTTTACGTCCCTTGACTTTCAATTTCTTTTCAATTGAGGTCCTTTCGTCAGATTACAGTAAATTGGACATTAAATGAAAGGATAAATTAGTCATTTCATCTGCCTAATGTATAAATCTTCGTATTTCTCCCTTTTATACTCGACTTCGGACATTAGATTCACTTTATTGCTTAATCCCTAAATCCACTCGAAGAACAAAATTTCGTTAGGGATTAAGCAATTAAGTATTGAATCTGATGGCCGAAGTCGCGTATACAAGGAAGAAATACGAAGAATTATAATTAGGCAAATGAAATGACTACTTTACCCTTTCATTTAAAGTCCACTTTACCACAGTCTGACGATAGGACCTCAATTGGAAATAAATTGAAAGTCAAGGGACGTAACGTGTCCAAATTAAAAGTCGGGGACTAATTTTGAAAAATCGGTATAGTCGGAACTGGTATTAACTCTATATATATATATATATATATATATATATATATATATATATATATATATATATATAAAGGACTAATATCTTTGATATATAGTTTAATTTCTACCTATATACTAAAGTCTTGTTGATTTCATTCTTTAAGATAAAATTGTGAATATAGAAGCATAAAATAATGAGACTGACTAATAATTGTGAAGTTTGCTACATATTTACAATTGATTCCACTATGCTAGCTCCATTCCAAGAGGTAAATGACAACATAAATTCTACATACCAGTACAACATAAATGATAATTTAACATATCAGAAGAAGATCTAATCACTTCTTATCACATTGCATATTCCATTTGGATTACAAGATTTATGCTGATTGTAAAATTTGTCAAAAACTAAAAGAGGTTGGGTGGAGCATTTAATTTGGTGAAAGTAGAAGGGAATTAATGGGAAAAAAATTAAAGAAAAAGGAAAACTAGCTTTTTGAGTTGTTATACTTATACCATTGACCATGGTCCACCTTGCAAAGTGGACCGGAGTACAAAATACACAATTTATCTTTTATAAAAATGTGAACATTCAGTATGTAAATTGTATATATTGAATCGAGATCTACCTTGCAAGTGGACTCAGATTCACGGAATAATTGCCCTAGCTTTTTAGTTTTTATTCCTCTGTGTTGTTGGGCTGTGTCCGGATCAGGTTTGGAGCATTTTTGTCTGCAATTCTTCGTATTCCACAAACATCAATTATTATTATTTTTGTAGTTATTATACTTAAAAATAAAAAATAAAAAAAAAAATCATTGGAATCTTGATCGAATCTTCTGTATTCCCTTCCATTACCTCTGCCCGGTCAAAGCAGATTCCCTAATGCATCACTAAGCTTTGTTTAATTGTTATTTTAAAAAAAAATCTTTGCTTTTTTGTTTTAAAGAAAGAATGAGATTTACATTTTTGAGTATTTTATTTATTTTTTAATTAGCAATTATTTGAACTAACATAGAAATAACCACGACTACACTACTTAATTAGAATGCATGTACTTGTAGGCACTAAAAAGTTGGTACTTGCTGGCAATCTCAGCGACTCTCCCTATTGCTCTCGAGTAAATTAAAGTTTTATCACAATATTGAAACCACTTCCATTCCCTCATTTGACCTTTCCTAAGCAAAACCTTGCTCTTATGTTCTCCTCACATGCACATTGAACATCATAAAATGAGATTGCAACCAGGCCACCTGCCAAACAAAATATGGTACAAGTAGGGACAACTCCGACCAAGTTGGTCAGGTTGTTAGTTTGATAACTACAATATTTCAAGTATAATTTTTTGTAAAAGTAGTTTATTGGTCTTCTTGATTTGAGCTGATTAGATATAGACAACCTATGATGATTTACATTCTCATGGTCTATTATCGGCTATGGTTACAATTCGAGATTTATCTTATGTACACATTTGAATAGTAGCTGCGAGTTTCTCTTATAACCTGAAAAAAAAGAAAAAAAAAAAAAAGGTCCAAGCTACTAAAGCTCTTTAGGGACTACAAATGCCTCAACAAATTAGTGGCGGGGCCAGTATTAAAATTCAGTGGTGTCAATATACTAAATTTGATGTTGGTCTCAATGATATAGAAATATAAATATGTTACATTTATAAATAAATGTATTCATTTTACAATTGTCAACGACATGTTTTCATATATACTTTGAAAACATTGTATAATTTTTTCTTTATCAATGGTTTCAAACACATCACTTTCAATAAAAAGAACCAAACCATCATTCATCAAAATATCTCTCATTCCATTACACAATCTATTCGTCACTATCTTGAGTATCTTCATTGCTAAAAAAGTTCTTCCAATATTTGCAGTTGTCACCGGTAATTAAAGCTAATTTCACAAGTAAAATAACTCATGGATATACATTATTTTTCTTGGATACTGGAAAATGCAGAGTTAGCTAGAGTGCACATTGAAGATACACAAGTCTCAAGTTGATTATCAAGTGTCAAAATATCAATGGATGAAAACTCAAAAGGATAAAATTGAGTCATACGAACCAACGTTTCTTTATCAAAAATTGAAAATGAGTCCATCACATTGAGACATGCCACACAAAGAAGCAATTTAGTGTCGGTTTCAATGAAGCGATTATTTAACTCTTAAAATTGTTAATCAATAAAAACATAGAACACACCAAATTAAAAATGATGCACATTTCAAACTTTTGTTACTTCACATTTTGAGAATTACAATTTTTCTATTTATATGTTGATCCCTATTATATATTTTATTGGGATCAATTTTAAATTATATATATATATATATATATATATATATATAGAGAGAGAGGGGGGGGCAATAAACAACAAAATTTAAGTGGGGTCAATTGACCCCACTTGGTTGAAGGTAGCTTCACCACTGCAACAAATACTTGCAAAATTGCAATTGCAACAATTCATACTTCTGCAAATTTATTTATGTACCTGCAGTTAATATATTATGTACTTTAATTTAACAAATTATATATATATAAATAAACTAAAAATGCATATGTCAATTATAGGTTCATAATATGTTAATTGTAATAAATATATATAGAGTACTTTATTAACTAAAGGTACATAATATGTTTTAATCTGAACAGAGTCTACCATATGTTAATTGTAATAAATATATATTCCGTACTTTATTAAATAAAAGTACATAATATGTTTTAATCTGATCACGGTCTACCATGTACATAATAGACTTGATACACAATATAACAATTATCATACTTCAATTCTTACTCCGCAGGCACTGTCCATTGTTTGCTCGGTGACGTCTCACCTTTCATGCATTCGTCCAAGTTGGTCTCAACCACAACAACCACGTGAACATCTATCACTCAATACAAATAAAAATATATTATTTGAGTACTAAAAATATATTATTTTTTATATTATCAAATAACATACATTCAGTATATAAATAATGTATTTTTAGTATATTAAAATTTTATCTTATATTCAAGAAAAATATAGTATTTGAATATCGAAAGTACATTATTTTGTATAATGTGTATATTCAGAACACAAATAATATATTTTTTGTATATTAAAAATATACCTTTTTATATTTCACACAGCATTATATGGATCATGGTCTACATAATAATTGGTGAACATCTGTATCCTTGATCATGTCAATTGGGCCGTTCAAATTAATTTATAAAATGTGTAATTGGATCAATTATATCAATTAGATATTGGGCCTAATTGATTTAAGTTAGCAAATTTATATCGTGCACCAGGGTGCACATTGTATTGTGCACCCTGGTGCAAAACGACATCGTTTTGCACTTTTTTTTTGTTAAAAATTTTGCTTTTTCGTGTTTGCTGTTAATTTGTTAAAAAAAATTATATTTTAAAAATGTACATAATTATATACTAAAATGTACATAATTGTAAATGAGAATGTACATAAACTTTTAACTGTTAAAAAAAATCGCGTGTTCGAATATACATAATTGTATAAAAAAATGTACATAATTGTATAAAATAATGTACATAACTGTATACTAGAATGTACATAATTATATAACATAATACACACACTTTGTTGCGTCGATTCCCCACACAACTTAACAAAACGATGTCGTTTTGGGAGGCGCAGGACGCACAGTGCTATGTGCACCGTGGTGCAGGGTATAACGATCGTTTAAGTTATTAAACTAACTTTCTTCAATATTAATTTAATTAGGCAAATTATACTATGGACCATGGTCCACTTTACAATTACAATGTGAACCATTAATAAATGTCCGTTTTTAATATATTGAAGGTTCATTATTAATGTACTGAATATTCAATTTTAGATAGTATACTAAACAATTAACCTTTAGTACACTAAAATTGAACCTTTAAACAATGAACATCTAATATATTAAAAATGAACATTTAGTATACTAAAAATGAATCTTGTGTCAGTGTTTCACCTTGTAAGATGGAAGATGGTCATTATATCGTGGACCGTGGTCCACAAAGCTTTGTGGACTATGGTCCAAAAACGGCATTGTTTCTGTAAGCAGTTTTGCAAAAATCGCACCCTAGGCGGTCCCCAGGCGCCTAACGATTTTTTCAACATTGTCTGTAAGTAAAGAAACGACAGCCGTTACAGCTTAACGGAACGCGTATTTTTGGTGTGTTAATTACCAAATGAAACTACAGTGCATCTAAACTGACATTGCCTCACATATTATTTTTATATTATCAGATGGAACTGTAATTGTGTTGAAATGAAACTGCAGTGTTTACAAAATAAAACTGAAGAACAATTTTACATATTTGAGTGTATATTGTCCAGCGAAATTGTAGTTATATAAAAATGATATTGTAGTTGTGTTGAAATGAAATGCAGTGTATATAAAATGAAACTAAATAACATTTCACATATTTGAGTGTATATTGTGCAATGCAACTGTAGTTATGTTGAAATGATAATGTAGTTGTGTTGTAATGAAACTATAGTGTATATAAAATAAAACTGAATAACAGTTTCACATATTTGAGTGTATAATATCGAATGAAACTGCAGTTATATCAAAATGAAACTGTAGTTGTGTTGAAATGAAACTGCAGTGTATACAAAATGAAACTGAATATGTTATACAATCCAAGTTACTTTTTGCTGACAGCACGGAACAGGTGACATTTCTTTTCATTAAAAGAAACGACACCGTTTTAATGTCTGGATCACAATACATTATGGACCGCGGTCTACATTATAATTTGCCCCATGGTATAATTATTGATTTTACTTATTATTGGGTTGATAAGTTAAATTCGTTAGGTTAATTATCTTAGCCCAAAGTTTAATTACCTTGGCCCAATGTATGCCCTGAAAGAGTGTTACAGCTGAATCAACGGTTGTTATATCATGCACCAAGGTGCATGATTAATCATGCACTGCGCGTCAGATACTACAGTGTGTCTAAACCGACACTATCTCACATATTATTTTTATATTATCAAATCAAACTACAGTTATATCAAAATGATATTGTAGTTGTGGTGAAATGAAACTACAGTATATATAAAATGAAACTGAATAACATTTCACATATTTGAGTGTATATTGTAAATGAAGTTGTAATTATATTGAAATGATCATGTAGTTGTGTTTTAATGAAATTAGAGTGTATATAAAATAAAATTAAATAACATTTTCATATATTTGAGTGTATAAATATTGAATGAAACTGTAGTTATATCGAAATGAAACTGTAGTTGTGTTGAACTAAAACTGCAGTGTATACAAAATGAAACTAAAGAACAGAGTTATTTTTTGCGAAGATTCTGTTTCTTTTCATTAAATAAAACGACGTCGTTTGACAGTGTCGGTTTAGACACACTGCAGTGTCTGACGCGCGGTGCATGATTGATCATGCACCGTGGTGCATGATATAATTTGCCCTGAATCAATATGTACCATGGTCTATATTACAAGGTAGACCCTTGATTCAAAATGATCCCACTTCAAAGTAGTATGGTTAATAACTATTTACATTTTTCACTGCACATTACAATTATGATGTACATATACTGTAATGTTTATGTACATTAAATTTTATTTTTATGAACATATAAAAGAAACATTATGAACCTACTATAAAGTGAAAGAAAATATCAAAATATATATGATGTAGTTTAGTGTTTATGTTTATAATCATATAGAACAAATATTATTAACATAATACCTGATAAATGTTGCAGTATTAATATGATGCGCCTACAATGTAATATTTTTTGTACATTAAGCTTTGTTTTTATGAACTTATAAAATGAACAGTATGAATTGGTCAACCTACTACAGTGTGAATTGAAATAAATATAATATACCTGTAATTTAGTGTTTATTTATATTAAGATTTATGTTTATGAACATATAGAATAAATATTATGAATATAATATATGATGATTGTATTAAACATGATGAAATGGTTGACACGATTAACAACTTAATATAAAACGACACTGTTTTAAATTAGTGTCTACCATGCAAGATAAATCCTGACCCACATTCCCACAATATAATTTGCATAGCTGGATGGAAGTGCACCAAGTTTTAGATTTAGTTTCAAGATATGCATATAGAACATATTGGTGTCTCGATGGTTAAGTAAAACCACTTATAATTAACATTTTGACCCTATTTGATAACATAGTTAGCTTATCAGTCAATTTTGACTTATTTGACCACTATTAACTAATTGATTTGGTTAAACATTTAATATAAGTGTTTGAATAATTAGCTTTTTGTAACCGTTTATTGCTCTAAAATGCTAAAGTTCAAAAAGCTGCTCAAAGCAGCTTTTTTGATCAATTTTTTGAGAAAATCATTTTGCATGTAATCAGCTATCGCCTATCAGCTAGCAACCAATTTACTAAACGTATTTCTACAATCAGCTAATTATATCAACTACTCAAACTCACTAAACCAAACAGCTAACAGCTAACAACTATTTGTCAAACACCCCAGCCCTTTATATTCATTGATTACTCATAAATTAGCTAACCCCACTACAAGTTATAAATTAAAAGAAGGAATCCACTTAATGTAGTATTCCTCAACTATAAACACTGGGGTGGAGCTACAGTGGAAGAAGTGGGGCAGCTGCTTCACCTCCCCCCGCAGTAGCCCTTGTGTGTATATATGTATAGTAGATGATTAGAGATAAATAAATTATATATATACAATAATCAAAAGTTGAGTTAGGTGGGATGACAAGTATTGCTTTGATTTAGGAAAGGTTAAAGGTTTGATTCTCATTGCTCCCATTGGTTTTTTTTTTTTTTTTTAATATGTGCAAGTATTCTTTTATATTAATAGTGAGATGTATAATTTATAATGTGTTTTCTATTTTAATCATTTTATCAAACTGTTTATGTTTTATATTTTGGTATAAATATTTTTTAATAAAGTTTTGATGTATTTTGATTTTTCGTCCATATCCAACAATATTTATGATTATGTTTTTAAGTGTTTCTTTTTCTCTTTCTTTTTTTCTTTTTTTTCAAACTATCTCTTTCGTATTAATATTTTGTCTCCACTAAAAAAAATTCTGAATCCGCCCCTGCGTAGACATCTAAGATCATTGAACTTGTCTGGTTCATGGATTTGATGAGGTATGTTGGAAACAATGTGGTCTTAACAGCTGTTGGAAGGGGTCGAGGCAATAACTACAGAACAAAATTAGGGAACATGAAGATTAATGTCTACCACAAACAATCACCATTACAGACAATGATAGTACTTAGTACTTACCAAGCTGCTCCACTTTTATTCACTCACCCAACAACAAATTTCATCAACACATTTTGCTTTATAGATCAGATGATTTCACTTTTTTTTTTTTTTTTTTTTTTTTTTGTTGAGTGACGAAGGAATCACGCAGTTACTATATAAGGATTTGTACGGGTTAAACTCTACACATTACGATCCTAGCTGGCAAAAGATCACAAAGAGGTAAATCAGTTTAAGCTGTCCAATCGGTTCAAACCAAGAAGACTAATAAGTCGCTCCCACTGAGAGTCGAACTTGAAACATTGTTGTTATCTAGTCAACAATCTGACCAACTTAGTTGGGTTTCTCCCTAGATGGTTTCACTCTTCTTCCCCCAAAGGGTTGAATCCCCAATCCCAAGGACCCCAATACCCCGACCTGACAGAGCATTTGGGAAGTTGTAAATCACGGTAACTCAATGACTCAACAGACAGAGCCAAATGTCGCACAAGGGATTAATCCACTTTAGATATAATCCCCACAGTACCGTTGCTAAATTTTAAACCATTGTCTCTACTCTCAAATATTACTTACTGCAGTGAACTAAACCGGTGCAGGCCAGATGGTTTCACTCTTGATTCGTGACATTTTTGTCGTCTCTCACCATGTGTTATGTATCCAATAATGTCCAAACCCAAGGATAGTATACTCAATAGCTATGCTGTGCAACCGAATGCACCATGCCCATGGTGCATACGATGCAAAACGACGTCGTTTTGACTAAAAACGCGCGTCCCACTTTAAAAAAAAAAAAATTCAGGTTCAATTCTCGACAATAGCATTATTGTGAATATATAGTTATGAATTTATGGATATTTAGTTCATTCATTGTGGATATTTAGTTCATTCATTGTAGATATTTACTTCATTCATTCACTGTGGATATATAGTTATGAATTTATGAATATGTAGTTATGAATTTCTGGATATATAGTTATGAATTTATGGATATTTTAGTTCATTCATTGTGGATATTTAGTTCAATCATTGTGGATACTTAGTTCATTCATTGGGGATATTTAGTTCATTCATTATGAATTTTTATTTCATTCATTCACTGTGGATATATAGTTATGAATTTGTGGATATATAGTTATGAATTTATGAATATATAAAAATGTTATTGCCGGGAATCAAACATGATTTCTTTTTTAAGTGAGACACGCGTTTTTTAACCAAAATGACGTCGTTTTGCATTGTATGCACCATGCGCATGCATGATTGCACAGCATAATTTGCGTAGTATACTGGACAACCATGACACACCTTTAGCTTGAAAATATTCAAGTCCTGAGCACAAATTTTCATGGCGATTTTAGAGGTGATACTTCGACTAAATTACTTAATTTCGAATCAAATTAATTAAAACTGAATTTTCATTTTAGTAACTGATTCACTGAATTGAAATATAATAATTTATCAAAATAATCAAATTGATTTTTTTTTTTTGAAAGGAATCAAATTGAATTATATTTCAGCTAATTCGAATAATTGGCTAAACTAACAAAAAATTATGATATATAATACATTTTTGATTAATATTAATTTGATTCATTCAAAAATTTCAAAATTTTCAATGGAATTAATTGCTCAATTTTTTTTCTGAAATTTAAAATTTAAAATTGTTACACCTATATTTTCCATTGACTTTAATTTTCTCTCTCTAGTCAAACACGGAAAACCCAAAAAATAATTTCCAGAAATCATTTTCTGGATTTCAAAACACACCCTTAACTAAAATTATTTTATTTAGTTAACTAGTGTTGGCGTGTTGCCCTGAGCAGTATTCAAATAATATTTTATATTATACTAGTAAGTGTCTCATGCGATGCACGGACTATTATTAATTTAACGAATGAGCAAATTACACTTTTAGTCTTATGACTATAGAGGGCGTGTTAATTTCGCTTCATAACTTTTAAAACTAACAATTTAGTCTTTTAACTATGCTTTTTTTAGCAGATTTGGTCCTTCCGGTCAAATCACCGGTGGAAATTGGCCGGAAAAACTTAAACCTTTTTAAATTTTTTATTCATGAGGGCAAAATAGTCTTTTTACGTAAGCTGTTTCTTCTTCTTCACGTTCATGAGCTACGGCTAACAGTTGCCTCTGCTTCCAAGAAAGAACAGCTCCAAGAATCGAAGCCCCAGGTTCAAAAGCAATGTATGATTTTTATCCTCATCTTTTTCTTCATGTCTACTACGCATTTCTTAATTCATCTTCCCTAGATCGCACGGTATAAAGCTCTATAAGAGATCTAAATTCCCAGAAATATTCTTTTCCCTATTCTAGCCACAACCATCCTCCCAATTCCAGCCACGAGCAAAACATTATTGTAGTATTGGTTGTGGTCCTGTGGATGATGGTTTATTTATAGTGTTGAAGTAGGTGTAGATGTTCATGTAAATATTGATTCTGAATTTTAAATTTATCTCCAATCAATTAATATTAGAAACATAACATAATTATTGCAATTTTAATTCTCAATTATGGATCAACAATTATTACTCAAATTAATTTTGTGAATTACTTTCCTATCCACTAAAATCTTTTTGCTTATTATTCACTTTGGTTTTCTTTTCATCTTTGTTTAATTATTTATGATGAATATGGTTAGGGAAAATTTTTCCTAATCATTTTGTTTTAATATATATAGAGATAGAGATATAGAGATAGAGAAGAGAAGAGATAAAGATATAATATATAATATATAATATATAATAATATATGAAATATTTTATAAATGAATGATATAGACATATTATCTTGACTAATTTAATAATTATGTTGATGTTGATTTGATTTGTAATTAAAATAACATGAATTTATAAAGTAATGTGAATACAATAAATGTTTTCACACTTTGGAGGAAAAAAAATTTCCCTAATTATTTTGCTATATATATATATATATATATATATATATATATATATATATATATATATAGAGAGAGAGAGAGAGAGAGAGAGAGAGAGATTAAATAAATGTTAATGTATATAGAACATTTATTAGAATTACTTTAGGGTCTATTTGAAAACTTGAAAGTTATTTTTTAGATTTTTCCGTGTTTGGAAATTAAAAAAATAAAGTCAAAAGAAAATATTCATTTTGGTCACTAAATAAATGTTTAATTTGACGAAAAATGTCTATCTAAATTTTTACGATTATTATTACAATCACCACCACCACTACTACCAAAGAACTATCACCACCACCCCTCCACAACCATCACACCACCACTTAAAAGTTCATTTGTAAATAGTACACTTAAAATAAATATGTAATATACTAAAAATGAACATGATCCACCTTACAATATAATTCATATTACGACTTTTTTTTTTCTCTCGTTACAAATAAAACAACTCAAAAATTGTCTAATGCAGAATTGTAACACTAAATAGCAATCCAATTATAAAAATATTACTATTAGCTTTCAAATTAAAGATAGGAACCTAAGAGCATCCCCATTAAGGAGATTTTACATGGCTTTTTCAATTGTTTTTGTCAGTTGAAAGAGAGGAGGAGAGAGATGAAATGAGTTGCTCCTGCAAGCACCCTAAATTTTGCAGAATGTAGGTCTCATAGCGCCCAAGCTGGCGCGTAAATCAATCTAATTTTATTTTTTTCTTTTTCAGCTTTTGATTTTTTTTTTTCTTCCCCTCCAAAGATCCACACAAAAATCCCCACTATTAAGGATGCCCTTTAACAAAGACAAATTTCACTCTATACCCCATTACTGAAGTATAAGCAGTGTCATTCCTTGTATATTTTTTCCAAGCTGGGACTTGCTACACAAATTAGACCACAATTATGAGAAGACCTTTTATTAGTGTTTTATTTTCTATATTTTTCCTCAATCAATTTACAGAATAAAACTGCTCAAAATTGTCTAATGCATAATATAAACATCCTTATCCCTACTGCTACCATCAATGTTCATTTGTTTCTTTTATCCCTCAACTCTTCTTCCATAAGACAATCTGCAACTTCTTGTTGGGATCTAAGAACACCAAAATGTAATTTTGCGTGTCCCCTGCTGCCACTCTTCTTCAGCAGCCTGCACCATTCAAAACTCAATAAACGAACCATCTTTGCCTCTTAGTTCAAAATCTAATCTATTGTTTTATGATACCAGCAATCCAGCATACATAACATCTAATCAACGAGGTTAGCAATTTCAAGAAAAAGTCTAAGCAGTCTTTGTTATCAGATAAACGAACCATGTCTTTGCCTCTTAGTTCAAAGAACATGCCCTGCTGTAATTTGTAAAAATGCATCTTCTTTGCTAATGCCTTCGAGGAGTTAGTCCAATGGAACATTAGGCTGTTATAGTCATACCTAGTCGTTGAATGTGTGTGGGGACTTCATATCCAAAAACAGACAACCAGGCAATAGCAGAGTAAAGGAAACTGGAGTAGAACAATGAACAAAATCTCTTAAGTTCAATTGATCGGGGAAGATAAATGGCTTATCGTGCTGCTTGGCTGAGATGAGTTATGCTGAATTGCTGATACAAGTGGTGATTTCTGTGTAACCCTAGCAGAACCATCTTTTCATAACATAGAATTTTCTGTGTAAGATATTAATTAAAACATTTAGAAATATAAAATATAAAAATAAAATAAAAGTAAAAAATAAATCCAATCATTTAAAGTAAAATCTTCAAGTACGGCGAAGAATGTGAATTCAGTTAAAGTTCCCCTTCCCCTCCAGCTCAATCTAATCTTTTGCATTTGGAGATACATTGTTTCCCAGCAGAAGGAGAAAAAATGTCGATAGATTATTGATTACCTGCTGAAGAGCACCTATCCACCATGCTTGCATCAGTTTCTTGGTACAAATGTGCAATCATGCTTTGACCCATCACGAGAACTTCCAACGGGCTTTCTATATCTGTAGTGATCACGAGAATCTTCTTCAGTTTTCAGTCGATGCATCAACATCTTCAGAGGTAGGAACTTCTCATTCATCAATTTCACACGATAATCCTTCCAGGAAGGTGGGAGCTTGGAGATAATAGCACTGACATGAAAATTCTCGTCCACCAAAACTCCTGATGCCATTATAGAATCTGCAATATTGTTTAGCTCTATAACTTGGTCAAGAATTGATATACCATCAAGTATTTGAAATTGTATATACTTGTTCACTTGAGACCTCATTGTTCCAAAATCCTCGTCATAAATCAATTTGAGCTTTTCCCACAGCTCCTTGGATGTGTATGTCTTATTTGAGTACTCCTCAAAAAGTTTGTCAGATAAAGAGTTCAATATGCTGCGACAGCATACATGATCATCATGAATCCATTTTTTTACAGCAGCCTTAGCTTGGAGAGTTTCTTCACTACTCACTTCTGGGGTAATGGGAACTTTTGGGCAGGGTTCAGTGAGCACATATGCAATATTCAATTGCTTCAGGAAAAATTCCATCAGATGCTTCCAACAATAATAATTTTTCCCATCAAGACGTGTAATGGGAACAAGGCCCACAGAAGGGAAGTTTGTAAGAGAATTATGTTGCATCCGCTCCTCGGGAGCAGAATTAGGCATTGGACTAGAAGTAGCCAGCAGCTTCTGATTTCTCTGAATGGAAATTAGACCTTCAGTGTTTGTACTCTTCACGGTGTCATCCAAATTATCTGCTTGTTTCTTTTCTACAGAGCCATTCTCTTGATGATTAAAGGAATCATTTGAACTCGGGATATATGTCTCAGTTTTTCCACTCACTTCAGGAGCATCCACAGTAAATGACCTTGATGTAACAGCCTTATCGGCCTTAGTCTTCTTGCTAGCACGTTCACATCTGCAGCAATTTATTGATTGCATAGATCAAATTCAGTCAAAATTAGCTATATATGAATACACATGCAAGCACACACGCACACACACCATTATATATAAACAGACAGGAGATATACTACAGAACTTTGAATATCTCAGAGTAAATATCAAATGGCACTTTGAGTCTGAGTAAGCAGATTTGAGATAAGGTTTACAAGGCAACATATTACCAAGTTAATGCCGGGCATACATATACAACATCATATATATTGATTTTGTTAACGCCAGTTGTGCCTCAGGTACCTTATCTTTGATTCCATCTTGATGATAGCTTCTTCTATAGCAGGGAAGCTACTCCTAAAAGACGACCATTGTTTGACTGTCATGTTAACACCTGAATTTGCAGTGTAGGCAAGTTGTCAATGAACTGAATAAGTAAACAAGATGATGATAAATTGAAAACAATTTAGAGGGCTTCTATCTAAGAAATTAGATTGTATATGCACTGGAGCACAAGGTAAAAGGCTGTAAGTATCATGTTCTCTACAGAAGTTGAAAGAATAAATTTTATGATACAGAACCACAGTAAATATAAATATAAAATAAGAAAGATAATCACACAGACATATCTAGACACACATGCACACAGGAAAAAAAATACTACTTTATGTTTAAATGTATGCTTTAGGTAGCAGTGTAGCACTAAACCAGCAATGAAATTATGGGCATATATCATAACAGATAGATTATAAGCTTCATAATATGCAAAATCCTGACCCTTATTATACTTGGATGATTTGAGTTGAGTTGTCCAAGAAGAAATGCCACATTATTCAAACACAAAGCCTTATTTTTTAGTATGTGAGTCCTTAGCATAAAGAAGCTGAGATTAATACAAGATTAATCAGAATTGCCTTAACCAATATCCTAAGCTAAGTATGATTTAAAACCATAACAGTTTGAATGGCAAGACTCAACATAGTTGCATTATTCTCCTGGTCTCTGATATGGAAATCTTGCATGACGACACATCAGTAGAAATTTTGACAGTTTGGGACAAATATAGATAAAATGAATATGTAGAATAAAAGATAGGTCTTGTTGAAACAACCTTTCCAACTCCAAGTATACAATTTGATTTAGGGTGTGTTCGGAAACCCGGAAAATGATTTCCGAGTTTCTGGTGTTTGGCTAGGCAAGGAAAAGAGAAGTCAAAGGAAAATAACTCATGGTCAATGGAAAATCACTCCACTTTTTCGGAAAATGAGTTCCCCTTTTTTTGGGGGAAGTCATTTTCCATATTCCATTCAGACGCTCCACCTGCAATCTCCACGCCTCCATCTGCAAGCTCCAGCCTCCATCAACACGAGAACAGGCTCCGCCAACAAATTCATCACCAGAAAAGCTCCACCGGAGACTTCCTCATCACTGGTTTCCGCATCAGAACCAAAGGCATTGGTTTCCGATGCGGAAACCACTCGCAACTGGCTTCCGGCTCGCAGCCGGAAACCAAAGCCACTGGTTTCCGGCTGCGGACGGAAACCAGTGATGAACTGGGAAGATGTTTGTGATATTTTTTTTAATCTCTCAGTATTTTTTTTTATTTGTGAAATCAATTCCTCTATTTGCGTAGAAATGGAGGTGGTTGTTTTGGGTTCATGTGCTTATTTGTTTTGACTGAATTACTCTATTTTTCTGAATTGAAAGCCAGGGAAGAAGAACAAAGCAGAGCATAAAAATTTAAAAAATGAACTTATCAAATAATATAAAAAGTAAAAAATAATGGAAGAAATAAAATACAATTCTGGTCATTTTTCTATTCATTTTCTGGAAAATGAACCAAACATACAAAGACAGTTTTCCGTTGTGCAGCCAAACACCGGAAAAGAAAATGTTTTCTGGAAAATGACTCATTTTCCTGGAAACATTTTCCAAAAGTCATTTTCCTGCTTTCTAAACGGACCCTTAATTGAAAAAAAAAAAAAAAAAAAAAAAAAAAAAAAAAAGCGATACAAAGCAATTGAATGGTCAAAGATCAGTCAAGAAAAGATTGAATGCCTTTACTAATCCTGCAACTTTAAGATAGGAAACAAATAAAAGAAAATTTTAATGCTGATACTTCAAAAACTGCATTTTTAGTATTCACGTCTTTGTTCTGGATGGGTGCTGGATAATGGACAGTAATGTACATATAAAGGAGATAGCACATGGCATTTTTATCTGACAGTAACAAGGCAGCAAACACTAAGATCACCAGTTCTGAAGATAAAACTTGAATTATTTGAGAGAATAGTATCCCTTTATCTCTTACTTTTCTATGGTGCAACTTATCTTAATATGATTGCTCATAATTTCGGAAGCCTCAAAAGAAAAGATAAGGAAAGAAAGGAGCACATGAAAATTGCAAATAGCAAAATATGAATTCCAAAATATTGAAAGGAAAGTACTACATGGACTTCCAATCTCTACTCCCTACACTCAAACTTTTGATGTAAACACTTCTCTTGGGACCCACATGATAAAGATATCTTGTCATTGCTTGCCAAATTAGGGAGTAAAAGTGAGCAAGTAGAGATTGGGAGTCTGTATAGCAGAACTCATACTGAAATAGACAAATATCACCTTTATTAGTAGCGATCTGCTTTCCATCTTTCCTATAGTACTCCCAGATTGACACCAAAGTCTCGCCTCCTAGTGAACGAACTGTCACCATCCTCCTCCAGGTGAGCTAACAGAAGACAAACCAGCAAAGCTTGTGAAAAAAAAAAAAAAAAGGGTTCGTGGTCAAAATAGACATGAAAGTTGAGGTTACATTACTAAAGTGAAATTGGCTCTGCTGATTAATAAAGGCTAAGATAAAATACTTATAAAATTTCAATATCAACCCTTTTAGCCAACAAATATTGTAATAGATTGACTTCTTTATTCATTAAAGTAGTGCTGTTACATAAAACAAAATAAGATTAGTAACTAAACATAAACCATTGCTAAGTTAGAGCCAGATTAGGCACAGATTTTTTTTTTCTTTCATTACATAATAACTTAGTTACTTTTCATCAAATGTCTTCAATCAGTACGAGAATCCACTCTGTAATGAATTCACACAATAAACAGAGAAATGTACAACCGCAGAAGAAGATTGATGGCAAGAAAGAATACAGGAACTATAGACAGAACTGCACCGAAGAAAAGATACAGAGAGAGTTGCATAAAATTTTGCAACAAATTCCCTCTGTTAGTCTTATAGCATGTGCTAATTATGTTGGCTATTCACTTCACCTCCCTAGGCGTCTTGTGACCTTTCATTTACAGCCTGAAGGCTCAGTACATGTAGACATCATCTAAACCATGGCAAACTCAAGGAACGAAGGACTAATAGATGATCAACTTCTAGGCACTCTGTTATGAATTGTTGAAACCTGATATCATGGAAAAGTAAGAAGTGGAATGTGGTGATATCAAGTGCAGTAGTCGATTTCTTAGGCACATGGAAATATTGGATTTAAATGCGGGTCCTAAATCCATGCCTACCTCTTAGGTACTTGTCTCTTTCATTAACCACCACACATTTTCGAATTTCTTGACCCGCATCTTGTTTCTGCCTTTTTAGGACTTGGGTTATGCTTGGAGGGTCTTCAATGAATTCCAATACACAATGTGCCGTCTTACAACACTATGATCAGGGCTTATACAATGGGCAATTTACTGAAGGATGGCTTGGGGCTATACTGAGATATGCTTTCTTTGGGCATTGTCCACTTTATTTGTATTCATATTGTGGATGTGTTGAGAAAGCCTATGAGGTGCTTAGAAATCCCTAAACTTAGATCTACACACAACTAAGCATAGTCAACCAAATCGCCATATCAATTTAAAATCCCTAACCTTAGATGTCAAAAAGCTTTAGTCCCTTTGTCCTACAGTGCACTATGATGCATGTAAATGCTGTCATTTGATTTTATTCTAAAAGAAATTAACTTGCAAAGTGCAAACATGTCAGCTCATAGTGACAACCAACTCCTCCATTTTGCATCTAATTGAACTAGTGTTCGCATCTGCTTAGTTGGCTAAATTCATTCAAAATGCACACCCATCCTAGCCTCCTAGGTGCAGTGATTTGAATGTCAGTAAGGACACCACATTTTGTGTATAATTAAACTACTATTGACTTCAGCTTCGTTAGCTAAATTCATTCATAACACACTCACCTCCTAGATGTAGCAATTTCAATGTCAGCAAGGACACAACTTCTGAATTTCAAACGCTAAATTGATTCACTTGAATACCATAGTTAAAAAAGCACAACATATATACATAACCATCATTTGCCCTCAAGTCAACTACAATAAATGCGAATCAACCATTTACACAACAAATATAAACTAAAACTACCTTACAGATGACCTGACCAATACCGTCGGCTGTATCAGGATCAGGAGCAGCGTCAATATCCACCTGTCGTCCTTGATCATTTTCTTGATTATCTGTCTCGTTGTTGTTACGCAACAGTTCTTTAGGGTGAGCTGCTGAGGTGGCGGAAGAGAGCAAGAAGGATTCGATAGTATCTCTGATAAGGCGCTTGTGAGGGAGGGTAGAGAGGTCGCAGCCAAGTCGCACCGCCGCGTCGGTACGGACACTAAGTTCGGTGGCCGTTTCCAAGTCGGCGGTTGTGAGGATATCGATCACGGTGTCTTCGATTTTCCGGCGTTTGGGTTCTGGAAGCTGTTCTTCGTCCATTATTGTTGGAAAAGGAAAATGCAAAGACTTTCAGAGAAGAGTTGTAAGTGTGGTCAGTGGTTTTAATTAGGGATTTACCCCTTCAAGAAATAGTAATCTAAACTAAGGATGAAAACGGGTAGAGTAACTGCCCATTAAACCCTTTATACAATGGTTATACATTGGTCATTTGGTCCAATAAGATATCATTTCCTAATAATCTCTCTCTCTCTCTCTCTCTCTCTATATATATATATATATATATATATATATATATATATATATATATATATATAAGTAAAATGATGGCCAAAAATTGTTTCCCTCTAAAATGTGAAAACAATAATAATAATAAGGAATAAGGTTCAAATTGGCGACCGAACGTAACCTAAAAATGTAATTAAGTTACTGATCGAAAAAAAATTGCAATTAGGTCACTGAACACTCCAAATGTATACAATTTCACCTAATAGCAGGTTACCATCAATTTTAACAGGTTACTTGCTTACGTGGCAGATGAGTTGACATTTTTAATAATTTTTAAATACTTTTTAATAAATTTTAATAATAATTTTTTTAAATGTAATTTTTTTAAAACATTATCTCTAATAATAATAATATTATTACCTTATTTACTTTATTTTCCTTACTACTATATAATACTTACCAATAATAATAATTATACACAAAATAAGTACTCCATAATTCTGGCAATCATAAACTTTGTCTAATAATTATATATAATAATAATAATTACTTACCACCAATAATAATAATAAACAAAATAATTACTTACCTTAATAATGCTAATTATTCTTATTAAACCCTCTCCATAATTCTGACAATCCTAAACTTAGCAATATGAATGCATTTATTGTGTTTACATTTATTGGTAAAATTTTATATTAAATCATTACTTCCTAATATAATTTTACTTCTATTACATCATTATTATTATTATTATATTAAATATTAAATTAAATTAAATATATTATTACGCCCTAATATATATATATATATATATATATATATATATATATATATAAATAAGCGTTCATATGTGGTCATGTCATTAGGTGTGGCGGTGTGGTTCTATCTGTGTCGTTCAATCAGTTTAATCTAACAGTAGTGGTTAATTATGAGGATTTGATGACTTTCGCGCGTTTTGGTAAGTGGGGGTGTTATGGTAATTACAGTGGACATTTATAGCGGCCGGGTTTCAGAACACACCAACAATGTTGACAACATGCACCAATAGTGTAATAAAATACACCACAGTGAAACACACAAATAGTGTATTCCCGAACACTGTATGGTGTATTTATTCATATATAATGGCGCGTTTTGGTGATGCGTACCTAATTTGTGTATGTTTTTTGCTGTGCATTTCATAACATGGATGATGTATATTTGTATAACAATTGGTGCAGCCACACTGACCATACAGGAAGGCGTTGCCGCACCTGAACTTGGCACCAATGGGAATCTACAAATACACTAGAGTAAGGCTAATAATGCACCAATTACACAATAAAACACACAACAATGTTATTTCCCTTATTCCAAAGCCCTATGACGAGTTTACCCTTGCAGTTCGCTGGGTAGGAGAACGTGCGCGAAAATACTAGAAGAATCTTGATTAATGTGATTCATTGGATCTATCTAATCTAATGGCCTGTAATTGACCATATGACTACACCTAAGAATATGGCTGCACTTAATCGCCTATATATATATATATATATATATATATATATATATATATATATATAATACTTTTTTATTCCTCAAACAACTTAATATTTAAACATTATTTATTAAATTCTATAATTCAACCAAATAATAAATAAAAATTAATATTTTATTATTTGTTTATTGCATTCCTTTTAACATCAGAATCCTATTCCCTCTATCTTTTTTGAAACATATTTGCTCTACTTTTATTCATACTAAAGTCACGTAATTTGAACACATAACAAAACATAAACACACGAAGTTAATAGTAATTATGACCAATAAGATACAACAATTAATAAAAGATAATACCATTTCAAAATATATCTGCCCCCATGGCCTAATGGATAAGGCGCTTGACTTCTAATCAAGCGATTGTGGGTACTCTAGGTTTGACTCATGTTCATGCATAGGTAATTGAATTTTGAATTTTCTAATTTAAAAATCAGTAATTCAAAGTATATAAATGCAAGATAAAATATGAGAGTTGATTATAATTGTCACTAAAATAAATATTTGTAACTTTGTAATAACGCTGGTCTAAATATTTAGTCTAAATAAATACTATTTTTGGTTTAAATTTCTTTAAGTCTTCTTAATTTTCTTTTGGGTAGCATTGTCATTGTCTTTTTTATTGGCAGTGTGTCATGTGCAATTGGATTATTGGTGGTAACACAGAGGGAAGCGTCATGCAATGAAATTATGGTGTATGAAGTTTTAGAGTTGCATTGCTGTGTATATGACTGAGATCTTATTTGTACTATAAACTCTTTATATTGCAAGCATCTGTTGACATTTGGCAGTGGTAGTTTTTCCCCACATGTTTCATGTGTTGTGAGATGTGTAAGCCAAAAATTATGCTTGGGTAGGGGAACAAACGTGGTGCGAGCTTGCGTTCGCGAATGTGGATACTTTGAGGAGGTAGAGTACAGTTGCATTGTTCGCGAGCAGAACAGAGTTGCGGACTGGCTAGCCGCCTCTACCCTTGCCCACACCTTGGGCAGTAGGTGTATTGGCTCTCCACCAGCACCAGTGCAGGTCCTACTGTAGGAGGACGAGAATGGAGCATGCTTTCAGCATGGAGTTAGCAATTAGTTTTTTCACCCGGGAGTAATCCCTCCTGTTACAAAAATAATAATAATAATAATAATAATAATAATAATAATAATAATAATAATAATAATAATAATAATAACAATAATAACAATAATAACAATAATAATAATAATAATAATAATAATAATAATAATAATAATAATACAAAAACTTGTGTAAGACTATTTCACAAATTATTGTTCGTGATACAGGTCGGGTTAAGATAAAATATAATTCTTATACTGTAAAGTTTAATATTAATTAGGGATAAAATATTTATTATTTATATAGAAAAACATAATATTTTTGAAAAAAAAATATAATACTTTCTACATTTTGATTTTAAAGTATTACATTTTTTCACAAAAAAATATATATTACATTTTCCTTTATATGTAACACTAGTTACCATATGTCTATTGCGCGAATAGTCTAATGTCCAATGAGTATTTTTAAATTAGTGTTTTAGAATTTATTAAAATATCATTTGGTATCCTGACGAATATTAATGCAAGATTATCAAATTTTTCATAAAAGTAAATAAAGAATGCATAACTATTACCTGTGGCATAATTTTTCATAAAATTAACTGGTGAAATAACAGTTTTAGAGAGAATTATCTTCACTGAATACTACCCAAACATAATTTTTGCAACACAAATCATATTAATTCTTCATACTAACAGTTTTAGAGGGAAATACCTTGCTTCATTTGCACTCTTTGAACAAATAATTTTTAATTCCTTTCCATCCAACATTATGAAAGCAATAATCTTTGTGTTTGATTTACATGAGATAATTCCAATCATATAAAAAATAAATTTCAGTCCATCTGTAATCCTTGTACAATTTATTTTGTATCATCAAAATGTTAACAGTATAATTTCTATCAATTTTTTTTTTTTTTTTTTTGTGATAGCGAAACGCTAAGTACATAATATTGAAATGATCTAGTGAATCATATTCACTCACACATCCAATGATTCAATGTGTTATGCCAGTTAAAACTTATGAGAGATGACTTCTCTTCTTCTGATGACTTCTTCATGCGTCAGGTCTTTACTACTGACAGGAAAGCTTGCCTTCCGATATGATTGTCACGCTCATCTTGTCCTTCCGATTACACTCAAATCGCTTCTTCTGAAATTTAAGTCCTATTGTATTCACATGATTATAAAATTATGATTCTAAATATAAATTTACTTTGGGCCTGACACTATGTGTATTGCACGTGCTCAGCTAATGTGTGTGTGTGTATATATATATATATATATAATACTTTTTTATTCCTCAAACAACTTAATATTTAAACATTATTTATTAAATTCTATAATCCAACCAAATAATAAATAAAAATTAATATTTTATTATTTGTTTATTGCATTCCTTTTAACATCAGAATCATATTTCCTCTATCTTTTCTGAAACATATTTGCTCTACTTTTATTCATACTAAAGTCACGTAATTTGAACACATAACAAAACATAAACACACGAAGTTAATAGTAATTATGACCAATAAGATACAACAATTAATAAAAGCTAATACCATTTCAAAATATATCTGCGCCCATGGCCTAATGGATAAAGTGCTTGACTTTTAATCAAGCAATTGTGGGTTCGAGTCCCACTGGGCGTAAAATGATACACAAAATTGGAATGTTCGAGCCCCACTGGGCGTGAAATGATACACGAAATTGGAATTGATACACACACTCTAGGTTTGACTCGTGTGTAAAACTAGTGGTAATATAATCAGTAATTCAAAGTATAACAGGGGGAAGCGTCATGCAATGAAATTATGGTGCATCTTGAATCTTGAATTTTCTAATTAATTAAATGCATATGCATTAGTAGCTTCAACAAAAATAATAATACATATGCATTTAATTAATTTAGAATTAGATGTCTATAATGTATTTATTCAAAAAAAATCATTATAAAAAAATTAAAAAAAAAAGAAATATAATTTCATTAGTTATATTATCTTTATTTTATCCAATTCAAAGATTTCTTACCTTCAAATTCATTAATTAATTATATTCACTACATTGTTCATTGTCTTTCTTTTACACTATCTTGTAATCAAATATCAAAGTTATAATACAAAATATATCATATATTAAGTATTTTATACAAATATAATAAATATTAATATTTTGCTCAATACTTTACATGATAATCTACGACACACATCTCACAACACATGAAACATGTAGGGAAAAAACTACCATTGCCAAATATCAACAGACGCTTGCAAGATAAAGAGTTTGTAGTACAAGTGTACAACTAAGATCTCAGTCATATACACAACAAGACAAATCTAAAACGTCCTACACCATAATCTCATTGCATGACGTTGCACTCTATGCTGCTACCAGTAATCCAATTGCACATGACACAATACAATAATAAAAAAAAAAAGACAAGTACTGAAGATGAAGACAATGACATTGCTACCCAAAAGAGAATTAAGAAGGCTTAGAAAAATTTAAACCAAAAGTAGTATTTATTTAGATTATCATTTTTAGAATAAGCACTTAGACTAGAGTTATTACAAAGTTGCAAACATTTATTTTAGTGACAATTATAGTCAATCTCTCATATATTATCTTGCATTTATATACTTTGAATTACTAATTTAAATAAACAAATTTAACATTCAATTACATATACATGAACATCTTCTATATACTCTTGTATTGATATATTTTGAAGTAGTTATTTAAAAATAATCATTGAACATTATCTCAATCGCGCAATGCACGTGAAAAACTAGTTTTATAATAAAGTTTAATAAATCTATAATGAATTGATTTGGTATGTATTTTAATTATTATGTATATACTCTAATAAAAATTAATAAGTGTAAATGAAGGTTATACCCTTCTTTATTGTTCGTTTTTTCCATTACTTTTTTTTAATACATTATGCTATAAGAATTGTACTATATAATATTTTGGTAAAAAAAAAATACCCTTACCGTTATAACTTCCTTTATCTTTTCTAACTATTGTTACTATGCACATGCATCCACCCCTGATTGTTATTATGGTTTTGATGATGATGTAGACTTTTGGGGTGACTTCTTTCCCCTTGTGTTTTTCAGTATTTATCTTGGGAGTTAGATATTTACTTTATTTCTAGTTCTACCCCTTAGCTTGTGCAATCACCACGGAGTGGTGGTTGTGGCGGTGACATTCCCACTAGTTATCTTTTTAGTTTTTATTTCCGCTGCTTAGTTTATGTTAATAATTTGATTAGAGTTGTGATTAAGAGATAGAAAAGTGGGGTGTTACACACCCGGTCCGAAACGACACGTAGCTGAGCCACAAGGGCCCGACCACTGCACAGGACAACCTCAACGGGGCTTGCGGCGGGGCTAGAGGAGCCCCGCCGCCTGGGACCGCCCAACGGCGGCCTAGGGCCACGGCTATGACCTGGAGCCGTGCCCTGGGGCCGCTCCTCCACGGGATTTGCCAATGGTCCCTGTCTAGGGCCGTTGGCTAGTCCCGTGTCTCATCTGGTGCACACTGGTTTGTGCACCAGTGAGTTTCTCCTTCATTTGTAAGACAAAATCAGGCAACCAAACACTCCCAAATCATCAACAACACATCATAGACAAGTAATAGATCACTTAATGGCTCAAACACTTCAAAAATCTAGCATTTCTACTCATTTCTACTTATAAAACAATGGCTTCACAAAGCCAAAACTTAAGATGGGAGTCCATGGGGTTATACCTTTGTTTCCTCTTCTTCTTGTTCTTCTTCCTTGTGTGAATCTCAACATCCACTCTTCTCATACACCACTCCATCATCACCTAGACACCTCAAACAACAACACAAGCCAAGCCTAACAAACCTCAGAGATTGAAAGCTAAGAGAGAAAGGGACCTTAGGATGGAAAATGAATGGTGGAGATGAATGCTAATACTTACTGTATTTCCTCCTTCTATTTGGCAGACAAGAGCTTAAGGGAAACAAGTAAGAGATCAGGAGAACACAATGAAGGTAAAGAGGCATTTTATAGGATCCAAAACCCTAGGAGAAATGCTCATGATTGGAGGAGGGCAAAAAGGGTAATTTGGTTGAGTTCTACAAAATATCAGGCAAACTTGTGGTCTATACTACAACATGGACCAAAGTCTAGAAATGAGATTTTAAATAGTTTGGGGTCAAAATACATTTTTCTAAAAATACTTTTGACATTAAATTATATATTACTTTTTTATTCATCAAACAACTTAATATTTAAATATAATTTATGAAATTCTATAATTCAACCAAATAATAAATAACATTAATATTTTATTATTTGTTTATTCCATTCCTTTTAACATCATAATTCTATTTCTTCTATCTTTTTTTGAAACATATTGGCTTTATTTCCTCTATCTTTTTTCGTACCAATAAGGTACAACAATTAATAGAAGCTAATACTTCCCCAAAAGACAACAGCGCCCATGGCCTAATGGATAAGGCACTTGACTTCTAATCAAGGGATTGTGGGTTCGAGTCCCATTGGGCGTGAAATCTTAAATAGAGAATTTAGTTCTGCACAAAAGTCGCACTTCATTTATGAAATGAGTTAATACCCAAAATCGTCCTCGACTATAGTGGTTTTTCTCAATTTCGTCCTAAACGACTTTGGTGACCTAATATCGTCACAGACTTTTGTGTTTCGCTCAATTTAGTCCCAGACTTTTGTGTTTTTGCTCAATTTAGTCCTTCATTTGTTATTCTGTCCATTTGGTGTTAAATAAATAGACAATTCAGTAATTTTAATATTGGCATCTCTTTACTCATAGACATGTGAACTGCGAAATCTTTTTTTTTTTTTTACGAATTACTCCCAGAATTACTCCTAAAACTGCGAATATAAAATTTGATTTGCAGGTCCGAGAGTAATTCTGGGTGTAATTCGTACAAGAAAGAGAAATTTCGCACTTCACAAGTTGAAAGTAAAGAGAAATCAATATTGACATTACTGGATTTTCTCTTTATTTAACACCAATTTGATGGAATAACAAATGGAGGACTAAATTGAGCGAAACACAAAAGTCTGGGACGATATTAGGTCACCAAAATCATTTAGGACGAAATTGAGAAAAACCACTATAGTCAAGGACGATTTTGGGTATTAACTCTTTATGAAATTTGATACACACGTATTCTTTTTGACTTGTGTGTAGTTTTGTGTAAAACTTCCATTTAGAGCTGTCAATGCGGGCTGGCGGGGCGGGGCCCGCCAAAGCCCGCCTTTTGGCGGGACGGGCTAAAAAGCCCGTCAAGAATACGGGCCTAGGTAGGGGCAGCCCGCCCCGCCCCCCTTAGGCCCGCGGGCCCCGCCAAAGCCCGCCTGTTTTTTTTTTTTTTTTTTTAATCATGTGTGATGTCCCTAAAATCTAAACTCTAATGTGATTATGTTAATAACTTAATTGCTATCTACTTAAAACACTTATTCATAAGAAAATAACATAAATTTGTTCATCACAACATGACAACAATGACACCAATAGGGATAAGTATAATTATCGAAAAACCGATAATCGATAACCAACCGACTGATAATTTATATTATTATATTATATATATTAATATATATATATATATATATATATATATATATATAAATAAATAAATAAATAAATAAATAAATAAATAAATAAATATATATATATATATATATATATATATATATATATATATATAGGGTTGCATTCAAATACAAACCGCCTTAAAATACAAACTCCCCTTAAAATAAAAACTTGAGCTCGTGCACACATTAACATACTTACATGTACACAGGGCACACTTCCAACAATTTCTGAGATGAGCTCATGCACACATTAACATACTTACATGCACATAGCGCGTAGGAGGAAAAACCACAATCATTCATCAAAGCTCGTGCACACATTAACATACTTGCATGCACACAGCGCGTAGGAGGAAAAATCACAACCATCCATCAAAGCCCATGCACACATTAACATACTTACATGCACACTGGGCGTACTGCCAAAAATATCTGGAATTAGCTCGTGCACACATTATCACACTTACATGCACACAGTTTGTATTTTAAGGGAGGTTTGTATTTTAAGGGGTGTTTGTATTTGAATAATCCTCTATATATATATATATATATATATATATATATATATATATATATATATATAACTAATATATATATAATAAAACTAAAAAAAAAAAAAAAGCGACCCGCCAAGCCCGCGAGTTAGGCGGGGCGGGCAAAAAAGTCCGTTTTTAAAACGGGCTTCAAAAACATGAGCCCATCCCGCTCTTTTGGCAGGCGGGGCGGGAAAGTCCGGCGGGCTAAACCCATTTTGACGGCTCTACTTCCATTTAATCATTTTTTTTTATTTTTATTTTTTTTTTTTTATTTTTTACGTAGAAGGAAATTCACTATGTATATCCAACTCACTACAAACTACAAAGTGATTCAATCTTAACCTTGATCCCTAAGCATGTCTTAAAAATTGTCAATTGTTATACACTGGACCATATGGATTATGGATCATGGTCAAATACGATGCCATTTTTATTATTTAAAAGAAATGATTGTCGTTAACTCGTTATCGTGAATCAATGACAAATCACATTACTGATCTGTATATTATCAAATAAACTTGTAGTAGAATCAAAATGATACTTTAGTTTTGTTATAATGAACATATTGTGTGTATAAAATGAAACTGGATATATAACAGAGCTCATACATATATGTATATTGGAATGAATTTATAATATAATTAAAATAATACTTCAGTATTCCTATAATGAACCTATCGGCTATTGCGCGCGCGCGCGTGTGTGTAATGAAACTAAATAGCAGAGCTCATACATATATGTATAGTGTCAAATGAATCTATATTGGAATTAAAATGATACTTGATGTTGCTATAATGAACCTATTGTGTGTATAAAATAAAAATGGATACTAGAGTTCATACAAATATGCATATTAGCAAATGAACATGAAGCGTAATTAAAATTATAATTCAGTGTTATTATAATGAAACTAATGTATATGGAAATGGAACTAAAAACAAAGATAATGTGCTAGGTAAAAGTTAACGATATTTTTTTTCAAAATTAACATCAAACGACGTCGTTTTACTTCATGGTCCACGCTGCTACATAGATCATGTCCCCACAAAAATTTTCCAAAAATTATTAGCCTTTTCACAAGAAACATCCTTTCACTACTCAGGTCCTTCTACAAGTGTATACTTATATCATGGAACAAAATCATATAACAACGCGACCTCATATCACAATCAAAATATATCAAACAATCATCAAATAATTTATCACATATTCACATCTAAAAAAAAACAATAGCAGTTTTCATAAATAATGTCAAATAAAATTATAATTAAAGGTGCAACTTGGTGCCATTGAACTACAAGGTCCTTGGGGAGAGAAAATTTATTTTATTAAATTATAATATAAAAACAAAATAAGTCTCAATACAAATTATATCTCTGATTTATGTCTATGTTTTAGTCAATCATTATTCTATGGACCATGGTCCACACAACTATGTGAATCACAAATAAAAAGTACATTATTTGAGTGCTGAAAATACATTATTTTGTAGACTATCAAATAATGTATATTAAGTACACAAATAATGTACTTTTAATATATTAAAAATGTACTTTGTATTCAGGAAAATTGTATTATTTTGAATAATACACATTTAGTCAATGTTGCAAAATACGCTAGGCACTAGTCGAGCGCCAGAGACCCGCCAGACCCAAAAAAAAAGAAGAAATGATTGTGTGTGTGTATTGTATAATATATATTATATATTATATATATATATATATACAAGTATACACACACATAAATAATTATTACACATTGCTCTACGAATTGCAAAAAAATAAAAATAAAAAAAGAAATAAAGGAATAAGGGTCAAATAGGTCATGAACTGCACACGATAATGCAATTAGATCACTGAACCTAAAAGAATAATAATTGAGTCCCTAAACTAATCAATTTCATCCAATTAGTCCAATTTACAGGTTTTTCAAGTTACTAACAGATCACCTCAAATTTAAAATATTTTAAAAAATTATTATTTAAAAAAATTTATTAAAAAAAACCTCTCCGCTGCAATGGAGGCGAAGATGGTTTCTTTGTCTCTGGCGGAGACGTTTTTTTTTTTAAATAATTATTTCTTTATTTTGTATTTATCTCTTGTTCATATGTTTTTTTGCATTATTTTGTTTAGTTACCGTAACCTCAACCTCGTTGTTAGCTTAGCTTCTTGTTGATTTCCTTATACTAGTGCCTAGTTGCTTGTGATTGCATGTTACGTGCCACAACCCCCAATCCCTAAGGACGACATTTCACACCCATACACTCACTATCACTGATTTTTGCTGCATCAGCGGTACGAGGTCTAACCTCCCTTATCACAAAACGGAAGAGCTTCGGGTCCAAGGTCGGATGACCTCGATTTAATGGCTAGTGCCCTAGGGGCGGTACAAGGTCTGACCTCACCTATCACCAAATAGAAAACCTTTGGGGTCCAAGATCAGATGACCTCGACCTAATGGCTAGTGTCCTAGGGGCGGTTCAAGGTCCGACCTCACCTATCACCAAACGGAAGAGCTTTGGGGTCCAAGATCAGATGACCTCGACTATCGCCGAACGGAAGAACTTCGATTCTAAGGTCGGATGACCTCGACCTAATGGTTTTTACCCTAGGGGCAGTATATTGTCCGACCTCGCCTATTGCAGAACGGAAGAGCTTTGGGTCCAAAGTCGGATGACCTCGACCAATTGGCTAATCCCTTAGGGGCGGTATGAGGTCCGACCTCTCCTATCGCCGAACTGAAGAGGTTCGAGTCCAAGGTTGGATGACCTCGACCTAATGGTTAGTAACTTAGGGGTGGTACGAGGTCCGACCTTGCCTATCGCCGAACGGAAGAACTTCGGGTCTAAGGTCGGATGACCTTGACCTAATGGCTAGTGCTCTAGGGGCGGTACAAGGTCTGACCTCGTCTATCGCCGAACGGAAGAGCTTCGGGTCCAAGGTCAGATCACCTCGACCTTATGGCTAGTGCCCTAGGGGCGGTACGGGGTCTGACTACACCTATCACCGATTGTAAGAGCTTTGGGGTCCAAGACCGGATGACCTCGACCTAGTGGCTAACACTACCAAAAAAAAATAAATCGAGTCCATGGCACAATTTTAGCGAGGTCCGACCTCCCTATAGGAGCCCCGAGCTCGAGTGAGGCTCATTCGAAAGACGTCTAGCGCGTGATCAAGGAGCCGACCCCTTAGCCCTTGAGCTCAACCGGGGTAGAGCCCGAGTTTATTAAGAGGTCCGCCAAAGTAAAGTGAGGAGCTCAAGTCCTTGTATTTACTTGAGGTCCAAACCTCAAGCTTTGGAGGTCCACCGGAATACAGTGAGAAGCTCAACTCCCTGTATTTAATTGAGGTTTAGACCTCAAGTTTTGGAGCTCAACCAGGGTATGGTAAGGAGCTCAAGCCTTTGCGTTTATTTGAGTTTTGGAGCTCAATCGGATCAAGGTGAGGAGCTCGAACCTTTGCATTTATATGAGGTTTGGACTTCAAGTTTTGGCGCTCAACCGGAGCAAGGTGAGGAACTCAAGCCTTTGTACTTATATCAGTATATGAGGTTTGGACCTCAAGCTTTGGAGCTCAACCAGAGTTTGACGAGGAGCTCAAACCCTCACACTCGTGTGAAGCTTAGACCTTGAGCTTTGGAACTCAACAAGGGCAGCGTGCTTAAGTCCTCGCACCCATAAGGGTCGGTAAGGAGTCCAAGGTGAAGAGCGCAATACGAGGAGCTCAAGGCGGGGAGCTCAATGTTTAGAGATCAAGTTCTTGAGCTTAATCAAGGTGAAGGTTAGAGCTCAAGGCGAAGTTGGGAGCTCAAGTTCTCGAGTTCGACCAAGGGTAAGAACCAAGACCTGTGAGGTTGAGAAGAGCAAAGTGAGAAGCTCCAGCTCCTGGAGCCCGGTCGCGGCAAAGTATGGAACACCCGTATGGAGCACCCCAAAGGCGGCCAAAGTCAATGGCTTGGCCGTGTAGGTGCTGAGCAATGTATGCTTTATTTGCATAATGCTAAAGCTAAGGAACAAACATAGGGGGCATAGAAGGGGATATCGCCGTGTTGATCAAGGTCGGAGCAAGAGCACTCTCTTTCACTGACGACTTCTCGCAGCTTAGAGAGTGGGGGACTGATGATGTATATATTAAGAATGGCCCATGATCGAAGAAAACTAACCTGGAGGAAGATAGAGTGCCCACCTGGTCAAGGTCGGCCCAAGGTGGACAAAGCTGACCACGAGGTCAGCCTCCGAGGTCGGTACCTAGGCCGAGCTCCGTGCTCGGTCGGGTGTTGGGTCTTCGCGTAGGCGCGGTCTTTGAAGCACGTGTTGCGGTCTAAGATGGTTGTAACCTCCCACCCCTTTTGCGGGACTATTAAGGGCGATTTTTGAGTATATAAACTCTCCATTATGTCTTGTTAGGACATCTCTGAAGCATTATCCACAACCTTGCCTTGTTATTGCATGAATTCTCCTTTGTAATAGCATTGCGTACACTTGATTAATACCATCATTGTCTCCATGACTTATCAATATTTGTCCTTTCATTACATTACATTTGCATTTACCTTTTTCTTAATCTTATATGTAACAACCCAAAATTTCATTTTATAAATCCGGTATTAAGAAATCCCAAAATTGCCATTTTCACTCCATTAAATTTTTTTGCGATCAATTGGTGTTTGAATAAAATATTTTCGTCACATTTTAAATTAATTCAACACCAAAAATGAATTCTATTCGAAAATTCCTAAGTTTTCGGGTACTTCGCATACCAAGATTTAAATCGAGAAATTTATCTGAGTGAGACCGGGAGAATTCAAAAAGATTTTAAAAAAGTGTTCATCCAAATAGCTTTTTGAGAAAATTCATTTTCAACCCCAAAGTATTTAAAGTTAACATTTCTAGTCTATGGTCCATGTTGCAAGGTGGACAAAAAGAGCATTTCCCCTTGTCTGATATTTGCTAGAACTACCCCAAAAACTACCATTTTGCCCTCAACCAATCATTGGCCTTCTACCTAGGGCTTTGGACCCTATATAAACTCCACTATTCCATTTTGATTCCCTGATCTCTTTCTTTGCCTCTCCACAGATTTTGTCTGCCAAGAGAAAGGGAGAAAACAACATCACAGTAAGCTCATCTCCTCCTTCAATCCTAGCCTTCATTTCTCTTCTAGTTTCTTTTAATCTTTGAGGTTCTAGGCTAAGATTGTATGGTGTGTTTGGGAAGTATAGGTGGTGAAGGAGGCACTAGCTAGATAGAGAGGAAGAAGAGATCCAAGCTAGAAGAAGAACTACAAGAGGTATAATCGCATGGATTCCTCTTTAAAAATTTGGCTCTGTGAAACCTTTATATTGAGTAGAAATGAGTAGAAACTATGAGATTTTGTTGTGTTTATGCTTAGAAACAATCTAGTATTTGTTTGTGAGTTGTTGAGATTGTTTTGGACTTGTTTGGTTGAGTTTTGCAGATGAGAAAACTTTCTGGTGCACACATAGTGTACACCATATCAGATTCACGGCCCTAGCCACGGCCCATCAGGAGGGCCGCTGGCTAGAGCATTGGTTGCACGGGACTAGGGCACGGCCCTAGAGGAGGGCCTCCGCCTAGTCCCGGTGGAGTAGCGGGGTAAATGGGGCGGACCATGAGGAGTCCCGCCCCAGGTCCCTGACTTTGATTCTAAGAAGAATCTGTGCAGTGGCCAGGCCCTTGTGGCTCAGCTGCGTGTCATTTCGAGCCAAGTGTTACGGGCCCTTGTGGCTCGGCTCTTCGGGATCGTCTCGACGCACGTTTTGGCTTTGATTTCGTTAAATTTGGATTAAAAATGAGTATGTTATGAAGGAATTTGTGAAGAATTGCTACACAGAGTATATATTTGCTAAGTTACTGTGTAGGAAGAATTATTTGACTATGTGGTCTGATGATGTTTTTATTGATTTTAGAAGCATGATCATTTGAGAATATGATTTATTATGAAAGCATGATTTAATTGTGTTATTTGATCAATGAGAATAGAAGCATAATTGTAGAATGAAATGTATAGAAATTGCTATGTTGCAAACCAAGCATGATATTATATTCTTGAGTACTTCATGTTATTTTAGACATGATTTAGAAGCATGTTATAGAGAATTTTGGCATCTCACATATGTCATGTTTCAAAAATGCATAAGGGGCCAACGTGAGCCCTAGAATACTTTCAAAAACTATAAGCATGTGTTATATCATTCTTTGATGCATTGAGAAGTAGTAGAATTGTTGCATGCATGAGAGATATATTTATGTATTATCTATATCGGTGAGGTTTTGGAGGATACTGTTTGGACTATGTC
>NW_017619118.1:861190-1098690 GCF_001879475.1 Ipomoea nil | reverse complement strand
CCCCTACGCAGACTGTACAGCAAGATAAAGTCACCGCTTCGGACGCCTCTACGCATCCTAAGTCCTTAGCCGCATCCAAGGATCTGAAGTCATCATCAGTGCAGGTCTCATCAGCTTCCGAGGCAACTCGTATTAAATACGAGAAAGATAACAAAATTGCTCGTACAACGATCCTCCAACGTGTTTCTGACCCGTTATTTGACATGTTTTCAGTGCACAAGTCAGCGAAGGTAATCTAAGATTTACTGATTGAAAAATATGGTGGTGACGATGCAGGAAGGCGAAAATATGTTGTGGGTCCCTGGTTACATTTCAATATGGTAGATTCCAAACCAATAATTGAGCATGTGCACGACTTTGAGAATCTAGTCGCAGACATGAAGGCAGAAGGTGCCGTGGTGAATGACGTCTTCCTGTGTGATTCCCTAATTGACAAACTGCCAGACTCGTGGGTGGACTTCAAAAATAAAATGAAGCACGAACATCGCAATTACGCACTGCAACAGCTAATCAACAGCTTAAACATCGAAGAAGAGAATTGTCTGGTTCACAGGTTTGTTATTCTTACTGACAATGTTAAAGCCAATGTTGTTGAAACTAATGCTGGCTTTGACAAGCTAAATTCTGGTGACAGTAGTAGAAACCAAAAGAAAAATTATAAAAATAACAGCAACAACCGTGTCAAAAGTGAGAAAATTCAGAAAAAAAAAGAAAAGAAAAATAATGGTGATTGCTTCGTTTGTGGGAAACGAGGCCACTGTGCTGCCCAGTGTTATCACCGCAAATGGGCTACAAGTCAGAATGGCCAGAAGCCAAACAACGAAAGGCCTGAAAACCAAGCTAACCTTCTGGAAAACACAGAGAATTCTGACATAGTAGCAACAGTGATAACCGAGGACAATATGGTTGGAGATCCAGACGAGTGGGTTGTGGACACGGGAGCTTCACGACACTTCTGCTATAACAAGGATCTATTCAAGGCATTCGAATCTATCACTGGCGGAGAACAAGTGTTCATGGGTAACTCCAGCGTCTCCGAGGTAAGTGGTAGAGGAAAAGTAGAAGTACTGCTTTGTTCTGGAAATCATTTTTTATTGCACAATGTGTTATATGTCCCTTCCCTTCGTAGAAACATAATTTCCGGAGGCCTGATAAATAAGGCTAGAATTAAGATGGTTTTTGAGTCCACCGACTGGTTATGACTCGCTGCGGGAAATTCCTTGGGAAGGGATATCTGCGTGGAGGTCTTTTTGTGCTAGATTTTTGTATAGTTAAAAATAATTCTGATGTAGCTGGTCCTTCCCTAACCATTTGTGATTCCATTTCAAATGGGTGTGGACCGAACAATGATAATAATAATGCTTCTTCTTCTGCTTATATTACTGTTTCAGTTAATATTTAGCATGTTAGGTTAGGACATGTTGGTACAAAATGTTTAAATAGACTGAAAAGCATGAATATGTTGCCAAATTTGTCCAATGATACATGTGAACAATGTGAAAGGATCAAAAGGCTTTGATCTGATAGAGGAGGGGAATATGAAACAAACTTTCTTTAAAAACTGTGTGAATCTTCTGGCATTATCCATGAAGTAACTGCACCATACACTCCCTAACAAAATGGCATAGTTGAGAGAAAAAATAGAATAACTCTCAAAGAAATGATCAATGCTATGCTGATCAGTTCAGGTGCTTCAAGCTCTTTGTGGGGGGGAGCTGTTTTAACAGCAAACCACATCTTAAATAGAGTCCCACATAAAGGGTTTGAAAAAACCCCCTATGAGCTGTGGAAAGGGCATGCCCCTAATCTTAAATGCTTTAAAGTATGGGGCTGCTTGGCAAAGGTGGGACTACCGTTCTTCAAAAGGCCCAATTTGGGACCTAAAACCTTAGATGCCATCTTTGTTGGGTATGCTGAAAACAGTGCTGCGTATAGATTTATGTGTTTGGACCGCACTATGTGTGAATCTAGAAATGTTGTTTTCTTTGAACACATATTTCCGTTGAAGGATGCTCATGAACTATATGCTAATAGACTTCAACAAAATTCTCATTTTCCTAGCTTCTCAACTAATTCAGAAGAGCCTAGAAGGAGTAAAAGGCCTAGAATTGAGAAAATTTTTGGTTTTGATTTCATAACATATGTGACAGAATTGAAAGATCTAAATGAACTTTGTGATCAATTCATATGTCAACTATTATTAGAAGAAGAACCAAAAACCTTTAAAGAAGTTATGCGCTCAGTAGATTCTACTCTATGGAGAGAATCAGTTAAAAGTGAGTTAGACTCTAGCTATGCAGTCTAATCATACATGGGAGTTAGTGAATCTATCCAAGGGTTGTAAACCCATAGGCTGTAAATGGATCTTTAAAAGGAAATTGAGACTAGATGGCTCAATTGAAAGATTCAAAGCCAGACTGGTAGCAAAAGGCTACACACAGAAATTCGGTGAAGATTATTTTTATACCTACTCACCTGTAACAAAAATAGCAACCATTCGTATTCTATTTGCTTTGGCATCTTTACACAGGTTGATAATACACCAAATGGATATGAAAACAGCCTTCCTCAATGGTGAACTAGAAGAGGAAATCTACATGGAACAACCTCCCGGGTGTGTTGATCCGGGCCAAGAAGGAAAGGTATGCAGACTCAAAAGATCTCTATATGGATTGAAACAAGCCCCTAAGCAGTGGTATGAAAACTTTCATAAAACCTTATTAGAGCTGGGTTATTCCACTAACCGCTCATATGGCTGTTTATACATTAAAGAGATAGACTCTAGCATTGTAATTATCTGTCTCTATGTAGATGACATGTTGATCTTTAGCTCAAATATTGGATCTATAAATGAGACTAAAAGAACTCTATGTGACAAGTTTGATATGGAGGATCTTGGGGAAGCCGATGTAATACTTGGGATAAAAGTTATAAAAATCGAGAAAGGTTATCTTTTATCTCAAAGTCACTACATGGAGAAACTTCTGAAGAAGTTCGAGAGTTATGATGTAACTCCGGCCAAAACCCCTTATGATCCTAGTGTCAAATTGACAAAGAACAAAGAGGCGAGTGTGTCTCAAGAAGAATATGCAAAGATAATTGGAAGTCTAATGTTCTTAATGAACTATACTAGACCAGATCTTGCGTTTGTTGTGAACAAACTCAGTCTCTATATACATAACCCTAGCACCCCGCATTGGGATGCGCTGAGAAGGGTACTTCGATACCTCAGAGGCACAATAGACTAGAATCTTAATTGTAAAGGATACCTAGCTGTGCTTGAAGGGTTCTGTGATGCAAATTGGGTAAATGACAATGATGATGTAAGCTCAACTAGTGGATATGTATTCACTATGTGTGGAACAACTATATCATGGAAGTCAACCAAACAATCATGCATTGCTAGATCGACTATGGAAGCAGAGTTCATAGCTCTAGATCTGGCAAGTGAGGAATCCGAATGGCTAAGAAATCTACTTACAGACGTGCCATTGTGGGGGTGCCCAACACCTGTTGTTTCTATACATTCTGATTCACAAACTGCCATTTGTGTTGCGCAAAATAGTGTATACAATGGAAAACGAAGACACATAAGAGTCAGACATGAGTCTGTACGGCAATTGATATTAAATGGGGTGATCACAATGGAATTTGTGAGATCTGAAAAGAATATTGCAGATCTTTTCACAAAGGGCTTAAATAGAAAGGCCATCCTTGATACGACAAGGAAAATGGGTCTAAAACCCAATGAGGTAAGAAATTTGTGATGGAAACCACGTCCGTGGTCAAACGAAGTCACTAAAAGACTTACAAAATGATTGTACAACAGTGTTTTCTCTGTAGCCTGCTTTGGGTGGTCTACAATGAGGTAGACTTGACAGAGTTAAAGGTCTACACTGAGATAGACCAAACAGGGATTCATTCGAGGTCAAGAGTATGATTACACAGAATCTGTGACCGCTAGAGCTAATTAGTGCATTTGAGTTCAAAAGTCATCTAACTGGTGAGTTCAAGATTTAATTCACTCTCGGGTAGAGAATTACTTAATATCACTATATGACAGTTCAAGTATTATACACTGGCATGAAAATTAGCTCTTGTGCTTGTTCAGGCATTACTAGATCCAGCTTTATCCCTTTAAATGTATGTGTTAGTAATAAATTGTAATAGATTTTGATATGCCAAATTGTAAATCGTAGAACCCCAATTTTATTTTGGTTAGACTAGTCGAGTCATAGACCAAGAAAGGGAAAATTAATCCATTAGTTGAGGAAAATGGAAGAAGAAGATATCAAGCCTAAAATCAAGAATTTGCCTAGTGAAAATGGAAAATAGAAGAGTAAGATGTATGCACATGAAGATGTATACATGAGATATGAATTCTATGAAGACTTTCATCCGCGAAGAAATCTCTCAAAAAATCCATGAAGAAATCCCTCAAGAATTCCCAGAAATAATTCCCAAAGAAGAAGAACGTAACTTGAAGTTTGCATGAAGCTATCTTGAAGATCAAGCATCTATGAAAAGAAAGGAGTACACCAAGTGAAACGATATAGTAACCAAATGGTTGTATGGATGGATTGGTAGAAGCTTGAAACATTAAATGCAACAGGTTCAAATCTCACATCTCATATATTTTAAAGAAGCCAAGATTAAATCCATCAGAGGGAAGAAGGGAAGGTACAGAGGAAATACAAGAAAATATTATATTTTGAAGCAAAAATACTAGTCTAAACTAGTACAGAGGAAATACAAGAAAATATTATATTTTGAAGCAAAAATACTAGTCTAAACTAGTAAGGGATTAAATTGAATATTATATTTTGAAGATAGAAATCCCAAATGGCCTGAAGCAAAAATACTAGTCTAAACTAGTAAGGGATTAAATTGAATATTATATTTTGAAGATAGAAATCCCAAATGGCCTGATCTACATCAGAAGAAGTTTTTGGGAAGCCATTTTTGCGTGGACTTGAAGCTCAACTTGTAGAGAATCTCTGACATATCTGCAACGTTATCTTATCCTCTGAAAAGGCTACAATAGCTAGAAAAATGAGAACGTCTTTTTCCAACGGGCAGATTCTCATTACCATCTATATAAGGATGAAGATTGAAGCAGTGGAAAGCAAGGGGGCAAGGAGCAAGAACCACAAGAGCAAAGAACAGAGCTAACAGAGCATACGAAATTCAAAAGAACTAGCTTTCCATCTCAAGAGCTATATTTGAAATATTCAAAGTGAGATAAACACTTAGAGTGCTCAGAAGCTTACAAAGAAATATTCAAGAGAGCACTAAATCTTCATCATTGAGAGACTTGACGTACATCGAAGATCATCTACAAAGTCTCAAAAGTTGGAAGCAAGGAAAACTTTTTTTGGAGCGGAAGTTTTACCGAAGCGTAGAAGTCGGAGGGAAAGTAGCACGGAGTTGCAAAATATGAAGTTGTAGTTCTACCGGAGCATAGAAAGGGGATAAAAGTAACATGGAGTCGTGAAATCCTGGGAAGTAACACGGAGTTCTGAAACCCGAAGCAGCAGTGTTGGTGGCACTGGGCGTGATTAGTGCGGGCTTGTTGATCAAAGCACTAGATCACGGAATTCATTGTATCTAGGGACCAAGTATTGGTGGATATAGTGAATTTCTCTTGGAGATAAGAGCAAGTGGAGTAGGAGGATTACACCACCTCGGAACCACTATAATTGCGTTGTGTTCTTTACTGTTTTATTTACTTACTGCTCTTGGGTGGTTTAAATCGGTATCCCGTTGGCCTAGGATGAGGTTTGTATGTTCCTTTGTGAGTCTTGAGGGTTTTCTTGTGGTCATTGGAAGTAGAGTCTATGTTGTTCCCCTTGGGTTATGCGTTTGTATTGTGTCAATTGTTGATAAAAGTCCGTTGTTGCGTTCCCTTCCCTTGACCACTCCCTTGTGAAATATTGTTGAGTATTGATTGTTGCTGTTGTGAGTATTGGCTGTTGTTATTGTTGTCCATGGTGAAAAGAAGAGATATGAGATTGGTGGTACAAAATTGATAAGTGGATTTGATGTACTGAGCATGCTTTTGGCGATAACTGCGTTGCGGTGTAGTTATCCTTTTGATATGGTGTTGCGGTACCTATTTGATGTACTACGCGAGCTTTTGGTAGTACTGAGGTACAATCTGGTGATTTGATAGGGTTGCAGGAGGGGAGCATGCGCTGCTCCGGAGGGATAAGGGTGTGGTGATAAAAGGGTGGCCTGGAGGTAAAGGTTGGAACTGCTATAAGGAAGGAGATGAGTAAAGGTTGGAACTTGGTATAAGATTGGATCATGGACAGGCTTGTTGTTGTTGTTGTTTGCTATTGTTGAGTCTTGTTGTTATCACGTCTTGTGGTCCTAACTTGCATGCTTGTGCCATTAAGTATCTTATGATGTCAAGTCTGTTGGTCTGTCTTGAGTTGTTGTCTTGGTTTTAAAGCTAGAGTTGTTAGGACTGTAGTTATGTATTCCCAAGTCTTAAAATGATTTCTTATATCTGCCTATATTGTACTCAACGCGTGGGAGTGGGTTGCTTAGCATTATTCGCTAACGGTTGTGATACCGCATGTTTTTCAGGTACTGATTGTTGAGCGAGAGCGCGGTAGTAGGATTTGTGGTTCCTGGCTTAGTTAGTATTAGCTTAGTCAGACGGCCTGTGACGGCCTGTGAGCCACGCTTGTATTCAGATAATGTTGATGGATTATGCTTTGTTTAGTTAGTTATAGCCTGTGCATCTAGGTTCGCTTAGATGTGGCATAGCACTCCAACACTGATGTTAGCTTCCGCTCTGCTTTGGGTATTAATAGTAGCTTTGCCTTTATTTCATAAGCTTTAATGCTTTTAAATTATGCTGAAAATTGGGGGTGTTACACTCTCGAACCGGGAGGATATTTCTAACACAACGCCATAAAAAGTTCTTCACCTTCGGCGGGATCGGTAATGACCATAGACGATCCCAGACAGCGAACAACACATTCGGGTCCTGGACCAACAAATTTCTAGTGAGTGAATGGTAGTCATGTCTTATCGTGTACTGGCCGCGAATATCCTCTGGCCAGCTCCATGTATCACTGTAAGACAACGAGATGGGGGTGGCTAGAATCCTGGGAATATCATGATCGTGGAAGAGATCACGAACTATCTCCTCATCCCACTTCCCCGCATCAGTCATGAGGTTGCAGACTTTTGCCTCTCTAAGCTCATCAATTCGATCAGTGACTAATGCTGGATTGCTTGAGTCGCCCAACCAAGGCCTCTCCCATCCTCGCGTGTCCAACCCATTGCCAACCATGAGTACAACACCTTCGCGCAATAAAGACTGGCCGACAAGAATACTACGCCAAATATAACTCGGGTACTACCGAGACTAGCCGTAAGAAACCATTCATTTGAAAAGTACCTGGCTTTAAGCAGCTGGGCCATCAGTGAATCGAGAGCGGTTACAATGCGTCAACCATGCTTCGCCAATAGTGTCACATTGAAACTACTTTCTAGATGACATAATTTCAACCAAAACTTTGAAATCATGGGCTCCACCCCTTTAATTTTTCCTTATTATTATTATTATTATTATTATTATTATTATTATTATTATTATTATTATTATTATTATTATTATTATTATTATTATTATTATTATTATTATTATTATTATTAGATAGTTTAGCTAATCCTAAAGGGGAAATTTCAATTTTGGTCATATGACTATAGGGTCTTGTTAATTTCAGTCCTTGACTTTTAAAAGTGTCAATTTAGTACCTTTACTATGTAATTTTTTGTCAATTTTAGTCACTCCGGCCAAATTGCCGGTCAAATTTCGCCGGAAAATTTTAATAGTTAAAACAATGAGAGTATTTGGATCGCTTCACACCTCTTTTCTTCTTCTCCGACGAGTCCATCTCTTTCTCTCCCGTTTCCGGCGTTCTTTCTCTCTCTAAACCCTATCTTTAATATCATCAAGCCTCCTTTCCCCATCATCTTAGTTCATTACATTCTCCGGAAACGGGAGAGGAAGGGATGAACTCGCCTGGGAAGAAGAAAAGAGACGTGAAATGATAAAAAAAACCCTCATTATTTTAACAATTAAAATTTTCTGGCGAAATTTGGCCGATAATTTTGCCGGAGTGACCAAAATTGACAAAAATTGCATAGTTAAGGTACTAAATTGACACTTTTAACAGTCAAAGACTAAAATTAACAAGACCCTTATAGTCATATGACCAAAATTGAAATTTTCTCTAATCCTAGAGTAAGTTGCAAGTAGCACAATCATATCCTACTACCCCTTTGATTTTGCTTGTTTAATTTTCTTGTGAAGACAGCTCATGAAATATGATATTTGGGAGTAAAAATGGGAGTATGTGTGGAAATACTCTTATTAATATTATAATTATCATTACAAATACCATTTTGGGAAGTGCAGAAATTAAAGAAGTTTTGGCATAGGGTGCTACAATTCATTCATCCCTAATTCCCTATCTGGAGCCATACAAATGGCGTTGCAGGCGAGGCCTAGCAACAGCGAACAAAGGCGTAGCCTTAGGCATGGTCATTCCATACACCTCACTCGTGTCGATATCTTCAGGCCTCAACCCCTCCGGCGGGCTCCAATCAAAGCTGTGAAACAGCCTCGCCAAAGCCATCAACACCAGCGTCACGCCCAGGGGGGCGCCGGGGCACTTCCTCTTGCCGGCGCTGAACGGCAGGATCTTGAAGTCGGCGCCGTGGCTGATCTCCACGCGGCCGCCGTCCGCCGGGAAATGCCTCTCCGGCCTGAAGTCGTCGACGTCGTCCCAGACGCTGGGGTTGCGGCCGAGGCCGTGGGTGTTGATGAAGATGCGGGTCTTGGCGGGGATGTGGTAGCCGTTGATGGTGGTGGCGCGTGTGGACTCGTGCGGGATGAGGAACGGCCCCGCCGGGTGGGTGCGGAAGGTTTCGCGTACGACGCAGCGGAGGTAGTTGAGGTGGAGCAGATCGTTCTCGGAGACCATCCGGTCGGATCCCACCACCTCGTCCAGCTCTTGTTGGATTTTCTTGAGGATGCGTGGCCGCTTGATCACCTCCGCCATTGCCCATTCGTTGGTCACTGCAGAAGTATCCGTCGCTGCTGCAATCATATCCTACCAAACCATACCAATAATAATAATAATATGCTAACATACTATGTCTTCAGATAACATATTAATATATTTGGGGTGTTTATAAATGATTATTAGTTGATTGTGTCAGTGGATTTGACTAGTTAATAACATTGGTGTAAAAAAGTGTTTGATAAATTAGCTGCTACTTGTTAGCTAGCTGATTACATATAAAATGACTTTCTCAAACTAAAAAAAGTTATTTTGAACAACTAATTGAATTTTAGTATTTTAAAGCAATAAGTTGTTACAAAAAAACTAATTAATCAAACATTCATATTAATTATTTAACCAAGTCAAACAGTTAGGTCAAATAAGTCAAAATTCGCTCATAGACTAGTTTTTTACCAAACAGGGTATTATGTGTATGTAGTTATCATATTATAGGCTTATCATAATCCGTTAAATAATGTAATGCAGTTAACATATTATGTGTTTTAATACCATGTTATATATATATATATATATAATTAACATATTATGTGTTTTCAATTTATTTATCAACTTAACTGGATGTATAGAATATGTGAAAACATATCAATTTCGAACTAGAGTCAAAAAATGTAAGATGAATTATGATCTATGGTATTAAGGCTCGATAGGCCCTCGAGGTTGGGATAAACGAACCTTTTAATTTATAAAATGAGATGATAGGTAGGGGTAATTCGATCTTACTTGAATTAAAGCTTTAATTTCCACGTCCTCCATGTGTTCTTTGCCATTTTCACCGGGCAACGACAATAAAACATCAACAAAATCCATTTCCCCATCGATTTCCTTCTTGCTCTTTCTGTGTTCTTCCAGTATTTTCATGTGAAAATCATCCACCCTCTTCTCCACTTCCCTCATCTTCTTTTCACACCCATAAGGGTCTATCCATCTCCAAAGCGGCACATAATCTCCCAAATAAATCAGCCCAAGCAGATGAAACAGCTCGTGAGTTATGTACATGAATTCCATGGCTTCTTGAGGGCCAGAAGACTCATCAGCCCCAAAGAACTGTTTCCCCAACAACATCCTCGTCACATTGTTCATCGAGAAAGCCCCCAACACCTCCCTAAGGTTAACTGTCTCCCCATTCTCGGCCATCCCCCAAACATCCTCGACCAGATGCCGGGCTTCCTCGGCGCGGTGCTTCGCGAAGGACTCCAGCCGCTTCGTCGTCAGCAAATGCTCCATGCAGATCCGCCGCATCCGCTTCCACTTCGGGCCCACCGGAGCCAGCGCCACGTCGCCGCACCCGTACGCCAGGTGGACGGCGGCGAGAGTTCTGGGCCGGGAGGCGAACACGTCGTCTTGCTGGAGAAGTATTTCGCGGATGATGCTGGGGTCGTTGGTGGTGATGGCGTCGACGCTGCCCAGACGGAGGTACACCAGCGGCCCGTATTTGTCGCAGAAGGCGGCGAAGTCGCGGTGGGGAAGGCGGCCCAGCTGGAGAAGGTTGCCGACGATGGGCCACCGCGGCGGCCCCGGGGGAAGCCTCATCTTGCCGTTTTCTTTGCCTGTTTTTACAGGCAATAGCTGAATGATTTTGAATATGAGAGACAAACACAGAAAAAATGATGCTAAGGTAATATAATCAATCATTTTCAAGACCTTAATTAAGTCTGAAAGGGATCGAGATTAGATGATTTATCAATGTTTTGATTAATTAAGATGAATATATATGATTGAATTTAAGTAATTAAGTTGTTGATATTAGTTTGGTTAGGCATAACCTTGGCATGGGCAATTTAGTTGGAGTCATAATTCTTGTTTGTATCTTGCATGTACTAGTATAAGTAGTAGTATTTGTATTGAGTTTAGGTAATTCATCTTGATATACTATATATACCTAACTTGAAAGACATGGTATTGTCATGATTTTGGCTCCAAAGTGGTGAATGCTTGTGTCTAAGTAGATGGGTTATGTTCATCATGTTAGCCAAGACCTTGTGGTCTAATGGCACCAAGGTTACACTTTCGTATGAAAAATTGTGGGTTCAAGTTAGGTTCTGGGTTGAAAAAGTAATTATGAACAAATACTACATTGTAATAGAGTCAGTAGTAATCATAAAAAAAAAAAAAAAAAAAAAAAAAAAAAAAAAAGAGAAAATTTTAATTTTGGCCATATGACTATAGGGGCTTTGTTAATTTAGTACCTTGACTATAAAATTTGGGTCAATTTTGGTCACTCCGGTCAAATTACCGGCCAAATTTCGCCGAAAAATTTTAACAGTTAAAATTGTGAGGGTATTTTAATCATTTCACATCTCTTTCCTTCTTCTCTGACGAATTCATCTTTTCCGGCAAATCCGAGGATGAGGTGCGATGCGATGCTTTCAACATTATCCAAAAAGAGAAGTATTTATGCAACATCAATTTTAGCATAATGTTGATATAGAGAAGTTTTAGAATAAATAGGCACCATCATCAATTTTAGCATTTCGCTTTCTTCTTCGAGCAAACCTTTTTTTGGCCGGAAAAGCTTTCAATCGGAATTTTGGCAGGAGGTGCATTGGACGAGCACAAGAGAAGTGCAGTTCGGAGATTTCTAAGACTGCCGAAATCTCAACTCCCCTCACACAAACGGCCATATGTTTTCAACCGGAATTTTGGCCATCTGAACCCTAATAAATCGTTGGCGACGGCTTTGACGAATGAGTTTAAGTATGCTTTAGAAGGTGTGCTGTTGCGACGGATTCAGCGGAAAAAATGAATTCGTCGCAAAAGAAGGAAGAGATGTGAAATGACTAAAATACCCTCATTAATTTAACTGTTAAAATTTTGTAGCGAAATTTGACCGAAGTGACTAAAATTGATAAAAATTGCATAATCAAGGTACTAAATTGACACTTTTAAAAGTCAGGTACTGAAATTAACAAAGCTCCTATAATCATATGGCCAAAATTGAAATTTTCTCTAAAAAAAAAATGCTCTATCATGTTCAAGGAGCTATATATACCAGAATATAATCTTCAACTAATAATAATTTTAGAAAAATTGCATGTTTGTCCTCCAACTATATATACTTGTGGTACACCCATAGTCCAATTATTAGTGTGGCCATATTTAAACCCTATATTATTAATTAGCAAAATGGTGTATTTAGTCTCCACCTTTAGAAAGCTACTAACAACGTTCAATATAGAGGGCAATAGGCCAATAGTGAAAAATTAAATCTCAACCTATTAATGAACAGATACTACAATGTAATAGAGCTAGTAGCATTCAAAAAAAAAAAAAATCTCAACCTATTAGACCTTTGACCCATACGCATGATCGAACCATACATGGACCTTCACTAACAGGGCGTTTGTTACTTTGGTTGGGAGAACGGAATTAGCAATCATTATTACATGGACTATGGTCTACACAGTATGTAGATTAAAATAAAAAATATATATTTTTAATATATTAAAAGTGCATTATTCTTGTACGTAAAGTACATTATTTGAGTACTGAAGATAAATTATTTTATATATATTATCAAATAATATACCTTCAATAAACAAATAATGTACTTTTAATATATTAAAAATGTACCTAGTATTCATGGTCCACACAGCTTTGTGGACCATGGCCCACACATAATTTGCTAGGAATTAGGGGTCCGGGAATAAAGTAGGAACCCGAATTACATTGGGTGTTTTGGTTCGTGGGTTTACACATTAGGAATGATGATCAAAATCATAGTTAGTGTTTGGTTGACAACTTTTTAAAACACAACTATGAGTTTTGATGACTCCTTCGATTAAAAATTACATTCCCTACTTTTAGATTTTTATTTTGATTTTTTGTTCATATTGATGCTTTGGATGTCATTATATTATGATCAATTGCCTTGCTTTTTTGTTTTTGTATTTTAAAAATATTTATTCCCATTATAAGGTTGATAGGTTATATACTCAGGGTCCGTGTTCCCACTTATAGTCGGGTCAGGATTAAGCGGTTCGGCCCCGGTCTGCGAGTCGAGGTCAAAGGAGACGGATCAAACCCGCCACCTCCTTGCCCCTATAAAAGGGCTTTTAGCCCTCCAACTTAAGGGGGTCCAATCGGTCCACTCTCTCTCTCTATGCAAAGTGCTCTATCTTCTCTCTACAAAACTACAAGAATATCAATAAAATAATATTTGAGCTAGATTCTATTGTCTACTATGTTGTCCATACACATTATATACATACGTACATACATTCTATAGCCCGGAAATTAGTACTATCAAAGGTCATAAACAACCAAACACCAATATTGGTAATTATTACAATTCCACCCTACTACTAAACATGCAAAATACTTTTACCAAAATCCATTACCATTACGAAGTATTTGATTCTCATTCCGATTTCCATGTATGAATTGAACCAAACACACCCATTTTTTTGTAGGGAGGAATTGAATTATTGGGGATGTGAAGGGAAGAAGTGATATAAAATGTCCATTTGTAACAACAACAACAACAACAACAACAACAACAACAACAACAACAATAATAATAACTAAGGGCAAGAATGTTATTTCCATATCTTTTTCTTTTCCATGCTGTTGAATTGAAATTCATAGGGGGAGGCGGCATGAATTCCAATTCAATAAATGGAGGGAATTGCAATTTCAAGATATATATCCTCCAACCAAACATTGTAATTTGAAAGTTTAAAGAATTCCGTTGTAATTGCATTTCAATTTCAATTCATGTCTACCAAACACCTTATTAAAAAGCCTCTACTTCGCAACTGTTCTTCTTGACCATTGGAAAACCTTCAATTGAACCTCTGCTTTGCCCAAAATCTATGATGATGTTGGAGAAAGTAGACCTATTACCTATGTATACAATTAAACTACATTTTTGAGGAGTATTGGAGCTTGATCATATTCCGATCCTTAGTAACCAAGGGGGAAGTTGGAGTATTTTTAGTATAAAGGGGGAAAGTTTGAAGGAACACAAATCATAAAACATCACACTATTCAATTAAAATTAGTAATTAGTGATCTTTGAAGATCAAATGTTCTTTATATATATATATATATATATATATAAAACACCTACGATCTTAAAGATTGAAGGCACAACAATGTGCACTGGAACTCTGAAAAGGCAAAAATATGCATGGTAATGTTTAAAGGTTGAAGACACAACAATGTGCACTGTTAGACACAACAATGTGCTCTAGAAGAATGGACAATGTGCAGTACTAGAACTCTGGAAAGGCAAAAATGTGCAAGGTGAGGTAGAAAATATGAAATAATTATTGAAAAGACTAAATTTAATGCATGATCTTCAACACAAATCATAAATGAACACAATATTCAACTAAAATTATTAATTAGTGATTCATTCAAGATCAAAATGTTCTTTAAAATTATATATATATATATATATATATATATATATATATATATATATATATATATATATATATATATATATATATATAGAGAGAGAGAGAGAGAGAGAGAGAGGATTATATTCAAATACAAATAGCCTTTAAAATACAAACGTGTGGATTGATTAGGATCGTTAGATTTTGGGGTTGGAGGGATATGATTGATTTACTTATTTATGTGGGATTTTAATGATCGTGCACCTATTTTTATTGGGGGTGGGGGGGGGGGGATAATTTGTGGGTTTTACAAATTCTAATTCTATAATTACGCACATCGATTTTTTGTCTTTCCCAATTTCTCTCTCTCTCTCTGTCTAGAGCACGTTGATCGAACATCTCTCCTCTGCCGTTCGGTTCACCTTATTCATCAGCAGCGGACGATGATCGGCGATGAAGACCGTAGTTGAGCCAAGTGCCAGGGACCACCAACTCGGGGTGTAGGTCGAGGTATTTTTTTCTCCCTTTTATCTTTGTCGTTTTCTTTCGGCCTATGCATGCTTGTCGTTATTCGTAGTCGTATAGTGGGTTAGGGTGTTGATTGCTGCTCGGATGTTGTCAGAATTGGTAGCGCTAGGGTTTTTTTGGGGTTTTTTTTTTGAGAAATTGCATTTAGGTGTTTGGGTAGGGTTGTATTTTTCTTGATTTCTATTGAAATTTTTCAATTTAATTTGGTTCTTGAGGGTTGTGGTTTCCCATTTTCGTGTCTGATGTTTGATCGTGGGTTTCATCTGTTTTGTATTTTGGTTTTAGAGTTCAATTGTGTGTTTGAGGACTTTTGTTTCCAATGGTGTTAGTACTTTAGTTTTTGAGTTTTGGGTGCGTAGTTGTCTGTTTAATTTTTTTGGTTGTTGTTTGATGTTTGGATAGGCTGTGTGCATGCGTGGGTAACAATGTGTGCAGTGTGTTTGCAATTTTGGAGTGTATTGAGTTTTGTTCTTTCTGTTTGATCTATATTTCTACAGTTCATGTGAGTATGTGTGTGATGTTAGCATGGGTGTGTGCACTTTGTTATAAAATGCTCTATTTTGTTTTACTTGTTAGTGTTGGTGGCGTTTTTGTGCACACGGCCTATAGTAAGAGTGCTATCAGTTTCCGTATCTATGCACACGGCCACCACTAAGAGTGCACTCAGTGGTCTTGGCGTTTTTTTTTTGTTTGTTTATTGTTTATTGTTGTGGTCTTGTTGGTTTCCCTATGGTCATCTTTTCTTGTTTTAAACTGTGGTGCGCTGTCTTTTCTTCATACGGTTTTAGTTTCGTTTTAGGGCATTCGTATGGGGTTACTGTGTGTTTCTTGCTTCAATCTGTCTTCTATTTGATTATATGTAGGTTTGTTCGGGGAGGGGTGTGTCCGAAGGGGGTTGTGTGGGCGAGGGGGACGTTGTTTAATGGTCTGGACTTCGTTCTACAAGTGTGTGCACATGTGTGCAAGATGTGTTCAGAGTCTGTTGTGTGGTTTTCTTTCCCCTACTGTAGGTTTTGCTATACTGTGTTCTAAGCGTGTGCATTTCTTTATTTTTTTGTGTGCGCTTTACTGATTTTGATTTGTGTTTGGTGGTGTGGTGAAATCATGTATTTACTTAATTTTTCAAGGCATTATTTTTCTATTCACATCGTTAGTGTTCTATGTGTTTGGTCTTGTCAATTTGGAAATTGTGATTAATTGTAGTTATGGTTTGTTTTGTGCTTTAGCTGTTTCATATTTATACACACATATAGAATAGAGTAAAAAGTTGTGTGCATGTTGGGGTTCAGATGTGTGCAATCATGTTCTTTACTGAATTATATGTTTTTTTTTTTTTTTGTTTTTTTGTTTTTTTGTTTTTTGGCTTTTTTGTCTGTTTTCTGGTGGTTTCAGGTAAGAAGTCTAAGTTATCATAATCGGAACCTGGTGGGTCGTCGAGTTCTGATAGTGGTGATGATTTTGTTTCTCCACCTTTAGCCTTCCTTGCAAGGCTCCAGCAAGACCCGGTGTGAAATGCCACCGATTTCAGCTACAATCTTTCCTTACTTCAGTGTGGGTATTTTTGGCTGCCACCCCCTTTTGTAACCACATTATATATATTTGCGCACAGATGTAATTTGTTACATGCCCGTTTTCAAAATAACATTTTTGGTGTGTTATTATTTATTAGTTCCTTAGCTCTACTCTTATCAATTATTCTCATTTTTTGGAGTTGGATCTTAAGTGTTCAATGTTTAGTACGCATGTGCTCATATCCCGGTGTGTATCATCAGGATAAGTTTTTCATTTGCAGTTGATGTTTGTGTTCGCGAACTGTGTGCACACCGTATCTTTGTGATTTGCACACTATTCGTTAAACTGTGTGCAAGAGCATATTAAACTGTGTGCACTGATTAGAATTAATGTCAAATAACATGAGGTTTCAACCCGTGGTGGGACATGTGTGCATACATGTGCAGATATTTATGCAGTCCATCAATAAACCATTTCGTATATTGACAGTCCGACATGCGTTATGTCTGCACTTAGTGGGTGTGCACACGTTGAATCCCAGTTTTGCACACGTGTAATCCCCCTGTTTGACAGTGTGCATAATCTCGGAGAACTGTGTGCACTTCTTTTATAAACACAAGTGTGTGGTTTCCACGTCAAAACAAATATATCAATCATAGTATAAACTATATTGTTTTTGTAAGTGAAAGTACATAAATATTTATATATGTATAATAAGTGTACATAACTCTCAAAATAATAGTTCATAAATCCTGGCATTCACCCACTCAAAGATATAATAATTTTCCAAACATATTAACGAACATTTATAAACAATCAACATGTTTTAAAATATGTTTTGGATACAAAAACACCACAACAACAAACATTCGCAGAACAGAACCAAATGACCTTGCGAATCTAAGGGACTCGCAAGTAGTCCCGTAGCTAGGGGCTCTTGGCGGAACCACTTGTTCTTGCCAACAGAGCACCGCGACCATGCGAGGCTATGCGGCGGGACGACTACTCCTGCGACTAGGGATGTCTTGAGCAGGGTGGGAGCGGGGTGCATACTCCCCATCCCTGCCCCCGACTTTTCCCCACACTCCCCGTCCATGTCCTCATTGTGACACACTGACACCCCGTACATTTTATACCGGGATTTTTCACCGTAATTATTTTCTAATGAGGAAATTTATTCTCTTGTTAGACCCAATTATTTAAACTAGTCCATATATTTATTCTAAGACATTTAATTCCTAGTGATATGGGTTTTTCCTTATCCTATCTATTTATTTATTTAAATGAGTTCTCTAGCCTAACTCTTATATTGTATATATGTACATTGTTATATAATAACCCAACTTATTTCCTTTCAAGCCCAATCCCCTAGTCTTGCAAATAATTATAACCCTAGACTAATATATACATATGTGAATAGCAATCATATGATGAAGTCTCCTCCCTCACCCTCTCTCTTCATTTCACGACAACAACACCCAAACATATTCTCCATTTCATCTCCTCCATTGATATTGGCTAAGCTTTATCTTCCTTCATCTTCTATTGGTAAGATTTCCTCTTTATTTCGATCCTTCCATCTTTAAGCTTCTTATTCCTTTCCTTTTAGTGACTTCTTCGGTTTAAGATGATCAAGTGGAAGTGGATGAGCTAGGGTTAGCTTCTAGGAGGATTTTGCTTTGTATTGATAGCTTAAAGGGTAAACTCCATGTCCATCAAACCTATTTCCAACTTATACAAATGTTCTTGAATTTCTTGAAGAATCATGAGCATGTTTTTGGTGTTATTCCTTGTTCTGAGCTTTATTCTTGGATAATCTTGAGTCTATTATTGAGCTACAATGTCTATACTTGATTCCCCTTGCCTTGTTGATGATATAGTGTGTCGAGATAGATGTATTGTAACATTTTAGCCTCTGTTGTCGATGAATCTAAGCTTCTGTTGCGATGAATCTGTTGTCTGATGCTTTCTGTCTCTGCTTCGTTTCTGACCTTACGGGTATTACCCACTGGTAGATACTACCCTTGAGTTGAACCCGCAAGGGTGTTTGGGGGATGATTGGCGGGTGGATAGTACCCGCCAGTCACTTCAATGAATCAGAACTGGCGGGTATTTCCCACCCGCTAGTCTTCTCTGTTAAATCCTTTGTGTTCCAGTGTATTTTCCTTTGGTCCATTATTGAGTTATTTCAGTACTTTGGGTATTTCTTGACCTCAATTATGGAGTGATATTCTATCATGAATCCTAACACCTTGATATTGAGTTGGATTGAGTGATACATGTTGGTATATATATACACAATTCCTTGAATATGAACTATATTACTATTGTATTGGTGGCTATGAGCTTGTGTTCCATTTGTATCGGTGGCTAGGAGGCTTGTCTCCATTTGTATCGGCAGCTATGAGCTTTGACTCCATTTGTACTGGTGGCAAGAAGCTTATGCTTCACTTTGGTGGATAAGGTTGGACTGGTATACATGTTGGATTCTTGGTGTAAGGTTGGACTGATGTAAGGTTGGATATTGATTTGATATTGAGCATTTGGCTATTGCTATATAAACTCCTTTGGCTATGTATGTATATATACCACTGTATTTGTTGTCTTGTGTGATTCTTGGAATCCTAATTTACTGATTGACTACTTGGGTCTTATGGTTTGAATTGTTTATTGAGTTGTCTTTCTTGAAATGGGTCTAGTGCCCATAGAATTGAGCTTTATTGATTGAGTATCTATCTTTGGAATCCTTCAGCTGAGTTCATTGGTATGATATATATATATATATATATATATATATATATATATATATATATATATATATATATATATATATATAGGGATGCACTCAGGTGCGAATAAGTGCACAGGAAGGAATATGCGAACGAATCAGCGCGCGACATGTGTTCATATCTAATAACTTTAAAAAAAACGCAGTGGTATTTTCGTAAATAATTGAACATCGAAGTGCAAGTAAAATCATTTACAAGTGCAACTACTTTCACCTATAAGTGCATGTAATTTTGCCTTGCTAGCATTCACTTCCCGCAAACATTCATGCACTTGGGTGTACTTATAACTATAGGTGCAACTATTTATAACTATAGGTGCACCTACTTTCATCTATAAGTGCATGTAATTTTGCCTTGTTAACATTCATTGATCTGAGTTCAGCGGGTTGTAATAACCCTGAAAACCACCCACAAACATTCATGCACCTAGGTGCAACTACTTATAACTATAGGTGCAACTACTTATAACTATAGGTGCACTTAGTATTGATGCTCAGTGTAAATTTTTACTTGCACCTATAATACATTTTACATGCACTTGTAATACATTTTACTTGCACTTCGATGTTCAATTATTTACGAAAATGTCACCGCGCTTTTTAAAAAAAATCAGTGTTTCTCATCCATTAGATCTGGACACGTGGATGGACAGAATTCATTCCTATTTCGCGTCTGGGCGAAGAATTCGCACCTGAGTGCAATTATATATATATATATATATATATATATATATATATATATATATATATATATATATATATATATGTTGGTCCCGAAAGGGTGGCGAGAAGTCTAGGGGGGGGGGGGGGGGAGAGTGAATAGACTTCTCTAACTTTTCAACTTCTTTTGCAAAACACTCAAGGCAAATAAAACTTTGGTAATTTCAACTCTAAGTAACAAGCATCAACAATTTAAACAACTTAGAGTGTGCAACGGAATAGATAGCGGTAAAGTGTTATGCTTAATTGTGTAGTGCTCAAAGAGAGATTCTAAACATGCAACACGTTAGAAACACTTGATATGGTTCAAGGATGATGTACGTAAAGTTTGACTTGCATGCGAACGTGGGAACTATTAAACCCAGACAGTTAAAGATATGCGATAAATCGTAATCGGGTTAGTTCGCAATTAGAATAAGCATGCATAGAATAAATGAGCAGTAAGTAAAGAGAGAGAGATTTATAGTGGTTCGGAGATGGTGTAATTCTCCTACTCCACTCTTCTCCTTTCACTTCAAGGAGGAAATTCACTATTCTTTGATCACCCAGATACAATAGTGAATAAGTGTCCACCGACACTTCTCCGAGTGCTTCGCACAAAGTTACACTCCTACAAGGATTTTCGCAAGGTCCTCTTGTTACTGCGCCTTCCCGAGTACTTCGCACTAAGCTGTACTCTTACACCATGAGAACTACACACAAAGCTACGCTCTCACAGGGTTTTCACAAGCTGCCCTTGTTACTCTGCCCTTTACAACGAGTGTTACGCACAAAGCCACACTCAACCAGGGTTTATCACTCTCTTTCTACACTCAGTAGAGAAGTTTACAAAGAAATAAAATATTTCTCTCACTCAGACTTGAATTCTATCGTATATAGCTCAATATATCGCTTCTTGGCTGATTTGAATATTGCTTGCTTTTCTCTTGCTTGTATATCTTAATTGATCAGTCGTACTTGTCTTCAAGTCTGCTTGGACAATTTATAGCCAATGAAAGCTATTTGCCTGTTGATCAACTTTCGATCTCGATCGTCCATCTTCGTATGTAGTTGATAAAAAATAAAGTTGTCAACTTGATCTGAAATGTTAGGCAGTAGTCTTTCTACTTTTGTCAGATGATTTGAATATTTTGCCCGTTGCCGTCTCTTGAAAATTGTAGCCTCCAAAATTTGAATAAGTTTGGCGCGGCAAGCTTAACATTTCTTGTCATTCATAAATGCTCTGACATATCAAGTTGATCAAATAATTCATCTGCTGATTCTTGCTTGAGTATGAAAATATATCTCTGTGAATCAGCCTTCTTCGAGCGTCTCCGGTTCCATCGTGAAAATATTGTTGTTCAGATGAAAATATAAAGCAGTTATTTTCTCCTTCACGATCCATGTAGAATGATATATTGGAACCTCTGTAAAAACTTAATAGTGAGATGCTCTATTTCGAATTTGTGCTTGGTCCACCCTTACATGGTGTGTTTCTTCAACTTGTGCATGGCTTTTGCGAGACTGGTGCATTCCTTCATTGTGTAATGCTTAGTCTCCAACTTGGTTAGTCTCTCGGTCTCCAACTAGGTTAGTCTCCCAAGTCTCCTCGGTCTCCAACTAGGTCAGTCTCCCAAGCTAGTTAGTCTCCTATGTTTCTTAGTCTCCCATACGCTCATATGGTGCTCCTTGGTCTCCCATAGTGAGACAAAAATCGAATTTGTGCTTGGTCCACCCTTACATGGTGTGTTTCTTCATCTTGTGCATGGCTTTTGCGAGACTGGTACATTCCTTCATTGTGTAATGCTTAGTCTCCAACTTGGTTAGTCTCCTCGGTCTCCAACTAGGTTAGTCTCCTATGTTCCTTAGTCTCCCATACGGTCATACGGTGCTCCTTGGTCTCCCATAGTGAGACAAAAATACTTGACATGAGATTTGAACTTAAGATCATTTAGCATAGCTCACACGCATATAATCCAACTCTTCTAGCATGGTTCATGGTGATTTATACGCATCAATGCATCATAATTGTCTTAAGCTGTAATCCCGCTTAACTTCTTCAAATAAATTATGATCTTCAAGACTTGTACGTGGGTGCATGATATGGGTGCACTATACTCTGTAGACTCAAAACTGACTCAAATAAAATAAAATTAGAGACTACTTGACTTTTCAAAATACATTCGGCTCATCAAAATTTTACAATTTATTCCTAACAATATATATATATATATATATATATATATATATATATATATATATGTGTGTGTGTGTGTGTGTGTGTGTGTGTGTGTGTGTGTGTGTGTGTGTGTGTGTGTGTGTGTGTGTATGTGTGTGTGTGTGTGTGTGTATACATATATGTATATACATATATATGTATGTGTGTGTGTGTGTGTGTGTATACATATATGTATATACATATATATGTATGTGTGTGTGTGTGTGTGTATATATATATATATATATAGGTTCCTATTCAAGTGAGAACAAGGTGTTAGGTGTGGTTGTGTGGTCAAATCCACGCCATTAAATACTTGATTATGCACGGCTAGGATCAACTCATTGGGTTTCATTATTTTGTGGGATTTGTTGAATTTTATTTGGTAAGTGAATATGCACTGGGCAAAATCGTAATCTATTCTATTGGAGTGCAGCGGCAGTTACGTTAAAACATTCAATACTCGTTACGATTCTCATAGTTGCACAGTCCACCCAGTCCACCCATTCTTGTTCCGGTCATCCACAAATGCGGCCACCAAACGCGTTGCGGAAGTACGCAATACGACGAGATGTCCAGCGGTACACGGAAGCAGACTCCGGCGGTGCAATCGTCCGAAGTAAGCTTTGTGTGGTTTACTCTTGGGAAATAGGTGTTTTTATTTGTTTCGTTTGGGTGTGTAATGGATTTTTTGTTTGGGGTTGCACAGCTGGTAATATTTGGGTGCACTGCTATAAACATGTGGATGTACATGGGCGTGAAAATGGCAGTACTGTGAGTGCACACCATTGTCTTCAGTAATGCACGGCTTGGCGTGGATGATTGCACCACATGCCATAACCACTGTGCAAATATGGCTATGCACCACCGTTTCACACCTACACGGGAACAATGTAGAATTGAAGGAAGTTGTGCAGAAGAAAAACGGGAACAATGTAGAATTGAAGGAAGTTGTGCAGAAGAAAATGGGAAGGCTGCATTGCTTGGTTGCATTTCAACCACAAAACTAATGCAGTGCATCTACAGGGAATTTGAACTCTAATTAGAAAATGCAAAAATTTAAACCTGGCCCATCAATATTGTAGCACCACATGAAACGTCTACCACCACAATTAACATTGCTACTTAGTATCATTATATTACACAACAAAGAACAACACATTGGTTTAGGACTCGTGAATAGTAGAACACAACAGAATGCGAAACTTTAACTATAAGTGCACCAGTTACTAGAAACCAACACCCTAATGAACCTCTGTAATTGTCAAACAAAATACCGAATCGGAGACAAAGAGCGAAGGAGAACGCATGGGACAATGGTCGAACTACGGTAATGCCAATAGCAACGAGAAGGGAGATCAGAGTGGAAAACATGCGTTACAGTCCTTAAAAAACGGAACTATCCTATATTAAACAACACAAATAAAGCAACTACCAACCAAATATCCAAAATGCCCCAACCATTAATGCAGTGCAAAATACTAAATGTATTGCACAGTAAATGACAGCCATATTGCACAGCAAATGACAACCTTTAGATCACCCACACGGTTCTCATCTAACACCTAATTCTCACTTGATTAGAAATCTATATATATATATATATATGTGTGTGTGTGTGTGTGTGTGTATTCAAATGAGGACAAGTATATTATAGAAGACTGTGAGGACAGATCTAGTGTGTGCCATTAGCAGGCATGTCGTGTGCATGACCGAATGTAGTCGTGTGCCACAGTTTGTATGTCGCGCGCTAGATTTGTTAATTTATAGAGCCTGGGTTCGAAACCTGATGTTTACATTTATTCTTGTGTGCCATTATGTATTAAGTTGTGTGCCTGGTATAAATTTGTTGTGTGCCCATTATTTGTCCTCACAGTCCTCTATATATTGTTGTCCTCATTTGAACTCAACCCTATATATATATATATATACACACACACACACACACACACATATATATATATATATAAGATTTTCCCTAATAATATATATTATATATTATATATTAGGGTCTTAATTAAGTGGTGCAAGTGGACTAGGCTTATTAAGTGGTCTAGTTGGACTGAATAACTAGAAGTTGTTAGTCCACCAAACTCTGTGTCTAATATAATCCTGGATTGATGGGATACAGGATGATTGATGTTAGCACATTCAGTTTCGGTACTCTGCTCAGTAGATACCGATACACCATCTAGGGTTCTGAGTCAGGTCTGAGGCAAAACATGGCTAACGGTCTACGGTTGAGGCAACACAACAGGAATATCAACTATGGTTGGAGATCAACACGGCTACGCTTCCGGTCTCATACGAGGTCAGGTTTCTCGTATACTATGGTTCATTATAGTTAGACTATTTAGATCTAACATTTGGTATTAGAGCCTTATTAATCTCTGTCTGGTTGATTAATTAGCAACAAATATATATTTTGAAAATATATTTGGTTTTTTATTTTAATTGTTTCGTGGAAAACAACGAGATTTATATGTTCTAAACATATTACGACAAAGCATATTACAATTGTAACACACCCCCCCCCAACAGGCTAGGTAAAAAGCCTTAACACATGCAGATTAAACAACAAAACTAGCACAGCAGAAGATAAAACGAAAACTGGATAAAACAAATCCGAACGGGGTGTCACGCCACGTCTACCAAACACGGTAAACGCTACGGCAAACAATCTACAAGTGTATACATCTATCCCAAAAACATCAGTCTAAAACTACATTGGCGCACAGGCCACAAAACAAGGATGAGGGTACTAAGCTATCAAGCACTAGACATCGCGCTCGTCTAAGCATCACCTGAAAGATACAAAGATAAACATTGGGACGACGCACGGTCAGCGATAAATGCTGGTAACCCACCAATACATGTGAAATATCATACATAGATAGATATAAGTTGTAAAACCATTTTCGAAACGGAATACATAAGTATATAAGTCAAAAGCCAAGATCAACAGTCAACACAAGACTCATCGCTCACAAAGATAACACGGGAACACATCCCAAACCACAAAGGTTAACCTCAACGCAAAGGATAAAGACAAGACTGATGGCAACACATGCCAATGCAACACATGCCTCTGTGACTACACACGTCACGAGAGAAGAACACACAACGCCGGCTATACAAGCCCTCGCAACATCACCCATCACGAGTTGATATGCCTTCCTTATGCCTTGTTCCAACCTTATGGCTACCCCCAACCTTGTACCTTCATTCCAACCATTACCTCCAGGACCCCTGTACAACCAAGTCCAACCTTATTCCCCCGGGACCGTCGTCCCCCACCAACGACCACCAACAAGACCACCAATTCATAGTACACAAGGTACCGTACACGGCAACACATGCCCGGATAACACATGTTATCCCCCAAAAACGTGAACCTTACACAAAGGCCACAACTCCATAATCACGTCACGGCCACCACGAGGACCGCTGCGTGACTAGTGTCCCATACCACTAATCGTGCAAACCAACTAAATCCACACACGCACCACAACTCAACAAGAGTCAAGCAACGGATCACAACGAAGGTATGAAACATACTCAATCAAGGAACGGGTCACAGTCCAACAACATCAACGATGAATAACACAAGTTATCATCAACCAAACGGAAGGTACAAACAACACACACGCTAGCATTAAGACAATAAACTAGCATTCTTAACAACGGAGAAACTCAAGATAGTTCCGAGGAACACACAAGACACCTCTTGGTCCAACGAAACACAATGTTGAACACTTAGCACGATTCAAGACACCAAAGTCCTACATGGATACCTACCATATAGTTCTAGACATACGAAACATCAAGAAGACGCTCAAATAGTTCCACAAAAGAACATCGGGAAGTCAAAAGACCAAATACCGAGTCAAACGGATCACGGGGAACAAATCCCGAACAAACACCACCATGTACCCGCGGGTGGACCCACGGGTAGTGCCCCACCCGTGGTTCTGCCCGCGGGAACATATTCCCACAGGGCCGTGTAGCCGCGGGTAGGCCGGCGGGTGGTGCCCCGCCCGCGGGAACACTCTTGTTCCACAACAAATCCCTTCGGGGATTTTCTTCTCCAAACACAAATTCAAGTCCAAAACATGCCAAATCTCACCCAATACAAAAAAATGACTTGAATCATGGAAAATGTCAAGCAATGGCACAAAGGAACCCTAAACACAAGCTCTAGATATGCAATATCACAAGACAAATGCATAAACCCTCACATTTCACAGTAAAGCACAAGTAGAATCCAAGAAATCACATATAGGTAAGCAAAATAGGTTTTGTAGAGTATGGGTTACCTCTTGTAGACCAAAAGACTTCACTTTACACCACAACAAGCTCCCCGCAAGGCTTACTTTCCAAACCCACTTCAAGATTAAACCAAAAGATCATAAAGATCCTACCTTTAAGAAAAGACAACTAAGATGCAACCAAAAACACAAGATGGACTTAGATCTTACCCTCCTAGATGCCCAAATAGGTGAAAGGTTGAATCTTGGTAGCAAATCTTGGAATCTTGACAAGGGTCTCAACTTGGCTTGGAGAATAAGCTACTCACCTTTCTAGAGAGAAGGTAGAGCTAATTTCTAAGAAATGTATGGAATGAAATGAAGAAGTCTTCTAGGTTAGGTTACAATACTAACTCTTGGTGAAAAGTCAAGAATACCTTTACTAACCTTTAGAAAGTGTAAGGAACAAGGGAACTCCCCTCAAAGCTCAAGGTACAACACAACTTTAAGGTTGACTAGTCAAATACTAGTCCTTGAGTATTAAAAATCAGGATTTTAGGAATTAATTCCTCAAATAAAATAGGATTAATTACTCAATTAATCCATGGATGGAATGTGGATTTTTGGGGTGTCACAACAATGCATATTTCTTTTGGAAGAAAGATATTACGTACTATGTATATTTTTGGGACATACGTACTGCTCGGCTGTTTTTCATTTTTGTTTTATGAGCGAGCCTTAGCGTGGGGATAGCAGCACCGTGGGGTGGCTGCGAAACTAAGTACAGCGCCATGGAGCATTATGTTTCTGGCTGGCGATAGAGGGAGAAACCGGTTACCATCTCCGTTTGACGAGCAATGACGCGAGCTTTAGGAGGCCTGGCGTAGTGGTTGCTGGCGTTGCACCGAGAGGGACGACGGCGGTTGCTGCCAACATCGGTGCTTGTTCTTCTTCATCAGGCAACGCCGGCGATACTGCTTCTCCCTTCAGTTCGTCGCCAAGATTACAGTGTAAGGAGCCTGCTACTGCTGCGGCTTCTTCATGCTTCTCCTGTCGACGACGCAACTGGGAGCAAGTATGGTAGCAGACTGCGGTGGTGGGCATCGCGTCTTCTACCTCTTAGGACGGCGGGCGGTGTCTCGACTGAGGACAACGATAATAGAGAGGAGATGGTTGCCTTCTTCCCGGCTTCTTCGCTAGTTTTCCGGCAATTCATTTGATCGAAGAAGAATACTGGTACGCAAGCTATTCCTATTAAAATGCAATCCTCTTTTATTTACCATTAATATTTGTCTTATTTAAAAATTTTGTATTTATATTAATTTTGGTAAATGGTAATTATTTGGTTTAATATTGCCATATTAATGTTACCTTAATTAATGTTGTACATTGTTTTGGCAAATAGTAAATATTAGTAATTGCTTAATTTGGAATATTGTTGCCCTTTAGTTTTCTCTTCATTTTTAAATTATCATTCAATTTGGGGCAAATATTAAGTTTTAATTTGCTATTTGAATTTGAATTTAATGTTAAGGTGCATATTAAATTGTCTCTAAGTGTTACAATTTATTAAGAATTTATGAGTAAATAATAATATATTAATATATTAATATGCAAAAATTCAAGCATGCTTTGTATATTCATAAATTATTTTATTATAATTATACATTTAGAAAAGCATATATTAAGGTTGGATTTAGCATATTATTAACTCATAAATTCATTATTAAAATACCATTCAATTTTGGATCCTTAGGCTAATTTTGGACATTATAGCCTATTAAGGTAGCTTGTTTTAGTTTCCCCTTAATTTTGAGCACATTTTAGTTTTATGTGTCTTTGGGACTTTAGAACCTATTTTTTTTGAACAAGCTATTTGGGACCTATCTTGGGTCGTTAGACTGTTAAAGTATGGATCCCACCATTTTGATTGATATTTTAATAATAATTATAGCTCATTATAACATGTTTATTAAGTTTTAATTATTACTAACTACCATATTTTGGTATTCATCGTTGGTATAATATTAAGTTTTGGATCTATTTCATTACTTAGACCATTTTTTATTCATGTTATAATTCACTTGGGTCATTGAGGTTTATGAGCCTAATTTGAGTGCTTAAGTGCTATAATTATTGTCCCGGCCTGTTTAGAGACATCAAGGATTTAATTGTTATTTTGGCCATTAAGAACTATAACTATTATTTAAGTTGATTAAATTTTTAATCTATCAATAGTTTTTCAGGGCCTTGATAATATTAAGTCTTTAATTTTAGGGCAAAAACAATATAGTTGGTATATTGTCTATATAATGGTAATTTGGTTATTACCTTAACTTCAGTCTCCCTTAGTATCATAATAGTCATGGTTAATTATTATGTGGTAAATTGAGATGAGTATTTGGCATCCCTTAATTACAGTTCTGCCTTTATTGTAGATATTGTTAATTGGCATTATTAATTACTGTTATTAAGTTTAGGGGCTAATCTCATTTTATTACCTTCCATAATAATAATAATTTTATGGTAATCTACTATATTTGGTACATTGGTATGATTACCACTTCATTTTACATGACTATTAATGTTGGTAATTAAGTCCTACCAATAAATGTTTAAGTGTACCATTGGACGCTGCATCGAGGCTACTAACACTGACAGTGAGGATGAGAGAACTCTGGAGTTTCTTTCTTCTCTTGTGGATCATCATCGTTGATAGCGCAATGGAGAGATGCGGTTTGCATCATTAAGGTTAGCCATTAATTATCTTTTACGATTATTATTGATAATTAGTGCTACAGTTACAGTTAACCGCTAATTTGGACTAGTCACATATTTTATCTTTAAAAAAAGAAAAACATTTAAAGGTGCATTACCATACTTTAGTTTGTCGTTATATTAATGTTAATAGTGACTATAATGTTACTTATTGCTATTAATAATTAATTAATGATAACATTAATATTGTTATGGTATTCAGATATGTATCTTAAACTGTTTCCAAATAAATTTATGTGACAATATTCTAGTCAGAAAATAATTTTCTTGACATTAAGGTTTTTTGAACTTCAAATTTTATTAAGTTTTCAAAATTTTATCCGAAAAAGTTTATAAATGTTAGCGGTTTTAACAATTGTTTTTCCATATTTAGTCTCCTACATAATGTGATAATATTATTATGGCTATTTATTGCTATTTTGGTTATTTGCAATTTTGCCATTCATAATAATAATATTATTATCTGGGTTATGGAGAGTGATTTTGAATCAATTTAGTAATTTTGGAAAACATGTTTGTTAGGCAACTGACTATTGTCATTAATTCCATAATTCACTTAGTTCTTTGAATTATGATTGCCCATATTTGGTTAAGTATGAATAAATGAATATTTGGTGTAAATTCATATTCTTTAGTTGGTTCATACTCTCTAGATTGTTTTATGCATTCGATCTAGACCTGGCAATTCGTGTATACGGGTCCGTTAACGGGTCGACACGATAACGACACGAACACAATAAGGCTAAACACGGACACGACGTGTTATAGTAAACGGGTTCAAATTTTTAACACAAACACGAACACGATTTGTTAACGGGTTGACACGATAGACACGTTTTGTTAACAGGTTTCAAGTCGTGTCGACACGATATGACACAAAACCCATTTAAACCCGCTATTTCTATTAATATATTTAAAAAACTAAAATTTAAAGTTAAGTTCTATAAAATAAAATAAAAAAGAAATAAAACCTACCGTTCAATTCATCAAACAAACTAAAAAATATTCAATTCATAACATTCATAAAATGATAAAATAACATCCAAAAATCATAATTAAAGGAGTCCATACAAGTTTTTAGAATAAAATTGAACACAATAAAAACTCAAATTTCAAATTGTTGAACATCAATTAATTGGTGTAGGATCTTGGTCTAATGTAGTAAATTCATCCTTAGTCATGTTCATAATATCTTTTGTAATCTCAATAATGACAATGGTTCTTACCTAAATGACAATGATACTTAGCGGGTTATAAACAGGTTTGGTAAACGGGTTCGTGTTAACGGGTTAACACGATAATATTAATGGGTTAAACGGGTTTTTAATAGGTTTAACGGGTTGACTCGTTAAGACACGAAACATAACGGGCTCCTTAACGATCCGGGACACGTTAAGGCTAAACACTAACCCGTTATTTTCGTGTCCGGTTTCGTGTCGTGTCCATAATTGCCAGGTCTAATTCGATCACATTAAATGCATAATATTAAGTTTAATTATGCAATTAGGATTTGTGAGATTTTGATTTACAAATTATAGCATATCCTTTTGGTTTGATATTGTTTGAATTTGTAAATTCAGTTATTTCTCATAGGGGTGTCAATGCGGGCCAGCCCGCCTCATTAGGCCCGCCCCACTGCGGGCTTTTTATTTGGTGGGCTTTTAGGGGCCGGCCCGTGAAGCCCGGGCTTGGAACTATACAGCCCAAGCCCGCCCCATGCGGGCTTGCGGGTCTCGCGGGCCATCACTTAAATTTAAAAAAAAAAAAAATTAAATAGTATATAAACATGTTAAAACCGCTTGAAATATGACACTATTTATTGGTCATTCTTTCGGTTTTTTCGCATCCTCATGGTGTATGATACACTTCAATGCACCGGAAACTTCCATAAAATCCCTAAACCTCGCCCAAATCTCCCAGATCGATACCGTGCATTGAGCAAAATTGCAGAAGGGTGATCAAAGCTAGGGTTCAACAGCACACTCTATTTCTCTCTCGGTTTCAGATTTTCCTTATATAGTTCTCGTCTGTGTATAGTACATATATAAATATGTATGTTTGCTGGACTTGGAGGCGATTTAGTAATTCATAAATATGTATGAATTGATGATTTAGTTTTAGTAATTGTAAGCTAGAGTTGGAGGCGGATGGAGACGGGAGAACCGAAGAACTACGTACTCTAGGAATTATTGAATTAAGAATTGACGAAACATTATTGAATTATTGGATTTCTCTCCTTTTGCGTACTCTTAGATGGTCAGATCTACACACTGCCTAAGAATTAAAATATTCTATATATGGGTTTTTATTTTAACAAAAAAAAGATATTATATATATAATTTTTTTTTTAATGGCCATACAGGTTTTAATGGCCATGACTTAAGAACATCTTGTGCCACTAGTCTCCTTAGATTGATACTCTATTTAAGGAATTGATTTTCAATGAGACTTAGTCTATATATATATATATATATATATATATATATATGTGTGTGTGTGTGTGTGTGTGTGTACATATACATATACATATACATATACATATACATATACATATATATATATATATATATATACATATACATATACATATACATATACATATACATATACATATATATAAATATATATATATATATATATATATATACATATATATATATATATATATATATATATATATATATACTTGTATTTTCTATGCGCGATGCGCAAAAAATAGGTGCCCAATATTAATGCATTATATTAAAATTTTAAATTTATTTAGATTTTAGATATTTAAATTATTCTAAATAATAATAATAATAATAATAATAATAATGTAAATCATTTTTATAAATTTGATATTTATATTTATGTAATAATTAACATATAACTCAAATATTTAATGTGTATATATTATTATTAATGAAGAAGATAAAAAATTATATGGTGGATGCATGTGCATGGTAACAATAGTGAAAAAGATAACGGAAGTTATAACGGTAGGGGTATGTTTGTCCAAAATATTTTAATGTACAACCTTTATAGCATAATGTACAAAAAAAAAAAACTTAACGAAAAAAACGGACATAAATCGAGGGTATAACCATCATTCACACTTATTATTATTATTATTATTATTATTATTATTATTATTATTATTATTATTATTATTATATATATATATATATATATATATATATATGTATATATATATATATATATATATATATATATATATATATATATATCTACTATACTAATAAGAGTTCAAGAGAGTTAGGCCTATAATGGGTAGAAAAAATGGCGGTCAAATTTGTTAATCAAATGAATGGCTCAGATTAATTAGATTTTAATTTTTCTTTGAGATTTACTAATTTATCCTTAATTTTATAATTTTTCGTTAACTTTTCCGTTAAATATTATATTTTCCGTTAATTTCTGTTAGTTAACCGTTAACTTATTAATTTCAATAAAAAAAGGTCTTAGGTTCGAACATCATCTCAATCAAAGTTGGCATAATTAGTACTCTATTTTAATTTTATTAAATTAAATAATAATTTAGTAGCTACAACAAAAAAATAATACATATGCATTTCTTTAATTTAGAATTATGTGTCTACAATGTTTTTATTCAAAAAACATTATTCATTATCAATAAATTAAATAAGAGAAATAATTTCATTAGTTATATTTTCTTTATTTTTCTTCAATATAAAAATTCTTTACATTCAAATTCATCAATTGATTATATTTACTACATTGTCCTTACAATGTCTTTATTCAAAAAATTTATTCATTATCAATAAATTAATTAAAAATAATAATTTCATTAGTTATATTGTCTTTATTTTTTCTCCAATGTAAAAAAAATATTATTTACATTCAAATTCATCAATTGATTATATTCACTACATTGTCTATTATTTTTTTTTGTGCAGTGTTTTTTTTATTAAATATCAAAGTTATAATACAAAATAATGCTATATATTTATTTACCAAGTATTTTATTAATACCATGAAAAAATTTAAAAACTATAATTAAGCCAATCATATTAACTACTTGAGAGATTTGTTGACAAAGAGAGTATTCAAATCACACAACAAATTGAAATGGAAAACTACCTCGCAATGTCCTTGTTTGACTATCCGCAGTTAGCGGACTATATTAGCGGATTTGACCAGAAAATTATGTCAACCATTGATAAAAATATATTTGAAAAGAATAACAGTTTAGATTAGCATGTCACATGGCCTAATAATAATAATAATAATAATAATAATAATAATAATAATAATAATAATAATAATAATAATAATAATTGGGCATTATCCCAATCACGCAATGCGCGTAAAAAAAACTAGTATATATATATATATATATATATATATATATATATATATACACATACACATACACATACACATACACATACACATATGCATGCATGCATGCATACATACATACATACATACATACATACATACACACACACACACACACATATATATATATATATATATATATATGGGGACGGGATGGGGCGGGAGAGTACTCTCCATCCCCGTCCCCGACGAGGAATATACATACACACACACACACACACACACACACATATATATATATATATATATATATATATATATATATATACACACACACACACATACACATACACACATACATACATACATACATACATACATACATACATACATACATACATATATATATATATATATATATATATATATATAGAGGGTTGCATTCAAATACAAACCCCCTTAAAATACAAACACTCCTTAAAATACAAACTTGAGCCCGTGCACACATTAACATACTTACATGCACACAGGGCGCACTGCCAATAATTTCTGGGATTAGCACGTGCACATATTAACACACTTACATGCACATAGCGCGTAGGAGGAAAAATCACAGCCATCCATCAAAGCTCGTGCACACATTAACATACTTATATGCACACAGCACGTAGGAAGAAAAAATCAGGACCGTCCAATACCACCATCCAACGGCGTCAAATTGTCCACAGGTTTGTATTTTAAGATGTGTTTTTACCTGAATGTAAATCTATATATATATATATATATATATATATATGGGGACGGGACGGGGCCGGAGAGTACTCTCCATCCCCGTCCCCGACGAGGAATTAAAAATTCCCCTCATCCCCATCCCCGATACCCTGTTTTTGTCCCCACGGGAACGGGGAGTCGGGTTTTCCGTCGGGTATGGTTACAGTTGACATCTTTATCTGCGATTGGTTGCGGCCTAGTGTGGCAGGATTTGCTGGTCTGCCACACCTTGTCGTGGCCTCCTTGTGGGGCAACTAGGCCTTGGTTTTCTGGCGAACTCCTTCGCAACCTCATTAAAATGCAATTCCTGACCTCCAAACACCACAAAAACAACCAAAACAACACAATCCTAACATCATAGTTAGGCTACAACTTTAAAATACACATTTATAACACCACATTTCATCATTTTAAAAGCTCAAAAACATAGAACACACCAACAACATATATTTTTCAGTACATGGAACAAAATAATAGAGTTTTATGCTTCCATGATGTCTTACCTCAAGCTTTGTACCCTAAGAACAAATATCCCTCCAATAAGCCTCAAGGTTGACCTCCTTCTCCACCCTTAAACCCCAAACCAAAGAAAACAATAACCACAACATCACACACATGCACATGTGTATACGTTCATACGTATAACATTAGGAAGGGAAAAGAGAGGAGAAGAAAGGAAAGGAAGAAGGGAAGAAGGAAGAAAGAAGAAAGAAGCCTACTGTTGATGTTTCCTTAAGCTAGCTTGGTCTCAATTCTTGATGAAGTAAAGAAAAAATATGGAGGGATTGAGGGAGGCAATGGAATAGTGTAGTATTTATAGTGGGGCACAAAACCCTGGGTGGATAGAGGGAAGAGAGGAACGGCTATGAGAGGGGTAGAATGAGGATTTTGGGTTATAATTTTGAGTCAAAAGTTGGGTCAAGTTTAGATAAAAATATCATTTGATTAGCATAAAAATAGGCTAGGTTTCTTTTGAGTTCAAACTTAGGCTTAAAATGAGTAATATAAGGATCACATATTCATCTGATATTGATTTTTGGGTTAAAATTTTAGATGGGATTTATATCATATAAATAGCTTTCATAAAACTATAAGTGTCCATATAAATATTTTTATTTAAAAATATTTGTTTTAATATTTATAATAACTCATTCCCCTAAAAGAAATAAAATTAATTTTATTCACTTTGTAGTGAGTTAGATATGGGTTCTACTACCTGAATTTTTGGGAGGATGTACTTTTATTTTGCGCATTTTGTAGTGAGTTTAGATTTTTAATCTTACAAATTTATATTTCACGCCCAGTGGGACTTGAACCCACAATCGCTTAATTAGAAGTCAAGCGCCTTATCCATTAGGCCATGGGCGCAGATATATTTTATAAGGTATTTGAATTTATTAATTGTTGTCCCTTATTGGTTATAATTAATGTTGACTTTGTGTGTTTATGTTTTGTAATGTGTTCAAATTACGTGACTTTAGTACGAATAAAAATAGAGCAAATCTATATATTGTGTGTTCTTAATTACTCTGACTTTTAATTATGTATAGATTATGAATATTGACTAATTAATTATGGAAAGAATATTATGGTAATATAAACTAATTAATTATTGAAATAATTAACGTGTATTCCTTTTAATTGTAATGAATATATATATATATATATATATATATATATATATATATATATATAAAAAAAAGTAAATTTTAATAATTATAAATTACACGGAATTATAACAATTAGGTATTAGTGTAATAATTAAATATGGTAATAGCATAATAATTTTCTATTTAAACTCATCATTGTGCTAAACCCAAAGCTGTCAGCTTCCAACGTATTTCTGCATTTGTATTCTCCTCTTTACACCGATTCTCAATGTGATAGAACTTCAATTCTGTGGAAATTTTGAAAGATGCAGATTTCCCAACACATGTTTATGACAGAGAAGATTATGATTTCGCTGAAGAGGTGGTCTATTACTTACTTACATTGTTTTACTTTTTTTGTATAACTTTAATGACGTATTTAAATTTTCCTAACTTTCACGATTCTCTAGATACATGTGCCTGAACCTCCGATTGGAAATTTGTATTCTACCAAAGAAGGAGATTCAAATAATGAGGAGGCTGCTTAGAGATGAATAATGAGGAATATGTCAACAATTTAATCTATTCAACTCATGCATTTGTTATGTTATTTGTTATTGTTTTTACTCATATTATGCACTTTGTTTTTAATCAAATTAGTTATTTGTATTTTGATGTTATATTATTATGCTAATATTACACGCAATTGGAAACTATTATTCATGGCATTTTTCATTATTCATTATTCATTTTGTACTATTCTTTATTTCGTAATTGTTCATGTCAAAGTGCAATTCTTTATTTCGTAGTTTTTATCCAATGACATTTTTCACTTCTCAATAGGGATGGCAACGGAGCGGGATGGGGGTGGGGAGTATACTCCCCGTCCCCGTCCCCACCGGGGAATTGGAAACACTCCCCATCCCCGTCCCCTCGGGGAATTAAGCGGGGACGGGGATTCCCCATTCCTCGTCAACTCCTAGTCAAAATGTTAAATATTTATAATTTTTAATAATAAAAAAATTAAAATCCAATTCCTAATATCAAGATTTAAAATACTGAGTCTATATATATATATATATATATATATATATATATATATATATATATATATATACATATATATATATATATATGTGTATATATATATCTATACACACACACACACACACACACACACACACACACACACACACACACACATATATATATATATATATATATATATATATATATATATATACAGTATCATTGCCTCTACATTAGTTATATATACAAACATACAATTACGACGACATTACTGCCCCTTATATTGGTTATATATATACATATATTAATACTATACTACCAGAGATATGGAGACATTACTCATTTGTTATATATAATATATATACATATACATACATATATATATATATATATATATATATATATATATATATATATATATTCGGGGACGGGGCGGGGTGGGGAGGGGTATCCCCATCCCCGTCCCCGTCCCCGTTCTCCGAAAATTTTCCCCATCCCCGTCTCTATTGGGGTGGGGATCGGGGATCCCCGTCGGGGACGGGGCACATTCCCATCCCTACTTCTCAATAATAATTTTTATGTACTGGTATTTATACTAATTTAGTACTAATTTGCAATATTCTGTTATATTTTTGAAAAATACAATCACACTTTTCCTTTATATATTCAAAATACAATCATATGGACTGTTACAAATCATTTACGGATGTGGTGCCATTTTAGCCAATTATTTGCAACAGTTTTTCAATTTGTATAATTTAACAAATTGATCATTTTTAATTGATATATGGCGAAGATGGTTATCGCAATATTTTCCCCTGCATATTTGCCCCTACAGTACCCTTTGTTGTTCCCATATGGCTAAGATGGTTATCGTGAAGATATTACATTTTCTGATGCATGGCGCCGAGGATATCATGGTGGTAGGACAAGAATTAGCCCTAAAGAGTATTTCTCGTTCTATATACATTAGAAGGTAAATGAGAAGCATACATTGTTATATTCTAGGAGGTTATTTCAACAATACTTGGTTGATGCATATACAATGATCAAACATGCACGTTTGATCTACATTAGAACTCATCAGAAGGCGTTGTGTTGTGATGCTTATCAGGGTTTGAGCGATGCACTAACAAGGGGCGAATTAGATCCCACAAATCGGGGTAAAAGAATTATACTACCATCATCATTCACAGGCGGAGCTAGGTATATGATTCAAAACTATCATGATGTAATGGCAATATGCAGGCACATCGGTTATCCTCATTTGTTCATAACATTCAACCCGAAGTGGCCTGCGATTGAGCGGTATGTTACACAACGTGGGCTTAAAGTAGAGGATAGACTCGATACTGTTTGCCGCTTGTTTAAGATGAAACATGATGTTATGATTGAAGAGGTCAAGACAGAAAAACTGTTTGGCGACATATGTGGAGGTATTTGATTATCATACATACTTTAATGTGCCCTAATTAAACCTAAATTCCATGTATAAAATTAATGTCTCACGCGCACATATTGCTATTTGCCAAAAGAATAAATCGGGCACATTCTGCACCGGAAATTGATGCCTTGATTTTTGCTGTGATTCCAGACCCAGATGCCGACAATGAGTACAATGACGCAGTTAGTGAATTTATGTTGCACGGACCATGCGGACAACTCCGGAAGAATTCGCCATGCATGGTAAATGGTAAATGTTCAAAGTATTTCCCAAAAACATATGTTAGTGAGACAATTCTTGAGAAAGATGGTTACCCAATCTACAGAAGGCATGACAATGGATGCAAAATCAGTAAGAATGGAGTCCAACTTGATAACCGTTACGTTATCCCGCATAATAAACATCTGCTTCTAAAATATCGCGCACATATTAACTTTGAATGGTGCAACCGGTCGAGATCGATAAAATATTTATTCAAATACGTCAATAAAGGAAATGATCGAGTCACGGCAGAGTTCATGAGTAATTCTACAAATGCAGTCAGTGGTGATGTGGTCGATGAGATTAACAGGTACTACGATTGTCGCTACATATCGGCATGTGAAGCTACCTGGCGGCTGTTTGGGTACGTGATCCATTATCGCACGCCACCTGTGGAGAGGTTAAATTTTCACTTAAATATCCAACAGAATGTTGTCTATGGGGTAGATCAAAGCCTCGACGAGATTGTCGAGAACCAAACGGTTAAGCAGAGCCAGTTCACAGCTTGGTTTGAGGCAAACAAAAAATATGAAGATGCTCGGTCGCTCACTTATGCAGAGTTCCCCGGTAAGTTTGTTTGGAGACAAGACGTGCGTGAATGGCATCCAAGGAAGAAAGGATTCTCCATAGGACGATTGTTCTATGTTCTTTCAGGGTGTGAAGAATTATACTATCTAAGATGCCTTTTAAATATCATACGTGGACCTTCAAGCCACGAGGATATTCGCACTGTTGGGGGTCATTCACAAATCATTTAGGGATGCGTGTTATGAATATGGATTATTAGATGATGACAAGGAGTACATCGACGGTATTACTGAATCCAATTACTAGGCATCCGCGTCCGCATTGCGAAGGTTGTTTGCAGTTTGCTACGTTGCTCACTTCAAGTTCAATCTGTAAACCAGAGGTGGTGTGGAATGCCGTTTGGCAATTTCTTGCGGAGGATGCACAGTTTCATCGTCGACGTCTCATGCACAATCCAGGTACATCAACATCCAATCTATTTATTGAACATTATTATTTGCTTTTCATTATTTATACAAAAACCCATTCTTTGATTTTGTTTTCGTTTCATTTCTAAACTATGAATATTTGTTGTTATCGGAATACGATAAACAACAATTTGCTCTAGCCGAGTTGGAGAAGTTATAGTCTTTGTGGGGGAAGAGCCTGAGCGACTATCCAGAAATGCCGCTTCCAGAAGAAAAAAATATTTGATTGACGGAAAAAATGTTGATATCCGAAGAGTTGGCGTACGACAAGGAATCATTGAAGGCAGAACATGAAACATTGGTAACTCAATTGACGGACGAACAGAAGGTTGTTTACGACTCTATGATTAATGATATTGATTCTAATGGAGGGGGATTGTTTTTTGTGTATGGTTACGGAGGAACAAGCAAGACGTTCGTGTGGAGAACATTATCTTCAAAGATAAAGAGCCGTGGAGATATTGTTCTAAACATTGCTTCAAGTAGAATAGAATCTTTGCTATTGCCGGGTGGCAGGACGACACATTCTCGATTTGCTATACCACTCTTAGTGAATGATGATTCCACCTGCAATATATCGCAAGGTAGTGACCTTTGCGAACTTATAATCAGGAGCAAATTGATAATATCGGATGAAGCACCGATGACACACAAATACTGTTTTGAGGCTTTAGACAAAACCATGAGGGATATATTGAGATTCACCATACCTGGTAGTGATCAGAAAATATTTGGTGGAAATACAGTAGTATTGGGCGATGATTTTAGACAGATTCCTACAGTTATTCCAAAAGCAATGAGACCAATGGTTGTGGGAGCCACTATTAATTCTTCATACCTCTATAGGAATTGCAAGGTATTGAGGCTCACGAAGAACCCTGAGACTACAGAGCTTAGCTTCAAACGAAGATAGACAGACGGCTGATTGGTTCTCAAGATGGATTGCAAACATCGGAGATGGGATTACAATGTTTGTAAACAATGGTTTGTTTGAGATCGATATTCCACCAAGGTTTATGTTGAAGTGTGGACCTGATCCAATTGCAACTATAGTTGAAAGCATCTTCCCAACCGCGAAGTATGGAATGCTAGAAGAGTCGCACCTAGAAAGACGAGCGATCCTCTCACCGACTTTAGATGTTGTTGATCAATTTAATCAGTATATGTGTGACATGAACACTGCAGAAGGTCGGACGTATTCAAGTTATGACTCTTTGTGTAAGGCAGAATTATATGGTGATAATCTCTCACAAGTACACACACTCCTGAATTTCTAAATAGCTTGAGATTGTCTGGACTTCTTAATCATTCATTGACAATAAAGGTTGGTGCACCTGTTATGTTACTGCGAAACATAGACCTCTCTCTTGATCTTTGCAATGGTACGCGCCTCATCGTTACAAGATTGGCGGTTCATACGTATAACATTAGGAAGGGAAAAGAGAGAAGAAGAAAGGAAAGGAAGAAGGGAAAAAAGGAAGAAAGAAGAAGGAAACCTACTGTTGATGTTTCCTTAAGCTAGCTTGGTCTCAATTCTTGATGAAGTGAAGAAGAAATATGGAGGGATTGAGGGAGGCAATGGAATAGTGTAGTATTTATACGGGGGCACAAAACCCTAGGTGGATAGAGGGAAGAGAGGAACGGCTATGAGAGGGGTAGAATGAGGATTTTGGGTTAAAACTTTGGGTTATAATTTTGAGTCAAAAGTTGGGTCAAGTTTAGATAAAAATATCATTTTGATTAGTATAAAAATAGGCTAGGTTTCATTTGAGTTCAAACTTAGGCTTAAAATGAGTAATATAAGGATCACATATTCGTCTGATATTGATTTTTGGGTTAAAATTTTGGATGGGATTTATATCATAAAAATAGGGTTCATAAAACTACAAGTATCCATATAAATATTTTTATTTAAAAACAAAGAAATAAAAATAATTTTGTTCACTTCTTGAATTCTATGAGGAAGTACTTTTATTTTTCGCATTTTGTAGTGAGTTTAGAATTTATATTTCACACCCAGTGGGACTCGAACCCACAATCGCTTGATTAGAAGTCAAGCGTCTTATCCATTAGGCCATGGGCGCAGATATACTTTATAAGGTATTTGAATTTATTAATTGTTGTCCCTTATTGATTATAATTAATATTGACTTTGTGTGTTTATGTTTTGTAATGTGTTCAAATTACGTGACTTTAGTACCGAATAAAAATTGAGCAAATCTATATATATCTATATATAATTAAAAGAAAATTCCTCCTAGCCAAGTTTCTCCCTCAAAACTTAGGGGCATTTTTGTAATATCTATGTATACATAATTAGTCTATATATAATTCATAATATTATGTGTGTTCTTAATTACCCTGACTTTTAATTATGTATAGATTATGAATATTGACTAATTAATTATGGAAAGAATATTATGTTAATATAAGCTAATTAATTATTGAATTAATTAACGTGTATTCCTTTTAATTGTAATATATATATATATATATATATATATATATATATATATATATATATATAAAAGTAAATTTTAATAATTATAAATTACACGGAATTTATGCATATGCACTTCAGTGTGCCAAAGGAAATTTTAATAATTATAAATTTAGTGCATATATAAATTACATGGAATTATAACAATTAGGTATTAGTGTAATAATTAAATATGGTAGTAGCATAATGATTTGCTATTTAAACTCATTATTGTGTTAAACCCAAAGCTGTCAGCTTCCAACGTATTTCTGCATTTGTACTCTCCTCTTTACACTGATTCTCAATGGCGGCTGAACTTCACAGCGAGATTGTTGGTAATCAACTTCGTCCTAAACGCCGGTGGAATAACATCAGGTTTAGAGTGCTTCGTGTCGTTCGTCTTCCAGAGACAAGGGGTTCTGAAATCATAAACTCTATAGAGTGTGTAGTACATGATGTAGAGATATGTTTTGTTTTTGTTTGTTTTTTTTTTCTCACTATAATCTTAATCTTTATATTTTGTATTTCTAAAATTTTAGTTGATGCATATGCTTTTTTATAATTTCAGGGAACTTTTATACATATGCATATTCCTCGATTGTGTGTTCAAAAGTGGTTCAACAAATTTGAAGAAGGAAAACTTTATCGAATTAATAGATTTGAGGTGGTTTATAATGAGTATAGAAACAAAACTAGTAATCTCATGTATATGCTGATGTTTTGTGATAGAACTTCTGTGGGAATTTTGAAAGTTGCAGATTTCCCAACACATGTTTATGACAGAGAATATTATGATTTCGCTGAAGAGGTGGTCTATTGCTTACTTACATTGTTTTACTTTTTTGTATAACTTTAATGACGTATTTAAATTTTCCTACACGATTCTCTAGATGTACATGTGCCTGAACCTCCGATTGGAAATTTGAATTCTACCAAAGAAGGAGATTCAAATAATGAGGAGGATGCTTAGAGATGAATAATGAGAAATATGTCAACAATTTAATCTATTAAACTGATGCCTTTGTTATGTTATTTGTTATTGTTTTTACTCATATTCTGCAGTTTTTTTTTAATCAAATCAGTTATTTGTATTTTGGTGTTATATTATTATGCTAATATTACACGCAATTGGAAATTATTATTCATGGCATTTTTCATTATTCATTATTCATTTTGTACTATTCTTTATTTCGTAATTATTCATGTTAAAGTGCAATTCTTTATTTCGTAGTTTTTATCCAATGGCATTTTTCACTTCTCAATAATAGTTTATATGTAATGGTATTTACCTTAATTTAGTACTGATTTGCAATATTCTGTTATATTTTTGAAAAATACAATCACACTTTTCCTTTGTATATTCGAAATACAATCATATGGACTGTTACGAATCATTTACGGATGTGGTGCCATTTTAGCCAATTATTTGAAACAGTTTTCCAATTTGTATAATTTAACAAATTGATCATTTTTAATTGATATATGGCGAAGATGGTTATCGCAGTATTTTTCCCTGCATATTTGCCCCTACAGTACCCTTTGTTGTTCCCATATGGCTAAGATGGTTATCGTGAAGGTATTACATTTTCTGATGCATGGCGCCGAGGATATCATGGTGGTAGGACAAGAATTAGCCCTAAAGATTATTTCTCATTCTATATACATGAGAAGGTAAATGAGAAGCATACATTGTTATATTCTAGGAGGTTATTTCAACCATACTTGGTTGATGCATATACAATGATCAAACATGCACGTTTGATCTACATTATAACTCATCAGAAGGCGTTGCGTTGTGATGCTTATCAGGGGTTGAGGGATGCATTAACAAGGGACGAATTAGATCCCACAAATCGGGGTAAAAGAATTATACTACCATCATCATTCACAGGCGGAGCTAGGAATATGATTCGAAACTATCAAGATGTAATGGCAATATGCAGGCACATCGGTTATCCTCATTTGTTCATAACATTCAACCCGAAGTGGCCTGAGATTGAGCGGTATGTTACACAACGTGGGCTTAAAGTAGAGGATAGACTCGATATTGTTTGCCGCGTGTTTAAGATGAAACATGATGTTATCATTGAAGAGATCAAAACAGAAAAACTGTTTGGCGACATATGTGGAGGTATTTGATTATCATAGATACTTTAATGTGCCCTAATTAAACCTAAATTCCATGTATAAAATTAATGCCTCACGCGTACATTTTGCTATTTGCCAAAAGAATAAATCGGGCACATTCTGCACCGGAAATTGATGCCTTGATTTCTGCTGAGATTCTAGACCCAGATGCTGACAATGAGTACAATGACGCAGTTAGTGAATTTATGTTACACGGACCGTGCGGACAACTCTGGAAGAATTCGCCATGCATGGTAAATGGTAAATGTTCATAGTATTTCCCAAAAAAATATGTTAGTGATACGATTCTGAATAAAGATGGTTACCCAATCTACAGAAGGCGTGACAATAGATGCACAATCAGTAAGAATAGAAGCCAACTTGATAACCGTTACATTATCCCGCATAATAAACATCTGCTTCAAATATTTATTCAAATACGTCAATAAAGGAAATGATCGAGTCACGGCAGAGTTCATGAGTAATTCTACAAATGCAGTCAGTGGTGATGTGGTCGATGATATTAACAGGTACTACGATTGTCGCTATATATCAGCATGTGAAGCCACATGGCGACTGTTTGGGTACGTGATCCATTATCGCACGCCACCTGTGGAAAGGTTAAATTTTCACTTAAAGAACCAACAGAATGTTGTCTAAGGGGTAGATCAAAGTCTCGACGAGATTGTCGAGAACCAAATGGTTAAGCAGAGCCAGTTCACAGCTTGGTTTGAGGCAAACAAAAAATACGAAGATGCTCGGTCACTCACTTATGCAGAGTCCCCCGGTAAGTTTGTTTGGAGACAAGACGTGCGTGAATGGCTTCCAAGGAAGAAAGGATTCTCAATAGGACGATTGTTCTATGTTCCTTCAGGGTGTGAAGAATTATACTATCTAAGATGCCTTTTAAATATCATACGTGGACCTTCAAGCCACGAGGATATTCGCACTGTTGGGGGGTCATTCACAAATCATTTAGGGATGCGTGTTATGAATATAGATTATTAGATGATGACAAGGAGTACATCGACGGTATTACTGAATCCAATTACTAGGCATCTGCGTCCGCATTGCGAAGGTTGTTTGCGGTTTGCTACGTTGCTCACTTCAAGTTCAATCAGTAAACCAGAAGTGGTGTGGAATGCCGTTTGGCAATTTCTTGCGGAGGATGCACAGTTTCATCGTCGACGTCTCATGCACAATCCAGGTACATCAACATCCAATCTATTTATTGAACATTATTATTTGCTTTTCATTATTTATACAAAAACCCATTCTTTGATTTTGTTTTCGTTTCATTTCTAAACTATGAATATTTGTTGTTATCGGAATACGATAAATAACAATTTGTTCTGGCCGAGTTGGAGAAGTTATAGTCTTTGTGGGGGAAGAGCCTGAGCGATTATCCAGAAATGCCGCTTCCAGAAAAAAACAACATTTGATTGACGGAAAACATGTTGATATCCGAAGAGTTGGCGTACGACAAGGAATCATTGAAGGCAGAACATGAAACATTGGTAACTCAATTGACGGACGAACAGAAGGTTGTTTACGACTCTGTGATCAATGATATTGATTTTAATGGAGGGGGGTTGTTTTTTGTGTATGGTTACGGAGGGACAGGCAAGACGTTCGTGTGGAGAACATTATCTTCGAAGATAAGGAGTCGCGGAGATATTGTTCTAAACGTTGCTTCAAGTGAAATAGAATCTTTGCTATTGCCGGGTGGCAGGACGACTCATTCTCGATTTGCTATACCACTCTTAGTGAATGATGATTCCACCTGCAATATATTGCAAGGTAGTGACCTTTGTGAAGTTATAATCATTTGCAAATTGATAATATGTGATGAAGCACCGATGACACACAAATACTGTTTTGAGGCTTTAGACAAAACCATGAGGGATATATTGAGATTCACCATACCTTGTAGTGATCAGAAAACATTTGGTGGAAAGACAGTAGTATTGGGCGATGTTTTTAGACAGATTCTTACAGTTATTCCAAAAGAAATGTGACCAATGGTTGTGGGAGCTACTATTAATTCTTCATATCTCTAGAGGAATTGCAAGGTATTGAGGCTCACGAAGAACCTGAGACTACAGAGCTTAGCTTCAAACGAAGATAGACAGACAGTTGATTGGTTCTCAAGATGGATTGCAAACATCGGAGATTGGATTACAAGGGTTGTAAACAATGGTTTGTTTGAGATCAATATTCCACCAAGGTTTATGTTGAAGTGTGGACCTGATCCAATTGCAACTATAGTTGAAAGCATCTTTCCAACCGCGAAGTATGGAATGCTAGAAAGACGAGCGATCCTCTCACCGACTTTAGATGTTGTTGATCAATTTAATCAGTATATGTGTGACATGAACACTGCAGAAGGTCGGACGTATTTAAGTTATGACTCTTTGTGTAAGGCAGAATCATATGGTGATAATAATCTCTCACAAGTACACACTCCTAAATTTTTAAATAGCTTGAGATTGTCTAGACTTCCTAATCATTCATTGACAATAAAGGTTGGTGCACCTGTTATGTTACTGTGAAACATAGACCACTCTCTTGGTCTTTGCAACGGTACGCGCCTCATCGTTACAAGATTGGCGGATCATATTGTCGAAACAAGAATAGTTAATGGAACGCAGCAAGGAACCAAAGTTCTTATTCCACGAATGTCTATCACCCCTTCTGATACGAGATTGTCGTTCAAGTTCCAGTGTAAACAATTCCCATTGATGCTAGCATATGCAATGACTATCAACAAAAGTGAGGGTCAAACACTAATTCACGTTGGCTTATTGTTTAAAACCCCAGTCTTTAATCACGGTTAATTGTACGTGGCTTTTTCCCGAGTCACTCATCCTGATGGCCTTAAGGTTTTAGCTCTAGACGAGGATGGGCAAATTTATGTTACTACAACTAATGTCTTCTACAAAGAGGTTTTCAACAATGTGTAATTCAAAACAGTTATATTATGTATTCTTCTGACACAAATATAACAAAATTGTTACATATTTACATATTACGTATATATTCCGTTTAAAGAATTTCTATAGCTAAATTACTACACAACAAGATAATGAGACCAATTAATTCAATTTCGAAACATTTATAGAAACCTTAATTCAACGTTATAATTTACACTATCGAATATAAAGCAAATTATTATTATTATTCATATATTATAACAAATACATTCTGTGCATCGCACGGGTGTAAATACTAGTATGTTTAAAAAAAAAAAAAAAGAATATAATTCTAATGTTAAAAGGAATGGAATAAACAAATAATAAAATATTAATGTTATTTATTATTTGGTTAAATTGTAGAATTTAATAAATTATATTTAAATATTAAGTTGTTTAAGGAATAAAAAAGTAATATATAATTAAATGTCAAAAGTAGCAATGACCATGGTTTCGGTTCCAGTTTCAATTCGATTCTGATTTGAAATCGCCAATTCTGGTTCAAACCATCGGTTCCAACTGTGATTTTTTTTTAAATATTGTATGTAACTTTTAAAATCGCAGCCTGCAAAGCTTGGCGCAAAGGCCATGGAGGCTGGAGCCTGGCCTTTGCGCCAGGCCAACTGCCGAAGTTGCCAGTAGGACACTGGCCTACTGGACATTTTATTATAAAGTCAACGGCTTTGGCAGTTTGGCTTTTGAAATAATTAAAACATAATATTTGAAAAATTAGTGTTTTTTAAAAAAAAAAAAATTCACAGTTCTAGAACCGGTGTTCTGGTTCCAGATTTTCTAGAACCAGAACCGGAACTCTTGAGTTCTAGTTCCGATTCAGTTTCAACAATACACGGTTCGGTTCGAACCGAATCGTGGTCATGGTTAGTCAAAAGTACTTTATATATATATATATATATATATATATATATATATATATATATATATATATATATATATATAATAAAGTTAGGCCCTAACAGAAATTAAAAAATGTTGTTGTAATTATTTGTTGAAATGAATGGTTCATATTAGTTGTATTTTAGTTTTTTTTTCCTACCTTAGCCTCTATTTCGGGCCGGATTTTAGGTTTGTGTGGCCTTGTTCGGGTAAATAGCTGAGGCCCTCCAAAATCTGAATTTTTAAAAGTAACATATGGAAGTTTCGAACCTTTGACCTCCAAGTTAAAATACAATATATACACATTTCTAACATCTCTTTATAGAACCTTTTTAAATTAGTTGTAAACTTTTAATTTTTATTTCTAAACAAGCTAGGTAAATATTAAATATTGGACCTCTAAAATTTGGGGCCCCTCTAAAATTGGGGGCCCTGTGCGGTAGCCCAGTTTGCACAGCCTAAAATCCGGCCCTGCCTCTATTATATCATTTACTTTTCTTAAATACATTTCTTTTTTGAAAACCAAAATAGGAACTATTATAAAACCATAACGTCATTACACAAAGCTTGAGAAATAATTTACAATAAAGTTAGGCCTTAACAGAAACTAAAAAATGTTGTTGTAATTATTTGTTGAAATGAGTGGTTCATATTATTTTGATTTTAGTAATTTTTTTTCCTACCTTACCCTCTATTATATCATTTACTCTTCTTAAACACATCTTTTTTTTGTTTTTTTTTTTTTTTGGAAAACTAAAAACATGAACTATTATAAAACCATAATGTCATTACACAAAGCTTGAGAAATAAAAGAAGGGTCGGTATCAAACCAGGACCGATTCTCCAATAAAGAAACTAGTGTTTCTGGCTAAGAGATGAGCAACACAATTAGCCGAACGCTTAACAAAACTTAAATGAACATTTTGAAACAAAGAAAGAGCCAAGACAATGTCCTGCAGAAGTAAGCCATAAGGTGATCTATTAACCCCACGAAGTTGGAGAACTATATGTTGAGCATCAGTTTTCACATGAACACCATCGAAGTTATACCGCTTAAGCCAACTCAACGGCTCCCAAACCGCCAGAGCCTCTGTTTCCCGTGGTAGACAAGCCCCCATTCGGCCTACAGCTCTGGCTGCAACAATGCTAAAGTCGCATCCACATTTAGCTTTAACATCCCATGTACTGGAACCTGCCATATACCATCCTCTAACCTCCTACTACGCCCCCCACCAATCCCCCTCTCGCCATCCACCCTCCAATCACTCAAAAATGCTAAAGCCGTCCTCACTACCTCCCTCAGATGACACCCAATCCCCTCCCAAACTCTCTTATTTCTTGCCCCACCCCCCCCCCCCCCCCCGCCCAAGCCCCCAACAGATGGTTAGAAAATGGCCTAACATAATCACACTAAGCTGCTGGACCACCCCTTTTATCCCCTCACAAAAACCACCCATCCCTTCCCAATTCCAGACTTAACCATAGCCAGCCCACACCAGCTTAGCAAAATCACACTTCTAGAACAGATGTTCAGCAGACTCCTCCCCATTACAACACAGACTACACAAAGTATCAATAGGCACACGTTTAAAGCGTAGAGCAGTTTTAGTTGGTAGAGCATTTGAGCAAAGACTCCAAAAGAAACACTTTTAATTTTTGGGGGAATACACAACTTCCAATCAACAGTCCAACTCTTATCAATAAAACCCTCCCACTCACCCACACACAACTGGTATGCACTCTTTGCAGAATAATGGCCATCACACTCCCCACCCCAATAATGAACATCAGCCTCTTTCAAAAAGGACAGAGGTACCTTCAGAATTAGGTGTTTATCACGTTAAAAGATCATCTAGGATCTCTACTTCCCATGCACTCTCATCATGCTTTAGAAAACTGTGAACAGTAGCATTACACAAAGAATCAAACACAGGGGTAGAAATATAAGGATTAGAATCAGAAGGTAACCAAGCATCCCCCAAACTCTAATAGTCCTACCATCCCCCACTCGCCACCTTACACCTCCCCGCAACCTCACCGAAGCCTCCCAAATACTTCTCAACACAAAAGAAGGATGGCATTCCGTCAGTGTAAACTTTAGTAACGAAATATTTCGTTAACTATTTAATATTTATTATTTTGAACTTATTTATTGATTTTCATAAGGAATGTTTTAGGTTCGAACCTCATCCCAATCAAAATTGACATAAGTGTTAAACATATACTATGAATATGTAGAATGCATTAAAAAAATATAATATAAAATTTAACATAAAATTTAGTCAATTAATTAGAGTCACACATTGGGCATTGATGAAACGGTACACATAATTTACAGTATATATTCAACACATATGAGAAACTATGCCTATTATCATTATCTTTTTGGAGCAGGGGGATTTGGTTATGTTTTTGAAGGTGCACTGCGCCAAATCACTAAAATTTCTTTGAAACACACTAGGGGACTAGATTAAATCAATAATTCATTTATGCGAAAGTGACAACAAGAGGAAGCATGGATCACGCCAATTAATAGGGTTTTGTGTTGCAAAAATTATGCATGTGTACTATCTAGTGAGTGTGTTTCCCTCTAAAACTGCTATTGCACCAGTTAATTTTATGAAAATTATGTCACGTGTCATAGTTATGCATTCTTGAAATATTTACTTTTATGAAAAATTTTATAATATTGCTGATAAGTGCCAAAGATGCTATGTTTTGTAGGGTATTTAGTAGGCATTTTGTGTTACAACTAGATTTCTTTAAGCCTAATTCATGCTTAGAATAAATTAATTTGATAGAAGTTAGGAATGAGGACTAATTATAATTGCCTTTGAAGAAAAGAGCAAAACATTGTCAATTACAGGGCATTCCGGCGACAGTTTGGTAATCAGAGCATATCTCGAGCTAGGAGTGCCCATACGAGGTGATTCAAGTGGCTATGGTTAGACAATTTCAAGGGCTACAACTTTGGTGAAGGAAAGAAGGGCAAATTCCCAACAGAGAGCACAACGCACACTCTCAACGTGCGTTGTCGGGAAAAAGAAAGCAGAACGCGTTGGCCAACGCACATTGTGGAATTAGTTGTGCGGCCAATGCGGAAATCTCTGATTTGCAGCCTATTTAAAGGCTTGTAAGGAGGTCACTTAGGAGACTTTTGTTTGGACCACCAATTGACTCTTCAATTTCAGCTCTCTTAGGTTAGATTTAGGTTAGGATTAGAGATTTTTTCCTTTCTTTAGATTAGATTTCCATTTTCCTATCTAGAAGACTCATTGTTCTACAATTGCTCATGGATTGCTAAACACTTTGGATTGAAGACTTGGGTAATCATTCTTCTTGCTTTGATTTCATATCTATCTTGTGTTTTTGATCTATTGATGATGATGAGTTGCTAGATTGTTAGGAGTTGGATTGGAATTGGATTACGATTGTGTATTCATGCTTTGTATAGATTAGATGATGAGATTTGATGTATGGATTGACCTTGAATGTCCATGTTGTAGAGGTGTGCATTTTGACCTCTCTCCATTGTGAGCTCCAATGGAGAGATGGGTGTGAGAGTGGGGAAGGAGCAAGAGATTGCCCTTTTCTTAATCTTACCCTTGCAATCTCCGGTAGTTCGGTGAGGAGACGGTAGACCGCACTTATAGTGTTTGATAGAATGTCTCACCCAACTTAGGAATTGAGAGTTTAGGTTCTACGCAACCTAATGACGGTGCCTTAGGACTCCCTTAGATTAGTCAAGCCTTGCACCGTTTCTTGTCCCCTTTGAGACCAATGAATGCATGATCCTAAAACCTTTCCATCCAAATCCCCGTTTTACTTATCTTATTTGCTTTCTTTATTTCCTTGTTCTTCCATTGCACACACTTGTTCACACACACATCTTGCACTAGCTTATTTTGTTGACACATCGTGACAACGGAGTCTTGTACTTTGCTTGCTCCGATTTACCGTCCTTGAGTTCGACACTCGGGGGTTTCACAACCTTCGTTTACAGTTTCCCATCCATCCCACGTATACTTACAAACATCAATTGCATTGATATTCGTCAGGATACCGAATACTACTTTGATAACTTCTGAACCATTAATTGAAAAATACACATTTTTTTTCTTCAAAAGTATTACGTTTTTCAATATAAGTAATAAATATTTTATTCCTAATTAGTATTACAATTTTCAGTATAAGTATTACATTTTATCTTGATTCGACTCGTCACGAACAATGATATCATGTTGGACCAATGGATCATGAGCTACTGTATAACCATTGTAAAGGGTTTAATGGGCAATTACTCTACCCGTTTTAATCCTTAGGGCATCTACATTAGTAGATTTTGCAAAAATTTTACACAATTTTTAAGAAATGTAATGTGATGTGGGGGAGTGAGAATGTAGAGAAAATTTTTTTAAAAAATAAAAATTTAAAAAAAAATTTAAAAAAAAAAAATAAACCTCCTACAAGGCATTGGTGTTTTGCACCTTTGTGGATCCTAGTATTTTAATTGATTAGGCATTCAATGCCGCGTGAAAACCAAAGTCGCGCCCGGTCGGGCGCGTTAACCACGCTAATCATACTTTAAAAAAAAAATCAACATTGTTTTGTTTTTTTTTTCCTTCTTTCATCCCATTTTCTCTTTTCTAATCACACCTCAAAAAACTCATCAAAAACTATTAAAAATTGGGAAACGGATCAAATAGACCATTGAACTTTGCTCGAAAGTGTAATTAAGCCCCTGAACTTCAAAAAAGTTCAATTAAACACTCAAACTTGTTAAAATGTGTCAATTATGACCGGTTTACCGGTAACCAATAGGTTACCGATAAAATTTCGATCATCCCCCACGACCGTGAAAAAAAAAAAATTTGCCAACGTCATTTTCCAGTATTCTCTACTGGAGAAAACAGTCTGGTCATCTTCTCCGTGGAGAAGATGACCTTCTAGTTATCCCCTCCATGGAGAAGACGTCCCTCTAGGCTCCGACCAGATTTGGTCGTCTCTTCCATCTAGTCATCTTCTCCATGGAGAAGACGACCAGACGACCTTCTAGCTGTTCCTCCATGGAGAAGACGTCCCTTTAGGTTTCGACCAGATCTAGTCGTCTCTTCCATGGAGGAGACGACCAGACCGGTTGTCTCCTCTATGGAGAAGACCACCGTCTGGTCCCCTTCTCTAGTGGAGAAGGCAACCAGATCTGGTCGTCTTCGCCGGTGAAGAAGATGACCGGTAACGGTTGTCCGATTTTTTTTTTTTTTAATTTTAAAAGTCGTCGAAAAATTTGTATCACTGGAATTATCATCGGAATTGTTGTCGAAATCTTGATGACTGGTTATTTCAGGTAAATGATCTGTTATTGGGTTTATATGCACTAAAATGATAAGTTTGAGTGTTTAATTGTATTTTTTTTAAAGTTCAAAGGTCTAATTGTACTTCTGAGTAAAGTTTAAGGGTCTTTTAACCATTTCCAAAAAAAAAAAAAAAAACACTCCACTATTGAAGATGCCTGTTAAATCACTATTTCTTGAAGGGGTAAATCCCTAATTAAAACCACTGATCACGCTTACTTAGGGGGGTGTATTCTATCATGACTTTTGTAGAGTTTTAAAGACTTTTAAAATGATAGATTTTAATAAACTTTGATTGACTTTCATAGAGTTGTTCAAAACTTTTTAAAACTTTATAAGACTCTATAAAAGTCTATATAAAAAACATTCATAGACTTTTATCAACTTCTTATTTTAAAAAGTGTAAAAAAGTCATTGAAATTCTAAATTGAATAAATCCTTACAAACTCTCAATGATTTTGATTCGTATCATTTATAATTTTCTTACAAAACATTTATAATATATCATAAAATTCTTCTTATTATATAGTTCTTCACCCATATCAAAATTCTCAACATTATTATTTTTATCCATAGTATGCTGAGACTTTATGCTAATTACTTATATATATTATTAATAAACATCAACAAAAAAAAAAAAAAAAAAAAAAAAAAAAAAAAAACTAGTTCATTAGAAATTCATAACAGTATTGAACAATAAAATTTATAATAAAAGAATTGATCAAATAAAATATTTAAAAATATTAAGTACAAGTTTCATAAAAAAATAAAAATCTAATATATATATATATACACACACACACACACACACTTGATATATTGCTAGGCGTCACGCAAAAAACTATTATTTGCATTAGCAATTTGAGATTGCGAACAACAACAAGGTGCTACTGTTTGCAACTCCAAATTGTTGTTGCGAACAATAGTTCGCTATTCGTAGTAACTTGTGGTCAAAAAAAAAAAAAAGGAAAAATATATATTACGAATATAAACATAAAAAGAATATATAAAAATCAAAATATATAAGTATTTATATGAATATTATGAAACATATACTAAAATTTGATAATGAAAATTTTGCTTTGTCCATGTATTTAGGGAGAATTAGAGAAAGGTTAGGGATAAAAAATTCATAGAAAAAAATAAAAATCAATATAAACAAGCAATAATGAAGTAAAAATAATATTATTTCGAATTTTTAGAGGAAGATTGTAAAGTTTAGGAGAGAGAAAAATGGGTAGAGTTTAGGTATGAGGAAAATATAGGATAATGAAGAAATTATTTTTATTAAATTTAGATAGGTTTATAAAGTTTAAATAGGGAGAAAAAATAGAGTTTAAATAGAGAGAATACATTCAAAGTTGTTATAAAGAAAATTTTGAAATCTTGGAGTTGATGGTTGGATTTCAACTATTTATATTTGAGAAGAAAAAGTCTACAAAAGTCTTAAAATTAAAAAGTCTACAAAAGTTCATAACTTTTTGAATATCACATGACTTTTAAAGACTCTAAAAGTCGTAGGGGGTGTATTCAATCATGACTTTCATAGAGTTTTAAAGACTTTTATGAACTTTAAAAGTTTGGAGGTATTCAATTCAAACCAGAGTATTTAAAAGTCAAGCGGTATTCAATCAAGATTTTTAAAGAGTCTTTAAAAGTCGTGTGGTATTCGATTAAGACTTTTAAAGAGTCTTTAAAAGTCATGTGGTATTCAAAAAGTTATGAACTTTTGTAGACTTTTTAATTTTAGGACTTTTGTAGACTTTTCCTTCTCAAATATAAATAGTTTGAAATCCAATCATCAACCCCAAGATTTTAAAATTTTCTTTCTAACAACTTTGAATATTTTCTCTCTCTATTTAAACTTTATTTTTTCTCCCTATTTAAACTTTATAAACCTATCTAAATTTAATAAAATTATTTTTTTCTTCATTATCCTATATTTTCCTCATACCTAACCTCTACCAATTTCTCTCTCTCTCTCTCCCTCTCTCTCTCTCTCCTAAACTTTACAATAATCTTCCTCTACAAATGTGAAATAATATTATTTTTACTTCATTATTGCTTATTTATATTGATTTTTATTTTTTCTATAAATTTTTTATCCCTAACTTTCTCTAGTTCTCCCTAAATACATGAACAAAGTAAATTTTTCATCGTGAAATTTTAGTATATGTTTCATAATATTCATATAAATACTTATATATTTTTATTTTTATTCTTTTTATGTTTATATTCGTAATATATATTTTTCTTTTTTTTTTTTAACAATAGGTTACTACGAATGGCGAGCTACTGTTTGTAACAACAATTTGGGGTTGCAAACAGTAGCACCTTGTTGTTGTTCGCAGTCTCAAATTGTTATTACAAATAATAGTTCTTTGCGTGATGCCTAGCAATATATCAAGTATAATTTTATATTATTATTATTATTATTATTATTATTATTATTATTATTATTATTATTATTATTATATTTTTATTTTTTATTTTATGCAACTTGTAATTATATTTTTAAATATTTTATTTGATAAATTCTTTTATTATAAATTTTATTGTTCAATATTATTATGAATTTCTAATGAAATGGTTTTTTTTTTCTTGTTGATGTTTATTAATAATATATATAAGTAATTAGTTTATAAGTCCCAGCATACTATGGATAAAAATAAGGAATAAGGGTCAAATAAGTCACTGAACTACACCAAAAAATACAATTAGGCCATTGAACTAAAAAACAATACAATTAGGTTATTGAACAATCCAAAATGATGCAATTAAGCCAAATGTGACCTGTTTACCTGCTAGTAAGTTTTTTTTTTTTTTAATAATTTTAGATAACAATTTATTTAAAAAAAAAAAAAAAAAAAAATTCCTCACTTAACGCTACGTAGATTGGGTTGACGGTGGAGAGTTATCCTTCTCCGGTAGAGGCGGCGCCAATGGAATTCCAACAGGCAGCCACGACGGAGGCCCTAGAGGAGAAAAATCCCCATAATAATATTCCGGTTGTGGCCACCGCATGAGGACATCTGTGCGGGAAACAATGAATATTGTTCCCCAGGCCGACAAGGTGGCCGCCGCAGCAAGATGAAGAAGCGGCGCAAAGCCACCGCCGCCGTGTGGCTTACCGTCAACACCGCCGGCGGTGAGATTTTTCGTTGTAATTTCCAGTGTTTTGTTCCCGCCGCCGCTCTCTTCCTCCATAAACACAAACTTCACAGTCTTGATCACCTCCACAGTCTGCAACCGGCAGATTTTCTGGGCAAACATTCGAGCAGCGCTGCAATGTCGTGATCATTCAGCGGATTGATAGCCTTAGTCTGCGCAAAAATTTCTCTGTCCTTCCCAGAACTTACAGGGCGGCGTGGGGGGCCAAAGAACTCAGCTTTGACGCCATGGTTCTCGAGCATCATTAACAGTGTGGGAGGATCTGTAGTGCCAGTAGCTGAGATCTTTTTTTTTTAATTTTAAATTTATTATTTAAAATTATTAAAATAAAATTAAAAATAATTATTTTAATATGATCACCTACACATCACAATCTATCAGGTAAGCAGGTCATATTTGGCTCAATTGCATCATTTCTCATTGTTCAAGGACCCAATTGCATTGTTTTTTAGTTCAATGGCCTAATTGCATTTTCGTGTATAGTTCGGTGGCCTATTTGACCCTTATTCCTAAAAATAATAATGTTGAGAATGTTGATGTGGGTGAAGAACTATATAATAAGAAGAATTTTATGATATATTATAAATGTTTTGTAAGAAAATTATAAATGATAAGAATCAAAATTATTGAAAGTTTGTAAGAATGTATTCAATTTAGAATTTCAATGACTTTTGTAGACTTTTTAAAATAAAAAGTTGATAAAAGTCTATGAATGTTTTTCATATAGACTTTTATAGAGTCTTATAAAGTTTTAAAAAGTTTTGAACGACTCTATGAAAGTCAATCAAAGTTTATTAAAATCTATCATTTTAAAAGTCTTTAAAACTCTACAAAAGTCATGATTAAATACACCTCCCTTAATCGAATACCACATGACTAATAAAGATTCTTTAAAAATCGTGATTGAATACCGCCTGACTTTTAAAGACTCTATAAGTTTGAATAAAATACCTCCAAACTTTTAAAGTTCATAAAAGTCTTTAAAACTCTATGAAAGTCATGATTGAATACACCCCCTGAGAGTGCACATAGTATTTTACCTTTCACAATTCCCCTCTGAAAGTCTTTGTATTTTCCTTTTCAACAATAATGGACGAAGAACAACTTCCAGAACCCAAACGCCGGAAAATCGAAGACACCGTGATCGATATCCTCAGAACCGCCGACTTGGAAACGGCCACCGAACTTAGCGTCCGAGCTGACGCGGCGGTGCGGCTTTGCTGCTAGTCTGCGACCTCTCTAGCCTCCCTCACAAGCGCCTTATCAGAGATATTATCCAATCCTTCTTGCTCTCTTCCGCCACCTCAGCAGCTCACACTAAAGAACTGTTGCGTAACAACAACGAGACAGATAATCAATAAAATGATCAAGGACGACAGGTGGCTAATGGCGGTGCTCTTGATACAGCCGACGGTATTGGTCAGGTCATCTGTAATGTAGTTTTGGTTTATATTTTTTGTGTAAATGGTTGATTCGCATCTATTGTAGTTGACTTGAGGGCAAATGATGGTTATGCATATAGGTTGTGCTGTTTTAACTGTGGTATTCAAGTGAATCTGTAACGGCCCAAGAGAATTAAGCAAGCAAAACGTCATCGTATGGTCGAGCGGTTATAACGGATTGAGTCACTAATCCAAACGCTGCGTTTGATGAAGCGGTTAGAGGCAGTTGAAGAACAGGAGGTCCTACGGCGTCGTTTAACAAAGGCGGGAGTAGTTGTTCGAATTCTTCCTCTTTAAAACAAGGAACTGCAATGTAATGGACTTATGCGAAGATTAATGCCAATTCTGATTCTTCTTATCCTTTCTCTCTCTTCTTTACCTCTCTCTTATCTTTCTCTCTTCAATCCTAAATACCTAACCCTAAGAATCGTAATATCTGGTATTAGAGCCCTATCATGGAAGCACGGATGAGTCAATTGGAAATTGTGGTAGCTGATCTCAGTATCCAGATGGAAGCTCATAAGAAATCAACAAACGAAATGGTGGAGAAGCTGTGTGCTCAGATGGGCGAATGGAAGAACGAGATCGTCGATACGATCAGGTTAAATCGACCTCCACCACCATTAATGGAGGCAATTCCAGGAGGATCCTCGGTAAACGGTGCGAGGCAGGAACTTCCGGCTAGCTCACAGCTAGCTATGAACTCTCAGATGAGAAGGAGGCCGAGAAAAGCTCCGATGAGGCCAGAAGAAGGCGGGGAGTGCCTTGATTCCGGTAGCGAGGTGGAACCGGAGACAATTGGAGCCGATTGGAGACAAAGAAGGAATCCGGTACCAACATACTCCAGACAAGCAGAGAACAATCACCTGTTGCGATACCGGTATGAATTTCCTCCATTTGATTACTCGCAACCTAGGTTATGGATTAGCCGATGTGAGAGATTTCTGCAGTTGTCTTACTATCTAGCCAGTTTGGAAGGACCATTTCTGTGGTCTAGATTTGCGGAACCCTTGTGTAGGCGTTTTGGAGAGGATAGTGCAACTATTATGGAGGACTTTGCAAATTTCAGGCAGGTTGGGGGAGTAGGGGAGTTTAATGACAAGTTTGAGGAGTTTAAGAGCCTGCTCATCCAAAACCACCCAACCCTGACAGACATTTACTTTCTGGAAGCCTACTCAGCTAGGTTGAAACCTAATCTAAGAGGTTTTGTGAGGACCTCCAAGCCAAAAACCTTGTCAGATGCCATGTGGGCTGCCAAGCAGCTTGAAAAGGGGTTAAAAAGCACTGAACAACCAAAAACTTCCTTCCAATACCCCATAAAAAGTTTCCAGCCCTCATCCACTCCCAACCTATCTAAACCTTACAACCCTAGACCTATAAACCTCCAAGGGTCCACTGCCTCCAACAGTATGAGTAGTACTGCAAAAGGGCCTGAAAATGGGAGGTCCAGAACACAGCTTAGGGAACAAAACAAATGTTTCAAATGTTTTGAATCATGGCAGCCAGGGCATAGGTGTAAGGGATCCACTCTCCACAATATTGAGGAGGGGGAGTTTCAAGATGCAACAGATGAAATAAGTATGGATGAACAACAGAATCCTGAGTCTAGTGAGCAGGCTAAGATGGTGGAGATCTCCTTCCATGCTATGATGGGGGGAGAGGGTCTGAACACCATCAAGTTGTTGGGGCAATACACAAACAGTTAGTCATAATTCTTGTGGATAGTGGAAGCACACATAGCTTCTTGGATCCAAAGATCCTTACTCAACTTAGGATTGTTCCTGAAAAGGCCCCAACATTGAATGTGACTGTAGCCAATGGGGATCAAATGATATGTGATACAATCTGCAGAAGCCTATCCTGGCAAGTACAAGGAGAGGCATTTGAGAAGGATTTTAGACTCTTGAAGCTTGGGGGATGTGACATGGTTCTAGGAATGGACTGGATAGACCAATATGCTCCTATCCAACTCCACACTAGACCCTTGGGCATTGCTTTTCTTAAGGAGGGAAAAAGAGTGTTGTTGAAGGGGCTGCCTAAAAGACCAAACAGATTGCAAGCTATGACAAAAGGGGACTTTAAGAAGTGGCAAAAACATGGAGTGTCAGGATTTTTGATTCATGGTGCAGGGCTGATTAATGAGAATCCCAAGCTGGGGCAGAATAGTTGTTTCAGAATGGAAGCTGAATCTGATTGCAGGGAATTGCACCTTATATTACAAGAGTTTAGGGAGTTGTTTGAGGAACCTAAAACTCTACCCCCAAAAAAGATGTATGACCACTCAATTCCCCTATTAGCTGGATCACAACCTGTAAATATAAAACCTTACAGGTACTCCTTTGATCAAAAGAATGTCATAGAGAAACTAGTGGAGGAAATGCTGCAAACTGGAGTTATTACTGAGAGTGCATCCCCATTTGCATCACCTGTTCTGTTAGTACCAAAAAAAGATAATACATGGAGGTTTTGTGTGGATTATAGGGCATTGAATAGAATCACTGTGAAAAATAAGTTCCCCATTCCAGTGGTAGAAGACCTTTTCTCTGAGTTAGCTGGATCAAGGTACTTTTCAAAGCTTGATTTAAGAGCAAGATACCATCCTTATTCTGCTGAAATTGTAGCACTTGCATTCATGGAAAATGTATACAAGTTACATGGATTGCCCTTGAACATTGTAACTGACAGAGACAGAGTTTTTTTGAGTAAATTCTGGCAAGGGATCTTCAGACAATTGCAGGTCAAGCTGAGCATGTCCACTGCCTACCATCCCCAATCAGATGGGCAAACTGAAAGGGTCAATAGATGCCTTGAAACATATCTGAGATGTATGGTGTTTAGCAAGCCAAAGTCTTGGGCCAAATGGTTATATTTAGCTGAGTATTGATACAACACGAACTTCCATTCTTCCCTGCATTGTACCCCATTTCAGGCTCTATATGGTTACAAACCTCCTATGTTGGCCCTAGACACTGGGCAGAGAACTGGAATGGAGGGGTGGCTAGCAGAAAGAGAGACCATGCTATTAATCCTCAAGGATAACTTAAGACGAGCACAGGAGAGAATGAAACACCAGGCAGATAAAAGGAGAACTGAAAGGACTCTACAAGTAGGGGACTGGGTGTATCTAAAAATCCAGCCCTACAGGCAAACGTCCTTAGCCATCCGGAACAATGTTAAACTTGCATCCAAGTACTATGGACCCTATCAGGTGAGTGAGAAGGTAGGGACTGTGGCTTACAGATTGTTGCTCCCAGCTAATGCTCAGATTCACCCAGTATTTCACATATCTCAACTGAAGAAGAAGGTGGGGAAACAGGCTGAAGCACAGTTAGAACCTCCCTCTATTGGCCAGGAAGGAGAAGTACTTGCTCACCCCTTGACTGTGTTGGGAAAGCGACTGGTGAAACGTGACAATAAGGCAGTCACGCAAATTCTCGTGCAATGGGCTAATCTGCCAGAGCAAGCTGCTACGTGGGAAGATTATTACCACATCAAGAAGTAATACCCTGAGTTTGATCCTTGGGGTCAAGGATCATTGGGAGAAGGGGGTAATGTAACGGCCCAAGAGAATTAAGCAAGCAAAACGTCGTCGTATGGCAGAGCGGTTATAACGGATTGAGTCACTAATCCAAACGCTGCGTTTGATGAAGCGGTTAGAGGCAGTTGAAGAACAGGAGGTCCTACGGCGTCGTTTAACAAAGGTGGGAGTAGTTGTTCGAATTCTTCCTCTTTAAAACAAGGAACTGCAATGTAATGGACTTATGCGAAGATTAATGCCAATTCTGATTCTTCTTATCCTTTCTCTCTCTTCTTTACCTCTCTCTTATCTTTCTCTCTTCAACCCTAAATACCTAACCCTAAGAATCGTAATAGAATCAATTTATTAGCGTTTGAAATTCAGAAGGTGTGCATTTTGAATGAATTTAGCCAATTAAGCAGATGAGAACACTAGTTCAATTAGATACAAAATGGAGGAGTTGGTAGTCACTATGAGCTGACATGTTTAACATCTAAGGTTAGGGGTTTCAAATTGATATGGTGATTTGGTTGACTATGCTTAGTTGTGTGTAGATCTAAGTTTAGGGATTTCTAAGCACCAATCGTGGCAAATTATTGTATGGAGTATGGTTCACACAATGTTACGTGGATCATAATAAAAAGTATATTTTTAATATACTAAATGTACATTATTTTTGTACTGAATGGACATTATACAATATAATATACACTCAAAACAAAAATAATGTACATCACCTGAATACAATGTATATTATTTTTGTATTCAATGTACATTATTTTTGTACGGAATGTACATTATTTTACAGTAGATAAAATATGGTCCACACAACTTTTGTGGACCATGGTCCACACAATAATGATTGACCAATCGTTATGCTATAGACCCGTGCTGGACACGGGTAACAGTACCGTCAGTGGCACTGTATCTTCCATTTTTTTTTAAATTTCAGACCGCTTCGTTATAGGAGTATATGTTCATAATTTTATTACTATATGTTCATAATTGTAAGTTCATAATGTCAGAGCTCTATGTTCATAATTCCATAACTGTACATTCATACTTCCATAATTGTACAATCATAATCCCGTAACTGTACATTCATAATTCAATAACTGTAACTTCATAATTTTCGAAACTCTATGTTCACAATTTTAGAGCTCTATGTTCATAATTTTATCACTATATGTTCATATTGTAAGTTCATAATGTCAGAGCTTTGTGTTCATAATTCCATAACTGTACATTCATAATTCCATAATTGTACATTCATAATTGCATAACTGTACATTCATAATTCCGTAACTGTACATTCATAATTCAATAACTGTAAAATCATAATTTTTGAAGCTCCATGTTCACAATTTTAGAGCTCTATGCTCATAATTTTATCACTATATTTTCATAATTGTAAGGTCATAATGTCAGAGCTCTGTGTTCATAATTTTATAACTTACATTCATAATTCCATAACTGTACATTCATAATCGCATAACTGTACATTCATAATGGCACAAACGAATACGCCGTTAACGGCGAGACAAAATCAAATTTTTTTTTTAAACGGGAATGATGCGTTTTTCCTGAAAACGGCGTCGTTTTGGACTTGTGTCCACAATGCATTGTGGACACGGGTCCGGGGCATAATTTGCGTCTAAGCACCTCATAGGCCTTCTCAACACATCCACAATATGAATACAAATAAAGTGGACAAATGCCCAAAGAAAGCATATCTCAGTATAGCCCAAAGCCATCCTTCAGTAAATTGCCCATTGTATAAGCCCTGATCATAGTGTTGTAAGACGGCACATTGTGTATTGGAATTCATTGAAGACCCTCCAAGCTTAACCCAAGTCCTAAAAAGGCAGAAACAAGATGCGGGTCAAGAAATTCGAAAATGTGTGGTGGTTATGAAAGAGGCAAGTGCCTAAGAGGTAGGCATGGATTTAGGACCCGCATTTAAATCCAATATTTCCATGTGTTTAAGAAAAAACTTCTAGTTTTCAAAGTTGAGCTTTACTAGAATATAAAGAGAATGTATTTTTATATTCAGCAGAAAGACATCATCAGACTCAATGGCAGACCATTAAGCCAGATGGAAATCAACAATACTTGGGATATCTTTTAATATATAATATGCTAGAGATCTAAGAAATAAGTGCTTGAAAAGAAAGGAACAATTATCTCTCTAATTGTATCTATATAGTTGAATATGCAGGCAGTCGGGTCTAGGCACTTTGTTCACGAGAAAGATGTTTGTGAGTAACTGGAATGCACTTGGCAAGCCAACCAATTGGCCACGATAATGCAGCGATTCCCACGCATGCAGCCCATTGCCCCCAGTTCAGCCTTTGAGTATCAGCAAACTCGTTCAACACTTCCACCATAACCACCTGTAAAACTATTGTCCCGCCAACAATCCCCAAAAAAAGCTTATTCTTCAGTATTCCCTCGAAGATGTTCTTCTTCTCTAGTTTCCTTGCATTGAACTCATTGAAAACTTGACAGAAGACAAACGTGTTGAATATTAACGTATGCTTCAACATATGTTTCCCTCCGAAGATCGAGTGGCCTAAGAACTGTAGCAGCAATAACACAGTTATCTGATATATAGCCTGAGCGCTGATATTCCTCCACATTACAGCAGTTATAAGAGGTTCAGTTCGGCCAACTGGTTTCTTTGTCATGAGATCATCGGTGGGTTGTTCGGTTGCCAGAGCTAAGGCCCCCAAAGAATCCATTATGAGGTTAACCCAAAGAAGCTGGACTGCTGTGAGTGGGACTTCACCAGATGATAATGCTGCCACAACGTTTATCACAAGGGCAGCAACGTTTACTGTGAGCTGAAACTGAATGAAGTTTTGAATGTTGTTGTATACACACCTTCCCCACTTCAAAACCATAACCACGGACTTGAAGTTGTCGTCTAAAATGACTATATCCGAGCTCTCCTTGGCCACTTGGGTGCCTTGAATTCCCATGGAAAGCCCAATGTCTGCTTCCTTGAGTGCTGGAGCATCATTCGTGCCATCACCCGTTACTGCCACAACGTGACCCTTCTGCTTTAGAGATTTCACCATCAAAAGCTTGTCGAATGGAGATGATCTTGCCATTATGGTGATATTATCAATGTTTGCCATTCTTTCTTGTTCTGAGTAGTTTCTGAATGTTGTTCCTTCAACTATTGCACTGTCCATATTTTTGTCTCCTTCCTTCAATATTCCACACTCAATGGCTATCGCTTTTGCAGTGAATATATTGTCTCCTGTGATCATTTTGATATTGACTCCAGCTGCTCTGCAAGAGTTAACTGCTTCTTTGGCGCCAGGTCGACATGGGTCCTTCAGTCCAACCAACCCCAGCAAGGTCAGTTCAGTTTCTTCAAGTTTCTCACTCATTATCACATCACTTTGTTTGTAGGCAAATGCAACACATCTCAGGCTCTTACATGCCAAGTCTCTGATTATCAACTCAAACTTTGCCCTCTCTTCATCATCCAAACCTTTAATCTCTCCACTTTTGACATGATACTTGGAGCACATATCCAGAATAATCTCAGCTGCACCTTTCCACTGTGTTTGAACTCCTTTCCCGTGATTCTTACCTCACCAATGCACCGCTTCTTTTCTTTTGTGAGCTAAAAGCCTCGACTTGGAGGATTTCATGACCTTGCTTTAGTCCATTGAAATCCATGGCTAAATCAGAAACTGCCCATAAAAGGATAGCTGACTCCGTTGGGCTACCAGAAATTTCTGGAAGGGTAGCAGGACTTGACATATAAACCTCACCGCTCGTATTTAAAGCAACACCTTCTTGAATTAATTCAACAACATCAGGGACTATCTCAAATGATTTTCCTTTCTGTATTTGTTCTTTACCTACCCAAAACTCAGTCACCTGCATCTTGTTTAATGTGAGTGTGCCGGTTTTGTCTGTGCAGATTACGGTGGCCGAACCCATTGTCTCACAAGCAGAGAGCTTTCGAACCATTGCATTATCACGCATCATCCTCTTCATTGAGACCGCTAAGTTTAGTGTGACAGCCAAAGGTAAGCCTTCTGGGATTGCAACCACAACAATAGTTACTGCTGCAGCGATGATAATCAGAATGGAATTCACGATGTCAATGGGTTTGGTTTTGTTGCCATTGAAATCCTCACCTTCATCTTCCATATTTCCTGTGAAATAGCGAATCATTAAGACTACAAGAACAAGCACAGCAACACTGAGACCAACTTTCCCAATGCAAGAAGTGAGCTTGTTTAGCCGATGTTGCAGTGGGGTCTCTTCATTCATGTCATGAGCTATCAAGCTCATCATCTGTCCCCAAGACGTGTTCATTCCCACTGATGTCACAAGCATATGCCCATACCCATCTGTCACCTTTGTACCTGAAACCAAAAAGGGATTCTGGGCATCATCGACTTCAATGTCGTTACTTTCTCCTGTCATGCTGGATTCATTCACTTTCATACAATGACCGTCCAAGAATAACCCATCGGCAGGTATCTGATCACCGGTTTTTAACCACACAACATCACCCACTACAATATCGAAGATTGACATTGCTTCTCTATGTCCATCTCTCACTACTTCAACTTTGATATTGCTGCTTTCATTGGATAGCTTCTGAAATTGCCTGCTTTGTTTGTAGTTACTGATGGAAGAAACCGCTAGGACGAGAAAGATAGCAAGGATTATACTCCCTCCATCATACCATCCACCCTCGAGGCCGAACAGTTCGATTCCAAAACCAAGAGTCAGAACCGCACAGATGAGAAGGATGATGATGGTGGTGTCCTTGAATGCTTCAAGAACAAAGCTAAAGAAGCTTTTAGCAGGTGCCTTCTTGTACGTGTTGGAACCGAAAACTTCAATTCTATACTTTATGCCAGCTGCATTGCCATTAATCCCGGCCTTCTCGTCAGCTTCAAGAATAGCCGCCATCCCCTTAACCCCTCCATGCCGAGAGAGGCTATCCACGTCTCTCTCGCTAACCATGTCGCCCAGCGTCTTCTTGTCAATGTTGAAAGAGGGTATGTGATCTTTATCTTCAATGGCTAAGGAAACAAAAGATTTGCTGCTTAGTAACCGCGAGATTTCTGAGCTTCCCTTAGCAGCAATCTTTTTCTTGGTCAAGAAAACCAAGAAACGGATGGCATTGCAGGCCGTCTGCCACCGCTTCTGAGGCTTTTGGATGGAGCTAATGAACATCATCGTATCGTCAGGTTTTGGTGAAGCTCGGGCCATGAGGATGGATGCTTTGAAACAAGAACACCAAACGGGTGATGGGATATCTGATCAAGATAACTAGAGAGGTATTATAATTTGCTGCTGATTCTGAGTTGATAAATTTTTATTTTTTTTTTCAATGAAACAGTATGAAGGTGAACAATAATAATTTATAGAGAGTGCAAAACTTGTGGTTTCCTAATTTTACATACTCGTTTTTAAAACTACTAGGCAATAGGCAATAGGCATTAAGGAAGTAACTTGGAAATTTCCAAAGAAATATGGGCAGACATGGTTTGGTTAGTTTATCCTTGTATCGGTAGGGAGTTTGAATTTTATTATTATTATATATTAAATGAAAATAATAAAATATTAAACCATTGGAACCATCAATGATCATATACGCGTTTTGCATGAGCAAGTTTTGTTTTGGTGAGTGAAGTCCATGATGGTTATTGCCAAAAATTAAGTGTTCATTACCAAACGGCAATTTTGATGTTGGGTTTCTTTTGCGAAATGAAAATTCGGTGCAATGGTACCGCAACTCTCTTCAATTCCACAATAATATATATTTTAAAGAGTTAATTTCTAAAATAGTCTTCCGACTATAATCTTTTTCTTAAACTAGTCTATTCATTTTCAATTTTTTCAAAGTAGTTCTCTGATTTTTTTAATTTTAAGCTAAAATGGTCTCCGTTAGCTTTAGCGTTAAGTTGGTGTTAAAATGAAGGGTGAAACTGAAAATTTAGGTTTTGCCCTCTAATTTAAAGCAATATGTGACTCCTTTTAACAACTTGCGCACATATTTCTTCAAATTAGATTTTTGGTCTTCTAAATCTGCAATCAAAATGTGAGATAATCAACTAGAATGCCAAAAAAGTTCATCTTCAACTTCATCCACAAACTTCCTACGGCAAAGATTTCTAGTCTTCTAATTGATTATCCCACATTTTGATTGCAGATTTAGGAGAGCAAAAACTTAATTTTTTTTATTACAGATATAGGAGAGCAAAAACCTAATTTGAAGAAGTATGTGCGCAGATTGCTAAAAGGAATCACAGATTGCTTTAATTAAATTGGAGTGCAAAACTTAAATTTTCAGTTTTACCCTTCATTTTAACACCAATTTAACGCCAAATCTAACGAAGGACCATTTTAGCTTAAAATTCAAAAGTCAGAAGACCACTTTGAAGAAATTAAAAGTCAAGGGATCAATTTAAAAAAATAATAATAATAATAGTCGGAGGATCATTTTGGGAATTGACTCTTATTTAAACTTTTTGTGTTTATTATTTGATTGACGGACCAATACATTTGTGGGCTTTTAAGAATCAGGTTTCACCCCAAAAGCAATTTATATCGTGGATCAGGGTCCACATAGCATTGTAGCAATCGTTATGCCATGGAACTGTGTTCACCATCCAGGGTGAACACGGTCCCAACGGTAACGGTGCACCGTTATCTTTTTTAAAAAAAAAATTAATCGCGCGACTTTTCTTCTTCATTTTCACATTTCGCGGTTTCACTTCCTCTTCGCGCAAGTTTCTTCAACATTCATAAATTATTAATGTGCAGGCATGGATTTATGAATGTGCAGTTATGAAATTATGATATTTTTTTATGAGATTATGAATTTTCTGTTATGAAACTATGAATTTTCTGTTATGAGATTATGAATTTACAGAAAATTCATAATTACATAACTGTAAATTCATAATCTCATAACAGAAAAATTCATAATCTCATAACAGAAAATTCATAATCTGAACAAACGCGCGCCGTTAATAGCACATTAACTAATTTTTATTTTTTTTCGTAAAAACGATACCGTTTGGACCTGTGTTCACCATTCATGGTGAACACGTTTCCAGGGCATAATTTGCGGCATTGTAGACTCTAGATCAAAACGATGTCGTTATGATATTTAAGCTTTAAAAGATTATGTAGTTTCTCGTTTCTCAAGTTTCAATACAAATTTTAATCTATTCTAGGTACATAATCAATACTCTTAAGTTACAAAATTTCATAACACGAGACACAAAAATTCACAATGCAAAACACATACACATGTTATATATTTATTTATTCTTAAATCTTATTTATGTAGATAATATATGTCATATATGCACATAATTTCATAATACAAGACATAAATTCGTAAAATAAGACGCAATATGTTGTGTGTTACACAACTACTAATCTATTTCAAGTGCAGAATCCATACGCTTAACTAGGGGTGTGCAAACTTCGGATAATTTTCGGTTAACCGACCGAACCGACAAAGTTCGATTAACCGTTTTCGAACCGAACTTTTTCGGTTCGGTTAATGGTTAAAGGAATTTTAAAACTTCGGTTAACGGTTAATTCGGTTCGAAAGTTCGGTTAACCGAATTAACCGAACGGTTAACCGAAATTTTTAATATATATAAAAATAATAATATAAATAAAAATACTAATTTGAAGTTATGGATGTTTGGAGTTTATAATTAATGTTTTTGTATATTTTGTTATGAATTTATTATGATATGTATTTTAATTTAATTGGATTTATTATTTAGGTGTTATTTTTAGAATTTTAAATTTTAGCTTTAAAAAGTTCGGTTAATCGGTTAACCGACCGATTAACCGAAAAGAATTTCGGTTCGGTGAATTCGGTAGAGTAAACTTCGGTTCGGTTAACGGTTAAAGAAAAAAAAACTTCGGTTAATTCGGTTCGGTTAAAACGGTTCGGTTAACCGAAAGGTTAACCGATTGAACACCCCTACGCTTAACGTACAAAATTGCATAACATGAGACACAAAAACGCATAACACAGGACACAGGACACATGTTTTATATTTACTTTAGTACATGTACAGAATCAATAGTTTTAAGGTACAGAATTGCATAACATAAGACACAAAAACGCATAACACAATACACATACACATACTTTACAAAATTACAATAGAAAGAAAAAACCCTATAACGTGAATTAAACAACAAATTAAACGGTTGCCGTCAAAATTGAAATTCAAACTACGTCGTTTAGAAACATGGTCCATAGTGCACTGTAATAACGATTGAATATATATACTTATGACAATATATATAGTTAGGACAAATCCAAACCATTGATCTTATAGATCTAACGGTCAAAAATAAGCAAAATTTTGTAATATTTATGAAAATAACCCCGCACATTTTTTACTTGATTTCTCATCCATCAGATCTTGCAGATCAATGGTTCGAATTTGTCCACAAATTCACACCTGAAAAGTAGTTCTCATATGATTAGGATTATATATATATATATATATATATATATATATATATATATATATATATATATATATATATATGAATAGTCTTTAAAGTAAAAGACTAATTTTAAGAAGGGAAAAGTGTTTTTTGGTTCATCAATTATTAACAATTAGTTATTTTGATCTTTTATTTTCAAAAATTGTAAATTATATACTTCAACTTTACATTATTGTGACAATTTAGGTTCTTCGAAGAATGGAACTTAAGATAATATTAGGGTTCAGTGATTTTTCTAGTATGTAGATACAAACTTCCAATAATTCTTTTTTTTTTTTTTAGAATTACATTTACCAGATAATTATTTCGTTCAAGCTAAGTATTTCTACCTAAAAATCAAACACTCCTCCATTCCATCTAGTTTTGGATGAAATGGCTAAAATTAAGAGAAGTAATGATGGGATTTAGGTGAAAATTGGAGTAAATAATTGAAAGTATTAAAACGTCCCAAGAAACAATGGAACCAAAATGGAGTGTGGAAATGCAATTTAAGATGATATAAAGGAAGCAAGAGATAGTAGTGAAAAATATGTGAAAATTCATTCATTTGTGAGTATTCGATCTCTTGTGATTGTTAAAATTTTCGTACTGTACTCCTTGAAAATTTCACTATTTTGTGTTGGGATAAGAATGGTTAATCTAACTCAATAAACTTTCTACATGCGTGATAATGTACAAACATAAATAATTGTATATGATTATAACACTAATACAAACTAAATCTATAATACTAATGCATATCTATAATTCTATATAATTATTTACTTTTGTGATAGTCATATTAGTGAAACTCAATACTTATTTCGACGAGAGAAATGTTAGAATCAATGAGTCGACATCTTAAAATTTATTTAATGTGTTGAAATCAATATACCCAATTCTAAACCTTCAATTGTAGCTACAATTGTACATTGAGGTAGAGCTATTAAAACACAATCGTTATACCGTGCACCAGGGCGCACATAGCACTGTGCGTTCCGCGCCTCCCAAAACGACGTCGTTTTGTTAAGTTGTTAAAAAAAAACTCCTATTTCGAATGCACATAAACTCATAACAGAATACACATAAAAGTCGAAAGCAAAAAGTGGTCAAAAATAGCAACAAAGGTTTTTTCGGATACCAAAAGTGATCGGAACAAGACTTTTGACTTGATTTAAGATCACTTTCAGGTGGTCGAAAATTTCATAATTTTCAGCAGTACTGAGATTTGGTCTGTTTGAATGGACAGAGTGATGTCAGTATGACGTCAGCATGAAACACGCGCGTTTTATACCTTGACACACATTGCTATGTGTGTCGTGGTGCACGATATAAATTGCCACTAAAACGGGTCAGTCAGGTTATATGGACTATCACGTCATGAGCTTGCGAAAAATGGGTCAGGCCTAAACACTAAATCAATTAAATTATAAAATGTATTTAAATAAAATTTATTAATACGAGCTAAACGGGTTACTCACGAGTTGAGATTGGGTAACCCGTGAGTTATACAGGTCGGGCCTACTCTAGGCTGGGCCAGAAAATGGCCATTCCAACCCACCTAATAGCTCTACACAAATTATGTTGTGCAACCGAATGCACCATGTGCATGGTGCATACGCGCAAAACGACATCGTTTTGGTTAAAAAACGCGTGTCCCACTTAAAAAAGAAATCAAGTTCGATTTCCGGCAATAGCATTTTTATATATCCATAAATTCATAACTATATATCTACAAATTCATAACTATATATCCACAGTGAATGAATGAAGTAAAAATCCACAATGAATGAACTAAATATCCCCAATGAATGAACTAAATATCCACAATGGATGAACTAAATATCCATAAATTCATAACTATATATCCAGAAATTCATAACTATATATCCACAGTGAATGAATGAAGTAAATATCTACAATGAATGAACTAAATATCCACAATGAATGAACTAAACATCCATAAATTCATAACTATATATCCAGAAATTCATAACTATATATCCACAATAATGCTATAGCCGAGAATCGAACCTGATTTTTTTTTTTTAAGTGGGACGCGTGTTTTTAATCAAAACGACGTCATTTTACATCGTATGCACCATGGGCGCATGGTGCATTCGGTTGCACAGCATAACTATTGATAGCTCTAAGTCGAGGGAAGTATGGATGAGTATATTGAAATGTCTTTCTTTAAATGTTATTGTACTTTTTTTTCTATTTTAGTAGGAAAACTACTATTTCGTTTTTTGAAATGGTTTTAACTTTTTGATTGACTTTAAATTAGTTATTTGCCTTAGCAAACATATAATATTGGTGTTTGGTAAATAACTTTTGAAATATTTTTTTGACCCAAAAAGTTCATTTTAAAAAAGTTTCTTGGAGCATCTTTCCACTTTGCCTTTTTTGAGAAAAATTTATAAAATTCTTTTAATGAACTTACTTTTCTTCTTAGAGGATATATCTTCCCCTCATTTTTAAAACTTTTTATTTTAATCCACATTTTCAAATTTTTAATATACGTGTTTATAAAAAAGTGAAAATAATTGTGTAATTTTATGTGTTTTGATAATCGGCAATGACTGATTTACGTTCTATCCTAAAACAGTTCAAAGTTGATATTGTAAAGAACTTAACCGGTGACTCTATCAGATAGATCAACAGATATGAACACAGTGTGAAAAAATAAAAGACAGAAAGTAAACAACACAAATATTGGTTACCCAGTTCGATACAGTGTGTATGGGAGACGATCATTGATGCACTCAATTCACAATCTCCAACTCCAATTATACAGAAAGGTGGAGATGAAACAATCTCACCCAAAGTATTCCTCACTCGGTCAGTACCCAATCTACAAAGAAATAGTGTATTGTTGAAGGCGGAGATCCACGCAACCAGAAGTCCAAGAATCCCTTCTTTGGTGAGCCACTCTATTGCAGTCCACTTCAGTGACACATCCTACATTGTTCCCATAGTTGCATGATCATAGCGTCCACAGATTTAAGCATCCGTTTTCTTCTCAAATTCTTCTTCGTAAAGCTTCAGAACATGTGATCTTGAAAAGATAAAGGATCAGAGTTCTTTTGATAGAGTATTGGAAGAGTTGGCTTGTGATTCAAGTCTATGTAGTTGTGTGTTAAACCCCTTGAAGCATCTCTCTTTATATAGAACTTTGATTGAGGAACGGTAGAACAATCTTAATTTGAATCTTCATGAAGCACGATTACTGTTTTACCCTTCGAGGTGACTATACAGATCAGGGACTTTCTGTCTTTCTTGTAAAAACACCTCTTGAAGTAACTGCTTCTGTCAGCGCATCAACTTGCATTTAACGAAGTCCAACGCATAAATCCCGAAACTCTTTGGCTCAGTGACTGATCGATCAGGTCTTCACTTCAATCTTCTAAAAGACACCTAAACTGAAAACTATCTAATTTTGTCATAATAATTTTGCCAATTACAAGTTGGGGTTTAGGCTTAAAACACTAACAAACTCCCCCTTCGGATATTATTTGACAAAACAACTCGATAAAACAAATACATGATTTTAACATACCAGAATAAGCCAAACAACAACAGTAGTTACTTTCATTAAAAAAAAAATTAATATGATTACAAACCCTTTAAAAAAAAGAACAAAAAAATAAAAACAACACATAAACCAATGTTGAGTCTGACAAAGAGAACCATAAACCATAATCTTTAAATGTCAAATTTTAGTTTATGATAGTTTAGACACGAAATTTATCAAAGATAGCATAGATTTCAGATTTTAGTTTCATAGGATAGTACCATGTGAATCGAGAGTGATCATCCACAAAGATAACAAAATAACGATATCCATCAACAGACAACAAGGGAGTTGGACCCCAAATATCAGTGTATATTAAATCAAGAATATTCAAACTAGAAGGCTCAACACGAGACAAAGGAAAACGTGCATATTTTCCTAATTGACATGCACTGCACAAACTAGAATCACAACGAATAGTATTTACTAGACCCACTAACCGAACAAGACTGGAGAACACGACTAAGGACACATTGATGTGGATAACCCAAGCGACTATGCCAAATTGAAGCAGAGGCACGAGCGAAAAGAAACGCGGAAGGAGACGAACTCATTACTAGCAGGCTGTATAGCCCCCCAGAGCTACTGTCCCGTAGAAGAATTTCCTTGGTATTGATATCCTTCACATCAAAAAAAAGAAAAAAAAAAAAAAAAAAAAAAAAAAAAAAAAAAAAAAAGGGGTGAAACTCAAAAAACACTTTATTATCTGAAGCAAATTTTTTAACAAACAACAAAGAACTAGACAATGTAGGAACATGAAGAATATTTGACAATTGAAACGACCTAGAAGGAGTATTAAATGAAGCATGACCAACATGACTAATAGATAAACCCGTACCATCACCGACACGCAAAGTGTCATTACCATTATACTCCTCTGAAATGGAAAGGGTGGCTATATCTGGAGTAGCATGATTGGTTGCACCTGTGTCTGGAATGTAATTTTGCATTTTCTCTTTTTAAACAGATTAACTGGATTAACCAACTAACGAAATAGACTGACTGATTCAGCGATGAAGTCAATCAGTAATAACAAATCATAGAGAAGTTTAAAGAAAAGATAACAGCACAAAGCCAATGACAAAGAATGTTTACCCAGTTCGATACAGTGTGTATCTACGTCTGGGGGACGATCGCATAGGCGTCCAATCCACTAAATCATAATCCAATGTACAAAGGTAGATATACAATAATCTTACCCAAGTGCCCCACACAAGGTACATACCCAGTCTACACAGGTTTAGTGAATTGTCGAAGGTGGAGAGCCATGCATACAGAAGTCCAATGAAATCCCTTCACTTAGAGAGCCCACTCTGATGCAGTCCACTTCAATAACGCTCTTTACAGTTGTTCCCACAACAGTGTGATCACAATGTCCTTTCGTTTAAGCAGCAGTGATTCTTCTCAAGTTCGTCATCTTAATCACCATGAACATGTTGTATTGAGAAGAGGGAAGGTAATCAAAGATTTGATCTCATAAAACTGATGTGGAGTGTTTCTTCTCTCTAAAGGCGTAACCCTAATTCTCTTAGAATGGGGGTACTTATAGATCCGTCGATAGAACACTCCTTCCATAGTTGTCTTTGATTGTAGATGGTAGGACAATATTTGAAGAATGTAATCTTAAAAGATTCGGTCCATACCTTTTTCAAAGCAGATACGTTGATCTTCTTTCCAAATCTGTCTTCTGTAAAACCGCGTACAGCTTTTAAGAAATCAGCTTCCTAAAACAGATCTTCAGTGTCAGTCCTTCTGTTATTGTGTCTGATTGATCAGTCCTCTGTAGAACAAAACTGACACTAAGCTAATCCTATCTTAGTATGCCATAATAATATTGCCAATTATAAGATGGGGTTTTTTTCGAGCAAATAAAACACTAACATGGAAACCAAGTATGAACACCCTGATTGGAGTCCGAAGGAGAGTCCTGATATACTATATGAGCTTGGGGATCTTTAGTATACCGAAGATGACACGCAACCGTAGTATGACCAAATACCCCACACAACTGGCATTTAGGCTGCCAGTTTCCATTCCTGCCGCCACCACATCGTCCACCGCCACGGTTCCGACCACTGCCACCGCCGCGAGACTGTCTGGTGTTCTGGCCGGAGTTGCGGCCGCCTCCTCCATGCGATTGGCCGCCTCAACCACGTTGTTGTCCGCCCCGCTGCGCCGTAAAAGCAGCCCGCAAACCACCGCCTGGACCACCACCTGAGAGGAACTCCTCCCCGCCAAGGAGGTCAGCAAGCTCTTGGAGCATCACCAGCTGTCCGCGTACATTAAGGGAGGATGCTAGAGAGCGAATTCCGGTTGTAAACCCTTGAGAACATAGAGATTCTGCTCTTCAAGGGTAATCGACCAGCCGACGAGGGTGAGGTCTTCCACCAAGACCCGTGCCTTGCCGACGTATCTGCGACCGAACTGTCTCCTTGTCGAAGGGACTAAAGCTGCCCTAGGAGATTCAAGGACCGAGACCTGGACGACGAAGACAGCACATTGATGACTACGTCCCAAACAGTCTGGCTGGTGTGGTGTCCGATGGCCAACGGCATTACCTCGTCGAACAACGAGGACATGATCATGGACAACAGAGCCTGATCTTGTCGAACCCAAGCTCTATGAGCGGGATCTGGCTGCGCCGGCGCACCTTCTACGGTGGGGAGATAAGCCGGCAGACACAGGTGAGTACCATCAATGCATCCCATCAAATCATGACCATGAAGAAAAGAAACAACCTGAGCTCTCCAAAACAATAAGTTCTTGTAGGTAAGTTTGATACTAATAAAGTGATGAGCGGTGGACAAGGCATTCACGGTCGATGTGACCGAAGAGATACCGACATTCGAGACGGTCCGTTCCGAGGAGTCAATAGATCCGTTAGCTATAGGAAAGAAACCCTAGCTTAACTGATACCAGATGAGAATTGATAGAATTATATTGAATGAATTTAATTACAAAAGTACAGATCATAGGTATATATACAAGGAAAATCACAAGGAGACTAGGATAGAGAGTCATAAGGAGACTAGGATAAGGAATCATTAGACTAACTCAAATACATAGGGTCCTAATAGGAACAACTCTAATCACAATCTATTAATCATCATATAGCAATTATAATATAACAGTGAGAGTCTTTATCATTGCCTCCCAATTTTACCTTCCATGTGCATATATACTTGTTATATATCATTAGTGCATTGTAAATTTTTTCCTTTTGATGTGTGATACCTTAACATGGTGACCATCCTAATTCAATACATGTTCAAAACTCTATCGCATCTTATGGAATTAAATAAAAATTTCAAATATTTGTACTAACATAGTAACATGTAGCCCTTAGTTTTCCTAGCTAGCCAATTCTGAGAGATATGAAACCCTCTTGATTTCTTATGATGATTAATTGCAAAACAACCTCAATATTTTAGGGTTACTTATTTACGACTTAATATTTATATTTTACAGATTCAAATAAATATATATTTGCTTCACTTTGCATATACAACATTTTATGTCTGATACATAAATAGTGCATAAACTCAAGTTTGATTATAAAGTTACAAACATATATTATTATCTCATATACATATAAATGTATAACTGATATAAACCATATCTATATATTACATTATAACTTCCCACCATACATGATTTTCCATCTTTAAAATCTCCTTCAAAATTTGTGCATACAAACATTAACCCATTATTACCATTAGAAAGAGTTGAGGTACAACATTTGAGAAGAAATTAACAATAAGCTAAGAATAACAAATAAAAAACACAAGCCCTAATTTTAATTAATCATAGGGTACATATAGTGAAAAATGAAATAAACAAATCACATTCACAAAGGTGGACCAAGCCAACATGCTTGGCATCACAATCATAACACAAAAATCAATTAAGATATCATCTTGGGCACTAATTTAAATATGAACAAAAAACCTCTTGATTAAAAAAATGTGAAATTATTTAAAATGATATTTTAACTATTATTCTCTTTGTCATATTTTAAATGTGTACTTCAGTTAACAAGACTTGACTGAAGTTATTTTTAATTCAATTTTTCATAATATTAAGTTTAGAATTAGTAAATAAAATTTATATATTTAAAAACACTATTAAACACACAAAAAAAAATCATATTTAAAAATAATTTAAAAAATACTAAAGAAAATAAGCAGAAAAGAAACTCCGTAGTTGATTTATCAATAAATAAATAGTAAACAAAACATGTTAAATGATACCGAGAGAGTATTATATTATTGCTTTAAAATAACTGAGAGTGAAGTGTTATAGAGTTTGTTCAATACTGTAGGTGACTTTAAGACCACTTCATCAACTTTCACAACAGAGAATGCTAACATGGCAGATGACAATACCGTAAAAAATCTGCTGCTGTATTCAACCAACCATTCTTTTTCATCTCAGAATTTTCATTGCAGTTCAGTTCTTGTATACTGTCAATCAACATTAAGATAGTGTGCCTGCTAATACAGTGATAGATTTTTTGTTTTTTGTTTTTTGTTTTTTGTTTTTTTGTGATTCAAATCCTAGTACCGTACCGTACCATCTATGAAAATCAAATTTGGGAGTTAAAATGATGCTAAACTTTTGGATGAGTTCTAATATACTGATTCTGATATTACAAATGGTACCCTTACCACAATGAGTGAATCTCCACCAACTTCCCTGACCTGTTCTCGAGAATGGCTGCAGCCGAAACAACATGATTTGGTGGTACTTTACACAGAAGACCGCAATTTATGAGCACAACTTGAAGCAGCAACTGTGCCTAGAAGCCCAAATGTTCCAGCGAATATGTCATGGAACGAAAGGCTTATTAGGCTATGACAGGGATGGCCCCCACGACAGTTTTCCACCATCCAGCTTGAAATTCAAGAGGTGAAATCTGTCAGCTCAAACGAGTCCTCCACCAATCAGCCACAACAATTATATCCTCCTGTGAAGATAAATACAATGACAAAGTGATGATATGATCCAGGCCAGGGGAGTAGTCAAATTCACAATAAAAAGTGTAACCTCATAATGTGAATAACGAGTTCTGCAAAATATTACTCTAGGTGTTAAATTTCATTCTGGGAATAATAGGACTCAACTAAAGCCAAAACTAGCGAGGCCATCAATATGGATTCTATTTACTCTATCCAACTCCTTTAAAGCAAGCTCAGATTGACCACTTGCACCATCTTCTGTTCCTGAACAATGTCTACAAAACAACGCTTGGTTCTACCCGTATAATCTCCCTTAGTACCTACAACTACCATGTTGTCACTCTTAACATCTAGAGGTCTAATGTTGACCATGACCAACGCATCAAAATCTCCCAATTTACTTCAATAGGATGCCACATAACCTTCTAACATAATCATTTCCATCATAGCTACAACTAACCCCAATTACATAAAATATCCAGAAGCAAGTGAACATAGCAGCCCCAGTAGATAGAGTCATCATAGTATAATAAAGATGGAAGCTCCAAGAGTAAGCTGGTTATGCCAGAAGTTAAAATCACATACATATTGCTCATTCTGTTACAAAACTGTGATCACCTTACAATTTAAGCCGCCTATGTATTTGGGGTATGTTTGTGAAACCCAGGGTATCAAATGAAACACATAACTGGACTTTTTGCATAAACCAATGCCAAGTAGAGGGGAAAAAGGTAAATTAAACACCCAAGACTTCAAACAGAAAGCAGAAGTGGAATATATTTTATAACCCAGCAAACATATTTACCTTTGATGGAGTGGTGAAGATGGCTGATCTGGTGAAGACCGTTGTATATGAAACCTACACTCATCAAATGCCCCCCTAGGTCTGCTTCCTTCACCTAGCTGGGGTTGTTCACTCAAGCCTGAGACACCCACTGGTCCCAAAGAGCCGAACTCAAGCTGATCTCCATGTGAGCAATAACTGGGATTGTCAAATGGATACAGCATCACAAGCGGGGGCACAGTCAGCCCATTAGAAGATACTCCTGTGGGATTCATTGCAGTAAACGGATACATGCCATATGCAACATCTGGAACACCACTAATATCTGAATTAGCACGCTGAGACTGGTATGAAGCAAATGTGTCATTTCTATGGGAGCTCCATGACCTGTCTGCTCGGCTCTCATTGGGAGACAACCAATCCAGTCTTGAGTTAGACTTCTCAGTTTGGCTGCGGTTGTGGCTACGTCCAGAAGCTCTTGTTTTCGAGCTACCTTTCCAGTTTCCATCTCTGTCTCCGTGGTTGTCATTTCTCTCATAGTTGTAATTTCCCCTTCTGGTACCAGAAGAGTGTCGGTCCCTTGCAGTCACTTTCTGAAGCAGAAGGTAAACTAAGGTAAAGATCCATTTAAAAGAAAATGATCAGATTAGAAAATAAACATTTAAATTTTCTATATGAAATATTCAACACAGAATTATATCAGGCAGCACATGCTTCACAACTAGTTCAAAACTCCTCAATAAGAAACTGCTACAAAATTCACTGTCTACGAGGTGTTAATGCAGATATTATTACTTTACAGTGGTACTTTATAACCTGTATGTCCAACTAGTCAACCAACAGATTTCTTATATAAATGTCTGTCCTACCACTCATGCGCTGGTCACAAGCATCAAATAAATCAAGTTGAAAATTAAAACCATATTGGGCTGTGTAGAAGATGGATGGAGGGGACTCAAAACAGAGAAGAAATCATCATTAGTAAGAAATGGAGCATACCTGCTAACCTGCCTATTACAAGTTTGCATACATACATATTCTAAGCAAAAAACATGCAAGACAGGTAAACAAAAGACAACTAGTGTCCTATATAAAACATCTCACAGGATGATTTAACAGAAAAAAACAATTTGTCCTATACAAGACATCTTACAGGATGATTTGGCAGATACGTTCCAGTGCCACTGCGGTATCTTGGCATATCATCAACATACCGCTGAAACATATTTGCAGGTCTATTAGAAACAGACTGGATGGGTGCAACAGGAACTAGACGAGGACTGTAGCTCATGAGTTGAGTAAAGAGGTTCATGTTTGCTGAAATTGGTCTTCCAGGACCATCCCAAGGGAAATGGCCCTGCATATAGGTAGGGGGCACCATCACTGGTGAAGGGTACACCAAAGGTCCATGATACCTTGTGTTTTGGCAAAATCTTCCATACTGTAAATTTTGCCAGTGGCTAGCAAAATCACTGTGAAGAATATCAGATTTCTGTTCAGATTCCAAGACTGAAGCAGCTCCTCTAAGTGAGTGAGAAGGGTTTAAATCTTCAGAGTAGTCAAGTCCCTCAAATGAGGCAAAGTTATTGCTAGAATCACTATTATCAATGCTTTCCTCCCCTCCAAAATGGCATTCTGATGTATCAGGAGTACCTGTCTCGGGTGGAATGTTACATAAAGGAAGCATTGTTACAAATGGAACTGGTGGCCCTGTAGGATAAAATGCAATGACTCCAGAATTATCTGTCATTCTTTGCCGAGAACCAGTACCTATGAACATTGGTGCAATAGGTATAATAGATTCTGAACCACTTGTATGAGCAACTTCATATTCAGGCACATGATGCCTAGGAACATGCAAAGAAACAACAGACTGAGATCCTTGGCCTCGTTCTGCTAATTCAGTGCTCATTGAATTCCATTCCTGGTAATCATCCTCATTTTGACAAGGTAGAGATTCAGACATTACTTTACCCTTTCCATAACCATTTGTTGACTCACCAATAACTGTTTTCTTCCCCCTTCTTTCCCTTGCTGACTTTGAGGACTTTGTTGATGATCCATCCCAGGAACTCTCAGAAGAACTCTTACTTCTTAGAGGACTACTATGAGCAGTGGACGACAACCTTGAACTAGCCAATCTTTCTTCAACATAGACATCATTTGTTCTATTATCCTGAAATTGGTAATTAGTAGAACGTTCTTCCCTCATTAGCCCTCGTTTTTCCTTAGTATGGTTCTGTTGAGCTCTCAAGGAATTGCCGGCGCCACTTACCCAAGATGGATCAACTGTAAGACCTGAATGGGTAGAGCGTAGCTTATCCTCTGCCTGAAGCACTTCAAAATTTCCATTATTGGGGCCAAATCCACAAGTAGAACCTGCATCCTGTTCTCTCCAGAAACCATTTTCAGCTTCACCTGAATTTATATCCATAGAGCTAAAATTTTCATTGTTGTGGTCAATTCCATCTTGAGAAGTTGGGCTTAACCCAATGCCAGGAAAATAGTGGGTCAAGTGAGGTGATATTATACCATGTTGAAATTGCATATCAGAAAATGCAGGATCAACCATGGGAATATTTGTGGGAACCAATCCAGGTATACTACGTTCAGTGTATCCCATGGAGCTCAGAAAGGAGGGTGAAATGGGGAATGGAAGCTGAGCAGAAACTAAATTAAAGGGAAGATGAACTTGACCATTAAAACCATGGAGAGAAGCCATCAGGTTCACAAGATCCTGCTCTTCCTGAAGCATATCTTGTGTTCTACTGGTAGATGAGAATTCTTCATTCACGGTGTCTAACCCAAAATCACGGAAATAGGTATTCAATCCATTATTGGAATCAGTCACAGTATCATTGTTTTGATGGGATCGGTTTTGCCTAACAGACGAGGTGTCATCGTGTAAAGATCGAATGTTGTGGTTTATCGTGTTTTCAGATCCAGGATTCTTCCTCCTGTTACTATTTTCTTGTCTTGTTGGAGCAGGATTCATTTTTGCACTTTCTTGCACTCTGGTTCGCCTTAATGGACTGGAGTTATCACCATAAGTGTCAGTTAGCTCAGGACTAGATCGTGTTCTGGCAAAGAGAAACCTGCTCTGAATGTCTTTCACCAAATTATCAGATGCCGAATTTCTATGACTTACATCAGAAAGCACATTCTGACGAGAAGTAGCTTCCCTTGTAGAATGATCTGATACCCTTGAGGCATTTGAATTTCTATGAGTTTTTTTGTTTTGAGTATAATTGGAATAATCATTTGGTTTGGACATGCTTCCAGAGAAATGATTACCAGGATGAGAAGAAACATGTGAATGGGTTCCCTCAGTCTTTACATCATGACCAGATTCATTTACCTTTCTGGAATTTGTACTGACACTCAAGATTTCATTCTCAGGTTGGTGATGCAAATCTGACAATTTCAAACACGACAAATCAACTCTTGGTGCATCAGGACGACAGCCAGTGCCATGTCTGTCCCACGTATTCATGAAAAACTGATTTACTTCATAGATAAGATTTTCTTTAGGACAATCTAGTAATCTTTCCAGCCTTTTTGCACCAAATGAAAATGCACTGCGAATCCTAAAAAAGTTACCTGAAAGCAAAAAAAACAAACAAACAAACCAAAAAAAAAAAAAAAACAAAAAAAAAAACAAAACAAAACAAAAACACAGAAAAACAAAATTCAATTCCCAAAAAAAAAAAAAAAAACACCCACGGGAAAATCATTCCATATATAAATAAATAAAACAGAATTACTAACCAAACATTTTAGTAGACAAATACAGAAACAACATTTTAACATCAAAGACTTAATACACCATCAAGCAGGTAAGAATTGTAAAATGGTAATGTTTTGGAATTTGGATCGGTAGTAAATTAAATCATTTAAAGAAAAGCAAGGATTCACTGCTAGACACAACCTAATTAGGCAAAAACAAATTTCCAAACGTTTACAAGAGATTGGTTGGAAATACATAGCATTGCAACATGAACATAAAATATTTCACAACCAGGAAAAGAAAGAAAGATATTATTTTCCAAATTTAATACACCATAAGAAATAGAAAATATAAAAGCCAATAAGAAATACTTCTACGATGCTCATGGAAAAAGAAGGCAAACATAAGCTCTGTTTTTGTATCGTAGAACTATACAAACACATGGAAACAGCATCTCATTCTGGATACATGCACTCTTACAACTAAAGGCATCCTTCATTGGGAAAAAGAATAGCTACAGCAGAAGATGTGTCACCATTCATAACTTCATTCCAGAAGAAGATATATCATCAAACATACAAATATACAAAGTTAAACATAATAATAATCCAGGACAAAAGTAACTTCTGGTTTACTTTATACCACATATCAAATGATAAAGGATTTCACCAATCCAACAACAACAAAAAGGTACAATAACATATTGTATCAATCAGAGAAACAAGTCACAAAGTAAACAAACAAAAGGAAATATATAAATTGTGAAAAGAAATTCATATCAATAAAATTATAGATATGAGATAACCCTTAGAAAATATTCAAAAGGGCAAATACCTTTGCTCACACTGCGTCCAAGGTTGTTGTTTACCCGTAAAGGATCAACTACATTAAAATGCTTAGAAACAAATGGTGGTCCTTGATTTTCCTGGACTCCAGGATTAACAGCATACACAGAGTTACAAGCATCAAGAAACAATTTTTTCAGAAGTAACTCTCCGTTGTCTTTGCGAGGAGGCTCCACTGTTTAATGTTACACAAGAATAATAGTGAGTAGCCAATTAGCTAACATAAAAAACTATAGAATAATATTTCAAAATAAATTACCAATTACATCAGGGAGTGACCTCATGGGTACAGGTCCCCACAGGCTAACACAAAAATTATCCCAGTCAAATTTGCTGAAGAACTCCAAGAAACGGAATAGCACCTGAGTTGAAAATTAATTTTTAAATGAAAATAAAAAATAAAAAGATCCAGCTACAAGTCTATAAGATCAAACCAAAAACCATGAAAAGAACCATTAAGACAAGTTATATCAACCTCAAGAGGTCCAGTGAAGGTATTGTTGAATACATGAAATATGTAAAGAACCAAGGTCTCCAGGGCATAAGTTGAAATAAGACCATGATGAGCACCCAGTATACGGCTTTCATAATAACACCATGCTTTGATCAAAATAATGCTACGCTTGAATAAGTGGTTGTGGTTTATCAGGTGATCAACCTACACAATAAAAAGGAATAAGAAACGTCTAATTTCATAAACAACATTCTTTAACAAAGGTAATTAATGGGGGACAGGTTTATAGCAACATACAGTTTTCCTCCCAAAATGCCCATCACAAATTTAGCCACAAATTTGTTACCCACTCTAGTTAGTAGTTCACCCACTGTTTAGGAGTTCTGAAGAGTGAAGACATTAGAATATTTCCTCCAAAAACTAGTTCCCTCCCCCTCCTCCAGTCTCCTATTAGTTTCTTACTTTCTTCCTCTCTTAACCTTCATCACCTTCCCACTTCTCTCTTTTCTACTTACTACTTCCCTTCTAGTCCTACGTCATTACTTTTCCGAAGCATTATTAATAAGACCTAATATCACATTCTTAGGCATCCAGAAATATTACTAACCTCCTCAAGGAAGCAAAGGGTACACAACCCACCAAGCTGATTAAAAGATATGTCAACCACAATATTTTCAACCAGACATTTAATTATCTTTACCTGCCACCCAAAAGAACATGAATTAGACAGAGAATAGTTGGATAAATGAAGCAGTCAAGTACCAGATACTTTATTAAATGAAACCATCCCAAAAATATCTGAAATGAATATCGAACAGAATAATTGCTTATTCATCTTGAAACACAACATAGCCAATTAAGTGTCAACTGATCCATCTATAAGACTTTCACTGCAAGTCTGCAACACATTGGGAACTTCACAGATCTAACTAGTATCTACATAATTCTAACAGTCCAATGAGACATTAAGATCGCCACCTTCTTCACCTAAAGAAGTTAATACTAAGCTGCCTTCCAGACACCTTCTTCCATTAGGTGTAGTGGTACTCAATTATGATCTGGTATAATGTCATTTCATGCTGAAGAGTGAAAATAACAAACATGTCATAGGGCCAAGCAATTTCTTGACTACTACAGTTCTTTTGTAATGGCAACAAAGGCTAAAAGCAAGAAATTGTCCACAGGAAAACATCCATTTTATATGTTTTCACACAACCAAGGGATATGTCAGGTATTCATGCATCTCAAATCACAACACATCCAAAAAAAAAAAAAAAATGCTCACTTGCATAATTCAACAAGAGCATGAAAAGAAGATAAGTGAGGTATGCATGCAATTTCTTGACTACTACAGTTCTTTTGTAAGGGCTGCAAAAGAAGGCTAAAGCAATTGTCCACAGTAAAACATTCCTTTTACATGCTTTCGCACAACCAATAGATATGTGAGGTATGCATGCATCTCAAATTACAAGGCATCCAAACAAATGCTCATTTGCATAATTCAACAAGAGCATGAAAAGAGTATGCACTCCTTGCTAGTCAACCCTAAGAATTTTCCCTCACACATGAATGTATAAAGTAATTGTAATACAACATAAAGATAAAGTGGCAAATCAAATGCAATGAGACAATCAATCAATTGTTGGATGTGCAGTTCACTTGTTACAGTTTATAGAAATTCTGCAAGCAACATACAAAAATAAAAGTAAAAGTAAAAAGCAGCTATAGCCACTTCACTGCTATTAGGCTCACATAGATGTAGAAAAGTAAGACCTTCTGTAACCCCAAAATACAAGGTTAAATAATGTATATTCATAATATAGATAGATGCAATAGATGGACTAATCAGAATGCACATGTGAGATATATTTAAAAATGAAATGGTTAGATAAGAAAATTGGCAGGGAGGGTGACTTACTTCAGCCTGAATGTATTGCACCTCCTTAACATGAAACTCAGCATTATCATTCTTTTCCTCTTTCTCTAGCATGTCACGAACCTGATAGGCCCATGTATCTTTCAAATTCTGATTATTACTAAAGGCTGTTAAGTCAATATCCCCATCAGGTAGATAAGTCTTCAAGGGCATAGACCCAAAAGTAAAAACCTGGAAAAATATAAAAATGAATGTGATAACAATTGGCAATTAAATTATCAAATAGTCAGATATTTCACTTGTTTTTAGAAATTTTAGTGGGATGAAAGATACCCAACAGAAACTCTGTCAGGAGGATGAGGGATACTTATGAAAGAAAGCATATGTTCACTGCACCTCTAATATAATATCTTCTCCAAAGATGATTTTGCATAAATTTATCTTATCTGCTCAAGAAACCTTGTAGGAAATATTGGGGGGCATTTGGTTCACTACTTTTGAGCCCACAACTGGAATGATTCACATTCCACAATTTGTTACTGATTTTTAGTACTTCGGAATCAGAATGGAAAAAGGCTACTATCACTTCTGCCTATTCCCTCCTCCAACCAGACTCTCATTGCCATTCCCAGTTTCTCCATCTTTTTTCCTTTTCACCACGGAAAAGGGATCTTCCGTGGTTGTCCTTTCCTTCCACCTCAACCTCACATGAAAGCACCCTCTTCCAGGCCTTATTTGGCATGGAAGATGGTACTACTAGTACACCTCTTTATATTCCAGCATGTATATCCGTAGCTTCTTGACCTTGGCACCCATTGATTAATTTGTGTGACTTGCTCATTTTTTTAGTTTGTTGTTGTATCTGTTCCTGTTTACTTTAATTTGGATTTTATTGTTGTATCTGTTTTTGTTTACTTTAACTTGGATTCTAGAGTTGTAAATATCCGAACAAGAAGTTTGGTAATGGTTCTCATTCTAATTTAGTACCAAACAGACAAACTAGTTTTCCTAAAATTCATTCTCATTCCTTAATTTTTTGTTCCCATTCCAATTCTAATTCCCATATTTGAACCATAGTCCCCATAGATATGCATATGCTCCCATCAAGCTTTATACAAAATGCAACAATTATATTCGACTTCCTTTAAAATGCGTGTGCTTCCCATCCTCCATCATAACAAAGGTTTAAAAAACCTTAAATTATCCGACTACTTCAGACTTCAAATACTATGCTGAGTTTGACCTACATAGTGGACAACTAATAGTCAGTGTACTAGGCATCTAGACTCCCTCATCATGCTGTTCGGAGAAATATGGTCACAACAATAACTCTGTAGAATGTTTTCATACTAATAATCATAACCTAATTGTCAGAAGATGAGCATTTATACACGCATTTGTTCATAACCTAGGTCAAGAAAAAAATTTGAATTGACTCCTCAATTCTGAAACTTCACTAATAATTCCAATGAATGAATCATAAATGCCCCTCAACTCAGAAAATGGATACAATGTCAAAATAAGTCATCATTTCTCATCACAACAATCCATGTTCATCAAAGCCTGACAAAAGGCATGCTAAAAAAGAGTAGCTCAACACACTAGTGATTAATTTCAGAACAATATGAAATGAAGTAAGAAAGTACTTTGGCAACCTGACAAGGGAAGCACTTAATGATAAGTCGCTGGACATAATCGGCTACTGCATTTCTGCGTTGCTCAGATGGTCGGGTGGGCTGAATGCAGGAGATAAGCTCTGCAGTGCGCTCCTCTGCCTTCAACCACCTCTCTGAGTCCAGAACTCGGATCATCGGTGCAGCATTGGGCAATAGCCCATTTGGCAAAAGTCTACCTGGCTCTGCCCATTCCTCATGTTGCCCCATTCACTACAGCTTTCCCAAAGCACTTAAAAGTACTCAATCTCTCCGCATAGGAGACTCAGAATCCCAGTTCCTCATAAAATACTACCCAAATTCCAAACCCAATCTTCTTTTGCACCAGAAAAGCTAATCAAAACGAAACTTGCCATCATAAAAACCCTAAAGTACAGTAAAAGTGTAACTTGTTTGAATTAACAAAGATACAACTGCCTAACATTGAATTTCCAGAAAATCACACTTCCCCGAATAAAAGCGAAAAAAACTTTAAAAAAAAAAAAAACAAAAAACAAAAAAAAAAAAAAGGGAAAAAAGATACTCGATAAAGAGAGCCCAAATCCCTGATCAGATGCTTTCAAGGGTTCAGATTATCAAACCCTAAAGGTGCTCTGCTATATATTTATCTGTGTAATATAATCTGTATATGTATGTACAGAGCAATCAACAGACAACAATGTCGAGGAATCAATGGAACCCTAAAATGACAAACCCAATGATCTTTTCTGTTTATATGAAATGATGATTAAAATTAATGAAGAGTGAGAACAGTGAGCGGGGATCGAGAAATGGAAGAAAAAATTTTAAAAATAAGAAATAAGAAATTAAAAAATAAAAAAAGTTTTCTTTTGCTTTTCTATTGGTTTAGAGGGAAAAAAGGGTGGGGGATTTGGAAGCACAGATTGGAGTGTGTGACTGTGTGTGAGAGAATCAGAATTCAGAGAGAGAAAGCGAAAGGGGAGAATTGGTTTTGACGACTGAGGATGTGGGGATTTTATGGGGTTGCTGTTTCTGGAAATTTTGTAGAGAAATAGAGGAATGTTTTTGTTGTTTCTTTTTCTTTTTTCTATTTTTTATTAGATAATAAATAAAAATTGAAATAAGAGTCAAATAGGTCGTTGAATTGCACACGATAATACAATTAGGCCACTGAATTTAAAAAATTTATAATTTGATCCCTAAACTAACTAATTTCATGCAATTTTTTGAATTTACAAGTTTCCAACTTGTCATCCCAAATTAAATTATTTTTAAAAATATAATTTAAAAAATGAATAAAGTACAAATTAGCTATTGAACTATTTGGGATGTGTGTGTGTGTGTAGACTGAAATGTGTAATTTATAATGTAATTGTGTTTCATATTTTGTTATGAATATTTTTTAAAGTTTTGATATATTTTATGTATGTATGTATGTATGTATACATACATACGTACGTACGTGTATATATATATTTTATATATATATATATATATATATATATATATATATATATATATAAAATATGAATCAAATGCGAATGGTGCGCTCAGGTGCAAACGTGAGGTGAGATGAGAGCTATTGATCTTGTCAAGATCAACACCTAGGATTAACAAGGATGTTCAAAAAAAATTGCGGTGGTAATTTGGTCGTTTTGCATCTAGGTCAAATTTAAGGTGCATGGATTTCCTTCTTAAGGTAAGTTGTTGTTCTTTCTTAATGTGCGTGATTTTCCTTCTTAATGTGCGTGATTTCTGTGTTGTGTGTTTAAAGTGCGTCAGTTGTTGAAATTTAAACTGCGTTGTGTAAAGCTTTTGGTGCGTGGTTTTCCTTCTTAAGGTGCATAGTCTATGTGCTTAAGGTGCGTCAGTTGTTGAAACTTGAAGTGCGTCGGTGTAAAGTTTTAGGTGCGTTGTTTTCCTTCTTAAGGTGCATAGTCTGTGTGCTTAAGGTGCGTCAGTTGTTGAAACTTAAGGTGCGTCGGTCTAAAGCTTTAGGTGCATGGTTTTCCTTCTTAAGGTGTGTTGTTTGCCTTCTTAATGTGCGTTGTTTTCCTTCTTAAGGTGCGTTGTTTTCATTCTTAAGGTGCGTCAGTCTAAAGTTTAGGTGTGTGGATTTCCTTTTAAGGTGCGTTGTTTTCCATCTTAAAGTGCGTTGTTTTATACCTTAAGGTGCATGGTTTTATAACTTAAGGTGTGTAGTTTTATATCTTGAAGTGTTTGGTTTGACGTCATTTATCTGCATTCTAACTTTGAATACATATTCAACCTCTTTTATTTGGTGAGCCCTACCTAATGTATGAATCATGGAATTATAGAAAAGTGTATCCAACCAATTTCATCCTATCAGAAATCTGCAGCGCTTCCTCAAACTTCTCAAGAACAAACAACTTTAGAATATCTGAGAGAAATGGAAAATTCACCATATTGTACACATGATGTCTAGTCATACTATCATCTACTGAAGTTGTACTTTAGAGATGGGAAGACCGATAGCACGTTATTTAAAAAATAATTTTTCTTGATTTGAGCCGTTGATCTAGATTAGTCAACGGCTTAGATTTCACCCCATCTTTCACCTAAGGGAGTCTTCGCACGTGAACTGGTCCCTGGAGAAGGCATTCTATTGATAAGATATACAACAGATTCGAAAGCAAAATTCCAAAAAAAGAAGGAACAGACGCATGAGCCATAAGAGTAAGACCTGTTTCAACTATATGCATGTGCTTACGCTCTACATAACCATTTTGTTCGTGAGTGTAGGCACAAGATTGGCTGTGAGTAATTCCTAATTTTTTAAAGACAGAATGCAACTTTAAAATTTATTCGACACCGAAGACATGAATTCTATTTGAAAATCCCTAAGTTTTCGAGTAGAAATAAGTAGAAACTATGAGTTTTTGATGTGTTCATGCCTGGAAGTGATTTAGTATGTGTTTGTGAGTTGTTGAGATTGTTTTGGACTTGTTTGGATGAGATTTTGCGGGAGAAATAACATCTGGTGCACAACACAGTGTGCACCAGATCAGAGTGGCGGCCCTATCCGCGGCCCATCAGAAGGGCCGCCGGCTAGAGCCGTGGTGGCACGGCCCTAGAGGAGGGCCGTTGCCTAGTCCCGGCACTTCAACGGGGCTCTAGGGGCGGACCATGAAAAGTCCCGTCACAAGTCCCTGAGTATAGTCTGTGAAGGGTTTTTGTGCAGTGGCCGGCCCCTTGTGGCTCAGCTACGTGTCATTTTGGACTGAGTGTTACGGGCCCTTGTGGCTCAGCTCTTCAGGATCATCTCGACGCACGTTTTGGCTTTGATTTTGTTGAATTTGGATTAAAAACAAGTATGTTATGAAGGGATTTGTGAAGAATTGCTACACAGTGAATAATTTGCTAATTTACTGTGTATGAAGAATTATTTGATTATTGTGATATGATGATATTTTATTGAGTAAAGAAGCATGATCCTTTGAGAATATGATTTATTATGAAAGCATGATTAAATTGTGTTATTTGATCAATGAGAATAGAAGCATATTTGTTAAGGGAATTATATAGAAATTGCTATGTTGCAAACCGAGCATGATGATATATTCTTGAATACTTCATGTTAGTTTATACATGATTTAGAAGCATGTTATAGAGCATTTTGACATTTCACATGGGTCATATTTCAAAAATGCATAAGGGGCCAACGTGAGTCCAAGAATACTTTCAAAAACCATAAGCATGTGGTATATCATTCTTTGATGCATTGAGAAGTAGTAGAATTGTTGCATGCATGAGATTGATGCATGAGAGATATATTTATGTATTATCTATATCGGTGAGGTATTGGAGGATATCGTTTGGACTATGTTCCTCTCGGGAGATATTTATGGACATTGCGGTCCAGTATATGTAACGCGGCGTATTCCCACGTTACGAGGTTGGAAACTTCCCGCCAGGCTTGGAATACTGGTTAGGGGGTGTGCACACTAATAGTTCGATACCTGATTCCACAGAGTTTGAACCACGAGATTGGTTCCGTAGACGGTAAGAGATATTAGGTCGGAATTATGCCGTTCCCGATGGGGTAAGTCACACTTCTTTGAAACCCTAAGTCGTCTACGAGTGTAAGAGAAATAAAGAGAGTCAACTGAGACTCAAGAAAGAGAGTCAATAGAGACTCAAGTATGAGAGTCAATAAAGACTCGAGAGAAAGAAAGAGAGTCAAGAGAGACTCGAGAAAGTAACAAAAGAGACATCCACAGAAAGTACTCTAATTTATAAATGAGTGTATGAGTATATTATTGTACTAGATTGCATATGAGTATGAGTATATTATTGCACTAGATTGCATATGAGTATGAGTATATTGTTGCACCAGATTGCATAAGAGTATGATTATATTATTGCATTAGATTGCATAAGAGTATGATTATATTATTGCACTAGATTGCATGTCAATACGAGTTGTTGCACCAGATTGCATATGAGTATGATTATATTATTGCATTAGATTGCATAAGAGTATGATTATATTATTGCATTAGATTGCATAAGAGTATGATTATATTATTGCACTAGATTGCATGTGAATACGAGTTGTGGCACTAGATTGCATATGAGTATGAGTATATTGTTGCACGAGATTGCATATGAGTATGATTATATAATTGCACGAGATTGCATAAGAGTATGATTATATTATTGCATTAGATTGCATAAGAAGTATGATCATAATGTTATGCGTGATTGTATGCGAATAGAGCATCGTAAGAGATTGTTTAATGAGAAGTTTAACTTGAGATATTCCTTGAGCATGATTATCGTGTTGTAGTAGAAGCTCTACTTATCAAGTTATGTGGTAAGAATGTGAAAGCATGTAAATACCTATTGTATGGTCCTTTAACATGATCCAATCCGTAAGCATGAGTTGCTTGTTAAGTTATCTGAGAAGTTTAGAAGCTGTTGAATCTATGTGAACAGTCTTGTACTTACATAAGCATGCCAGTTGATATTATAGGGTGTAAGCATCTAGAAAGAATGTGATAATCTAAAGATGAGTTGAGATTAGCTTATTGCTATAAAGATATCAAATGTTTTCCAAGTATATGTTAGAATGCTTTACAGGATTGAGTATGGTTATACTTAGCTTCGAGCTAACGGGTGTTTTTCCTGTTTGTCTATGTGTTGCTTGCAAAACCCCTTTCAGGTGGGCCCGCCTGTGTGAAGAAGTCGAGTTAGACTAGTCTCGTAGATAGAGAAATCTAAACTCTAGATCGGTTGATGATTATGTTATGGGTTTAGACTTATGACCTTATACTATTTGATGACGTTGTAGACTTTCGGGGTGATATTTTTCCCCCTTACTTTTTCAGTATTATATTTAGTTCCCAGACTTAATCTTATTTCTAGTTTTACCCCTATTAGCCTGTGCAATCTCCAAAGAGTGGTGTTTGTGGCGGTGACACTCCCACTAATTATCTTCTAGTTTTTCACTGCCTAGTCACGTTAATGACTGATTAGAGATGTAATTAAGAGTTAGAAAAGTGGGGGTGTTACAGTGCCCTAGGCCCGGTTGGCCCCGGCTCTAGCCGGTGGCCCTCCTGATGCGCTGCGGCTAGGGCCGCTGCTCTGACAGTGTGCACCAGATAGGTGTTTTCACCTGCAAAAATCATTCCAAGCATGTCCAAAACATTCTCAACACTTCAAAGACAAATACTAGATCACTTCCAAGCTTAAACACAACAAAATTCCACCATTTCTACTCATTTCTACTCAATAAAATAGGCTTCACAGAGCCAAAATCAAAGAGGGAGTCCATGGGGTTATACCTCTTGTTGCCTCTTCTTCTTGTATGGATCCCTACCTCTTCTCTACTCAAACACCACCTCCTTCACCACCTAAACACCTCAAACAACAAACGCAAGCCAAGACTAAGAAACCTCAGAGATTGAAGGCTAAGAGAAGAGGAAACCTTAAGATAGGATGGAAAAATGAATGGAGAAAATGAATGTTGAAAACTCACTATAATGCTTCTTTCTTCTATCAGACAAGAGCTTGGGAGATGCAAGGACGGAGATCAGGGAATAACAAATGGATAATGTTGTTTATATAGGGTGCAAAACCCTAGGTAAAAAGGCCAATGATTGGTTGAGGGCAAAGTGGTAAAAGTTTGGCTAGAAAATGTTCTCAGGCAAAGTTTCTTGGAGTGGTGTGGTTCACCTAGCATCATGGACTCAAGGCTATAAATGCTATTTTAAATACTTTGGAGTTGAAAATGAATTTTCTCAAAAAGTTTTCTAGATAAACACTTGTTTAAAGCTTCTTTAAATTCTCCCGGTTTCACTCAGATTGATTTTTTCGATTTAAAATTTGGTATGCGAAGTACCCGAAAATTTAGGATTTTGAAATAAAATAAGTTTTAGTGTTGAATTAATTTAAAATGAGTCCAAAATAATTTATTCAAACACCAATTGATCGCAAAAAATTTTAATGGAGTGAAAATGAGTATTTTGGAATTTCCTAAAATTGGATTTATAAAATAAAATTTTGGGTTGTTACAATCCTGAATAGCGAAGTTAGTCTGCAATCCAGGCCCACCAGAATACCTCTTAAAACAATTGAGAGTCGTATACCCAAGAACACCACAAATCTGGCAACTTGGCCGAGAGCTATTGGACTGCCAGCCACCACCGCCACTGGATTACCAGCTACCACTTCCACGATTCTGCTGAAAGTTACTGCCACGTCCGTGCTGCCACTTCCACGATTCTGCTGAAAGTTATTGCCACGTCCGCGATTTTGTTGTGAACCACCTAACTGCCAGTTGACTCCACCACGACGCTACCCACGCGAGGAACCACCACGACGATTTCTAGAGTTTTATCACGAGCCAGAACCTCACTGAGCCAAAAGAGCAGTCGGCGACGATCCTCTAGGCACGGTCGGCGTATGGAAGTCTTCAGCACTGATAAACTCATGATTCCCCGCAAAAGTCGACGAGTTCCTGGAGCATCACCAGTGAACCACGAACCGAGAGCGATGCCGTGAGAGATCTGAATTCTTGCCGTAGACCACGAAAAAGGTACAAGTTTTGCTTATCAATGGAGACCGGCTGGTCAGCAAGGGCTAGGTCTTCCAAAATAACTTGGGCACGCCTCAAGTAATCCGTTACTGATGCATCACCTTGCCGGAGTGACTGAAGCTGGCCAAGAAGGTTCAGTGCTCGAGCTCTAGAGTAAGAAGCCAACGCTTGGATGAGAACTGTATAACTGTATTAGATAAACTGTAGGTTACAACTGTATAGACATGTGAAATATATACAAGATGAATCAAGGAGATTTAGTGACCGGGCATGAGATGCGGAAGCCAAAGACTGTTCGATTGACTCCCAAAATTCTTGCGACGTACGACGTCCAACAGCAAGATGCATGACTTCCTCAGAGAGAGAGAGAGAGAGAGAGAGAGAGAGAGAGATAAGAAATCAACATAGACATAAGAGCCCAGTCATGACGGAATCACATCGTGTAGGCGGGGTTAGACGCCGTCGGCGGCAGGGAAGAATGAGACCGGACACGGATGGCTCCCATCGACAAACGGCATGAGGCTGTGACCGTCCAGGAACGGAACCACTTGAGTCCTCCAAAATAGATAATTTTTGTGGGTAAGCTTAATACTGATAAAGTGGTGAGCAGTAAAAAGCGAATTAACAGCCATGCTAGCGGAAGACGTGATAGCAGTATCAGAAACGGTTCGTTCGAAGGAGTTAATGGATTCGTTAGCCATGGGAATAAAGAGAAAAACCCTAGCTTAACTGATACTAAATGAGAACTGTATAACTGTATTAGATAAACTGTAGGTTACAACTGTATAGACATGGGGATTATATACAAGATGAATCATAGGGAGACTAGGACAAGGAGTCATACTATGACTCAAATACAAAGAGTCCTAATACTAGTCCTAATAGCTTGTTCAACAAAATCCCATATATCTCCTTAGATGTTCGACAACCAACTGCCAGGTGCATCACCTCTTTGGAAAAGGAAGAGATCAACATCGACATTATGGCTTGATCTTGTTGCACCCATGAAGCAAATGCCAGATTCTGTAAGAACACCGTCGACGACGTAGCATCTAAAGAAGCAGTAGGAAGACTGGACGATGGACATGGCAAGCTACCATCAACAAAACCCATCAAGTTTTGTCCTCGCAGAAATGGTACTAGTTGCGTTCTCCAAAACAAAAATTTACGAGAAGCCAATTTAATGCTAACAAACTGGTGCACCGTAGACAGGGAATTCGTAGCAACGGACACTGAAGAGGCGGCAGCAGCATCGGAAACAGTCCGTTCGGAAACCGCAACAGATCTGTTGGAAGCCGCAGAGCCAGTAGCCATGGTAGAGAGAAGGAAAAAAAAAACTAGGCTCGGATACCATATTATAACTTGTATTTCATTCACGATGAAAGTATACAAGAGTAAAAAATTAAATACACATGTAGATGGTAGAGTTACAACAAAACACTGACTACTACTACTACTGATACTACTATCACGACTACCATGACTACCTATATATATATATATATATATATAAAGAGAATTTGATCTTCAATGAATCACTAATTACTATTTTTAGTTGAATATTGTGATCTTTTATAAACTGTATTGAAGATCATGTATTAAATTTAATCGTTTCAATAGTTGTTGCATATTTTTGTGGCTTACAGTGCATAATTTTACCTTTTAATGCACTTCGTCCCTTCTTCCCGAGCACATTGTTGTACCTTCTAGTGCACATTGTTATAGTTCACCGCATTTTTCACCTAAGGATGTCATCTCACGAGAACCTAAGCATATATATATATATATATATATATATATATATATATATATATATATATATATATATATATAGATTTACATTCATAAAGGAACCAATCTTTAGGTAGGAACCTAGGAACTCATCATAGCCTTTTATTTTGATTAATCAATGGTCTATATTTATAACAGTATTTAATGTTTATTTTTCGCTATTTGTGTATTATTTTTGGCAAAGGGGGTAGTTTTGGATTTTCAACTGCTGATCCTAGGGTTTGTGCGTGAAATTCGCAGGAATCTCTCATTCTTTCTTGGTTTTCGCCATTTGGAGTCTATCTCATTTATCCGCTTCCCGTCCCTGTGCGAGTAGCTGATCTCCATCTTCGCTGCTTCAGTTCTCAATCCGATGGCCGTCAGTGATGGACGAAAGAAACTAAACGCAGAGCCGAGAGCGTGGGCAGTGGTTAACCGGCTACAAAATGCACTCCGTCTCACCTCGTCATTGTCTTTGTCGGGAATCTGCCGCTGAAGATCAAGAAGAATACATTATTCAAGGAATTCCCAAAGTTTGGAGAGATTGAGAGCATTAGAATCCAGTTTATTCCACTAACGGATGTAAGCTCCATATAAAGTTGCTTTCGTTTTCTTTTATTCGTGTACTTATATTCATGGAGATTGTTTTAACAATTATTTTTCTTGTGCAGAGCAAAGTGTTAAGGAAGGGTGCTGTACTGAATAAGCAACTGAATAAGAATGCTAATTGGTATATAACGATAGATAGTAATTCTTGGACTGTCATCATATGATTTTCCATGCTAATTATTACTCCTATTGAAATTAAGTACTTGTAGACAACATGGTCTCCTCTTCACACTGTGCAATGTGTAAAATTTGTTGTGTGGTCAAATTGGTATGCAGTGTTAGTAGGGTTCTTGATCGGTTGAGGATGACATATATGCGGCAGATCTTGTTGGTTTGGTTTAGCATACACTATTCAAAGAACATCCGTAGTGCAAGTTGAATACCATGACGCGGTTGAACAATGCTAGCGACATGTGCTCTTTTGAGCAAGTTGAACAATATTACTTTTGTTTAGTTCATTTTAGGAACAACTTCTGTATTCTATTTATGATATTTGAAATTTAATCCTTTGGTGTTTTATGTTTCTTTGGTGTTTTATCTTTCTTTGTTGAGCTTTATGGCATACGCTCGTATACCTAAGTGCACACCATAGTATATCACAACAATCTGATTTTCGTGTATTCATATTGCCAGAAGTACTACACATTATGGCACACACAGTTCAACCCAAGTGCACACCAACTTATTTTACGTCTACTCATACACTGGTTAATTACAAATTACAACATGTTTTACGTGTATTCATACTAGCAGACTAGCAGTATTATTGCACATTATGACGCATACAGTTCAATACAAGTGCAAACCGTAGTCTATTAGACCAACTTGTTGTACATTTGTTCATACACTCATTATTATTGCACATTTTGGCACACACAGTGTTCCCCAAGTGCACACTGTAATCTAATAAATCAAATTGTTCATGCACTGACATAGAGGTTAGGGGTATTGGTGCATGCACAGTTATATATGTGTACATGCATGCACACGTTCCGTTCAGTGTAGCGATGTGTACTTTGTATACTTTATGCGGCATTTATGGCATATTATGTGACAATCGTTTTATATGTGCACATTTTGAAATACAGTTTGGCACATCGTAAATTCATGTTATTTCGTATACCAGTTTATTTTGTATACCATTTTCGCACACACTCGTTAACTCAAGTGCACACCCTAGTCTATCACATCACATTATTTCGTATACCATTTTTTTGAGCAATATAGCACACACAATTCAACCCAAATGCACACCAACTTGTTTTATGCCTTTTTATACACTCACTCATTCCTCACATTATGGCACACACAGTTTAACCCAAGTGCACACCATAATCTAACACAACAACCTGGTTTTCGTGTATTCATACTAATAGTATTATTGCACATTATGGCACACAGAGTTTAACCTAAGTGCACACCAACTTGTTTTACGTCTTTTCATATACACTAATTCTGCACATTATGACACACACAATTTAACGCAAGTGCACATCATAATCCATCGCATCAACTTGATTTCCGTGAATTCATTATGTCAGTATTATTGCACATTATGGCACACAGAGTTCAACCCAAGGGCACACCAACTTGCATAAATCAATATCACGTGAAATAAATTGGCATGCAAAAGAACGGCAAAAAAAAAAACATATCATGTGAAATACAGATTGAAAGTAACACTTAGGACAATGTTATTGCAACAATATCACGTTTTTTATGATATTACGTACCTAATCTTTTGTTTGATTTGGCACATTTTGTCTTTATGAAAGGTGCTTGTGGTCATTTGGTGGATGGTTTTGGCTTATATGCTTGCTTAGATGCCATATAATTACACATGAGCACGTGCACATGCACATGTACCATTAACTATGTGCTCACGATGATGTCAGACGTCTTTGTGCATTCAAGAGTTACTGTATGTGCACCCGCCTAAACCATACATGATGGCGCACTCAGATCACCCCAGCTGCACACTGCCTTGTGCTATATTTTATGGAAAAACACAATGTCGAGAAATTTGTTTTTCTAGAGTTGACCCGACCCGTATGTGACTATGTTAAGTCATGTTGTTAGTATATTAGTCATACATGAATTGAATAATAAATAATGGTTTAAAACTATAGTGTAGGAATGCCGTCGTGCACACACTATTATTCACTAGTGCATAATGGCAACACATGTGGTCATTTGGTTGTAGGTTTAGGGGCCTTTATGCTTTTGCAGCTGTCATATATTTCAACATGCGCACGTGCTCACAGACCAATAACTATGTGCTCACGATAATGACATGCATCCCCGTGCCCTCGATGCGTACGGTATGTGCACAGGGCGCAATTATACATTATGCCACGCTCATATCAACCCAGGTGTACACCTTGTTTTTTTTATATCTTCTAGAAACACAGAATTTTGTTTTCCAAGATTAGACTTGAACTCGGATATGTCTTTGTTAAATCAAGTTGTTAGTCTGTAAATCATTCACAAATAAAATAATAAATAATCTGTTTAAAACTATATTGCAGTACCACTCTGATGCACACTCTATTGTCACAGTTGTACAGTTGCACCGCCTATGGTCACTTGGTGTCGTAGGGCTCACACGTGCACCAACACCATTAACTTTGTGCTCACGCCTATGTCAGACGTCCTCATGCACCCAATGACTTCTGTGTGTGCCCACTCAAAAATCTTATATTACGGCACACTAAGATTCCTATAGGTGCACACTCCCCTCTTCTGTATCTTCTAGCAACACACAATCTCCAGACGTTTGTGTTTCAACAATTCACCCCAACACGTATTTGTCCTTGTATAATGAAGTTAGCCAATTATTCATACACGAAAAGAATAATAAAGATTGTGTTAAAAACTGTAGTGCAGTAACACACTCAGGTAACTGTGCATGCTGGAACATTCCCCATTGCGTTTCTGAACCGCTGACCCACGAAAGGCTTGTTTGACTCTTCACACTCTAGAGTCCAGTACTTCGTTCAACCCGGAGAAATATTCATCAAACAACCGGTTGAACTCCCTAATGAGCCGTCTTCACCTGTGGAATGTTGAAAAATTATTAATTCAATATATAGTTAACCACTGTGGCACTAACATTATAACCAATGTGCACGACGACTGTGTTTCGCACAGCTGTCTGGCACGGTTAAAACCACATAGGTGCACACACGTTCATCACAGCCAAAGTTGCCCAGGTCTGGATGTGCACTTCAGGGTCGCAGTGTGTGCCATTATAGCATTATTTGTCTGTGTCTATAAAAATGGCGGAGCCAGTTGGGTGCACATAAAGAAGCACGACTCCTCGTGTATTTGCACACAACATAATGGAAATTAATATTTCATCTAATTTCATGCTAAAACCCATCATTATGAATTCCTTTGAATTCTACTAAAACCCATCATTACGAATTCTTATGAATTCTAAATTCACATACCAGCACGTATAAGAATTGTAATATTGCGCTTACCTTCATGCTCTACACTGGCCACCATTTACTTCAACAATCTTCAATAGTTGCTTGATTTTGACGGCCACAGATGCACTCTCTCGCCGTTCGTAGACGTGGTCGGAAGGATCTTGGGGTGGGCGATCACAGACTTGCAGTTCAAGTGGACTCCTTCGTGATATTCTTTTCCTACAATCTTGGAATCAATCCAAAAATAATATTAGTTTATAATTGGTGGGTAGACAAAATTACACTTGTATCCTTTTTAATTATTTATGTTAATGATGTCCTTATAAGTGATTACTTAATCTAGGCCATTAATTGAGTTAAATTCAAGGATTTGGATTAGTTCTTATGTTCTTACCTAACAAAGAGTTCTCACTTGAAGCCCACCCTATATATATATATATATATATATATATATATATATATATATATATATATATATTAAAGAAATATATATCATAATGTTTTAGTCTAGCTAAGGGTTATCTCAAAAAAAACAAAAACAAAAAAAAAAAAAAAACATCTAGAAAAGGGCCAACTGCAAGCCCAACTCTAACATGTTTATTTAGATATTACTCAGCCAAATTTGCTGAGCCCATAATCTATAGTCGAGATACACTTATCAGATATGGCTCTCCCGAACCGGAAACTCCACACCACTTCCAATTCATTGCATTTGTCGCTCGTTCTCTTAGCTAGATTTAACACTCAGTTGCCAAAAATGCATACAATCTGTTTATCGAAGCCTTTGTTGAGCTATTTTGCACGATGCACTCGGAATTATCGGAAGAAACCATTGGTTCTGATCTAGATAAGTATTTTCATTCAATTTTTTTTTTAAAAAAAAAATTATGTACCTCAATGTGCTTCGAATCAGTTCTATTTTGATATCTTAGTTGTTCTTGCTACGAATTCAGATACTACTTAACATTAATATTCGGTTTTGCATAATATGGGTATATATACCTACATTCACTGGGATTTTGATGTATGAATAGTGATAGCAATATCCATAAGATCTGATATATTTGTTCTCTATCGATTCGTGGATTTCAATTTCTTAAAGTTTTAATCTGCAATTTGAAACTAACTCTGGTTCTTTTGATTATATGTTATTGTTCTAACTACATTTGGGATTCAGAAATTCCCAAATCGCAGATGTAAAGTGCGACTTGGAACATGCATCACCAGATTTGTAATGGACTGGAACAGAGAGTTGGACATGGACGTGTCTACAAATACATTAGGTACTCATATTTGACTGAACTATTTGTTTAACTCTGGCAAAATCTGAAACTATGTATATCACTATATCTTACTTTTTTTTTTAACATATATTTGACTTTATTTTCTAATCATTAGCTGTAGTTATTTTGCTCTTAATTACAATTAGTTTAAGCTTTTACAAATATTTACTATTAGACAGAGTATTTACCATGAATTAGTTTATTTTCAATTCCAAAAATAGTTCATATCATATATATTACGAAAAATGTAAAAATTCAAAAAAAAAAAAAAAAAAAAAAAAAGAAAAATACAGGATTACAGAAGTAAGTAACGATGAAAATTTACCTTTGTTTTCAAATAGTTGCTTCCTCATATTACCAATGATGGTTGAAGTTGTTATTATTTTTTTTTTCATATTTTTCAGAGCTATTTAAGATTAATTTACACACACACACACATATACATATACATATACATATACATATACATATACATATACATATACATATACATATACATATACATATATATATATATATATATATAAAAGTTCAAATGCGGCGATGCCCTTAGGTGCGGCAGCGCGGGCTGTGCGGCGGAATTTCAGAATACACCAACAGTGTTAACAACATGCACCAATAGTGTAAGGAAAACACATCACAATGTATAAAAAAACACCAAAAATTACACAACAGACCCAAAAAATACACCATATAGCTCACCACACCCTAATGGTGTATTTCCGATCACTGTATGGTGTTTTTACTCACACCTAATGGTGTATTTTTAGTGATGCGTACCTAATTTATGTGTGGTTTTGTGGTGCATTTTCCTAACATTGATGGTGTATATTTGTTGAACTATTGGTGACGCTGCACCACCGCACCTAAGGGCATCGCCGCACTTGAACCTTACTATATATATATATATATATATATATATATATATATATATATATATATATATATATATATATATATATATATATAGGGAAGGGATTAAGTGCATTTGTGGCTTCCCGTGCGGTTGATTAATGTGTGTGAGTTTTATACTTAATGTGCGTGAGTCTTGTGCTTAATGTGCCTGAGATTTGTACTTAATATGCGTGAGTGTGTAATGTTAATGTGCGTGAGTTTTGTACATGTGCATGAGTATTGTGCTTAATGTGCGAGAGGTTTATATGCGTGACTTTTAACACAATCACACAGGAAGCTATAAATAAAATACATTTAGACCACAAACTGACACACATTAAACACAAAAGTCAGACGAAGATGAAGACGTATATGATGAAGAACAGAGAGAGGGGAAGAGCGGATTAATGGAATATGAAGAGAAACGAAGACGTATATGATGAAGAACAGAGAGAGGGGATGAGAGGATTAAGGGAATAGGAAGAGAAGACGTAGACGAAGACGTATATGAAGAAGAACAGAGAGAGAGGAAGAGAGGATTAAGGGAAAAGAGAGGAAGAGAAGACAAAGACAAAGACGTATATGTACAGGAGCACATTAACATTACACACTCACGCACATTAAGTACAAATCTCAGGTACAATAAACACAAGACTCAGACACATTAAGTACAAAACTCATGCACATTGACATCACACACTCACGCACATTAAGTACAAAGTTCAAGCACATTAAGCACAAGACTCATGCACATTAAGTACAAAGCTCACGCACATTAATTAACCACACAACCGCACGAGAAGCACCTAACCGAACTGGAACCTTTCACTATATATAGGGTCAGGTTCCTGTGAGGTCAGGTATTCCCGTGTGGTCAGTGCGGCATACACCATTGGGTATGCATAAATGCACCATACAGTGTTCGAAAATACACCAATACACCATTACGTGTGGTGTATTTTTTGACATTTTATTTTGGTGTATTTTTGAACACTGTATGGTGCATTTATGCATACCTAATGGTGTATGCCGCACTGACCGCACGGGAAGACCTGACCTCACAGGAACCAATATATATATATATATATATATATATATATATATATATATATATATATATATATTTATATTTGTATGTAGACTGTAGATTTGTAGATATAGGCCCCGTTTAGTAAAAAAATTGGTCTATAGGCCAATTTTGGCTTATTTGACCACTATTAATTTTTTAATTTAGTTAAAATATCAATATAAGTGTTTGGCTAATTAATTTTTTGCAACTCTAAAATGCTAAAATTAAAAAAGCTATCTTAGTAACTTTTTCAATTAACTTTTTGAGAAAAGAAATTATACCAAACAGCTATTAGCTAACCGCTAATTTACCAAACACTTTTCTACAACTAATATTATCAACTAGTTATACCCTCTAATTAACTCAATCAGCTAACCGCCATTTACCAAACTGGGCCTATATAAACGTTTAATCTTAACCCAATTAATTTCACGTACAAGCATCTCATACAAGTTTTTAGAGTAAATACCCAAAATGGTCCCTCGACTATAGCTAAATTCACAAATTGGTCCTCGACTTTCAATTTCAACCAATTAAGTCCTTAACTTTGTAATTTTAGCACAATTTGGTCCTCTGTCTATTTGACTGTTTGTTGACTATGATTTTTTAGGATATATATGTAATTTCATGGTCCATCGTCGGGTTTTTAAGGTTTCGGTTGCATTTTCAGACCGCACTGTTAAATTTGAATCCACTACCGAAAGCAATCTACCAAATCCGGTCGCATTTTTTCATCATCTCTTTCGATTTAATGTAGTTGAGTTCGTACCAGAGCGAAGTAGACGACGTGTTTCCGAACCGGTGCAACGTCATCCTGGAGGCCACCACGTGCTCCGACGAGAGCTGAAGGTTCTTCTGGAGATCGTCGATCACGGTCAACAAATGGTCAAATAGATGGAGGATCAAATCGTGTCAAAATTACAAAGTTAAAGACTTAATTGATTCAAATTGAAAGTCGAGAACCAATTTGTGAATTTAGCTATAGTCGAGGGACCATTTTAGGTATTTACTCAAGTTTTTACTTATAAGGTGGAAAACATTTCCCTTTATATAATTTTCCCCGCCGTCAAGACTTCTGTACATTTCCGGCTTTCCGCCATCTCTTTGATCACCGTCTAAGCATCTATCGGAGTTTTGACATCGTTAATTTCGTTCGTCGGAACCCTGTCTGTGCATTCACAAGCAATCGTTTCTTCAAGTTCGCCTCCAACTTCTCCGGCGTCGCTCCCTCATTTGATAATCATGTCTGCCCTAGGAGTTCCCGTCGTCCCCGCCCCAACTCGGCCTCAAATCCACGAGAGTGTCTAGAGCTATGCCCGAAATTACGCTTCTCTCTTCATTCTCCTCTTCTCCTGCTGTCTGTAAGCTCTCTTCTATCTCTTTCCCTCTTAAATTACCTGGTATAATGTATCTACATTTCTTTTACTGTAGATTATTATTAGCATCTACAAGTAGAAGCGTAGACAAATTAAGTGCTTTAGGGCCTACTTTGAGATTATGGGCAAATTATATCATGGATCAATGTGTACCTTGCATTTTGGACCTAATAACCTTCAAATTCTGTATTTGCATTTAACTGTGGTTGTACCTTTAAATAAATTGAAGGCACATCAGATATGATAGACACATAACATGATAACTGCATACATATAAACCGTCATCTGCATTGTACAAAATATGTTAACTCCAAACGCATAACATGTTAACCAACATCTTATGTGTATGTAGTTAACATATTTTGCAGTTAACAATTTATGTTGTCTCTGTAATTACCATGATATGATCCTTCAATTTGTTTACAGGTCCCATAATTGGTTAACTTCACACACAATTTTTGGATCAATGGAATATGAACCCTGGTCCATGGTATAACAATTGGAGATTATGCTAATGAAAATTCACAGCAAAATATTCCGTGCTTCTTTGTTACCAAGCATGGTTAATCATTTCAATTATTTTCAACATTTCAGTTGAATGGTATGCTTATTTTGAACTATGGTCATCATGTGTAATGTTTTGTATTCATCTGAATCAAACTTCATGTAGTATATTTTTTCTTTCTGCTTGCCCATTTTTGTTAAACTGTATAAAAGTATATATGTTAATTCTGAGTTTGAATTATTCTTTTTATTTGACTTGATGTTCATTTTAAAATGAAATTTATGTTTTTTTTTTTTTTAAAAAAAAAAAAAATTGTAATCAAAGTTGCAAGTTCATTGCAATTCAACGGAAATCAAAATGTGCCTCCAAATTCTACCTGAAAGCTAATAAAAATGGACTTGAAGTGTTGGAGAGACTTAGAAGGGGAGGGGGGATGACACAAGAGTGCAGTGCTTGCAGTAATCTCCAGTTCTCCACTCCAGGAGTACTGAATAACAACTGACAATTTAGACTTGCTTCATTATAATATTTGAAATATGAAAATCAGCTCCTGTACAGTTATAATTTTTTTCACATTGGATAAGTGCTATTCTCTTTAAAGTATATCATGTTGGGAGGAGGTGAGGATAATCCCAAAAACTGAGTTGGAGTTTTGAAAAAAAATCTTGAAATTTTTAATCAATAGAAATTTCTGGAGACTAAAAGAAAGATGCATCATTTGGACAAGGCAAACAACTACTACAGTTTTTAGATATTTCTCTTGGTTTAATTGTGTTCTATCAGTAACCATTTTTAAGCATTTGTGCCCAACTCTGGTGTCAAATGCCTCTTGCCCTTGTTGAATTGATTGTTTGGGGGATGAGTTGAGGATACCCCAAAAATTTGAGTAGTTGAAATTGTGAAAGAAAGGAAGAAAAAAAAAGGAAAGAAAAAATGTTAAAATGAATAGAATTTCAGGATGTTGAAACAAGAAATGTATGTATTATACTATTATGTGTACTACACAAAAAACTACTATAGTTTTTAAATATTTATCTTGGTTTGGCTTTGTTATTAGTAATCATTGTTGAAATTCATACTCTTTTAAGTCTGGTGTCAATTGTCTCTTGCCCTTGTTGGATTAATCTGCTGTTTGGCTGTTTGGGTTGTGAGAAAATGTAGTGATGATTATTAGGGATTAGATTAGTACCCTTAATCAAGCTGATATTGATTTGCATTGCCCAATGTGGCGAGTTGATCTTTCAAAATATCTTCTTTTACTCTCTGTACGATCAATCCCTAATGTGAACATTTGAATTCAGTAGCATGTGAAAGTAAAACCTGAATATCTTTATATGGAAGCATTTCAGAAACTTCTTAAAGTTTCTTTGTATGGTTGTTCCTATAGTTGATTTCTTCTTGTCTATCTATAGGTGTTTCTGTCTTTCATTGTTTCGTAGGTTAAACAGTACATTCCAGTTGATTGTCTTGATTGCATTTCTGATGCTTACATTCTCATGAGTTAGAACAAAATTATGGTACTTGTGAATGTTTACAGTTCCTTTCAGTCAACTTAATGTGTGAAGGTAACTAAATCTTATGCTTACTTTTTGTAGGATAAGCACTTGGGGCCTTTAATGGGAAAACAGTAGTTCTGGATGTAAATTCTGTCAAAGCAATCAAGAAAGAAATGGATATGAAAAGACGGTTGCCGGAATGGATGGTTTGTATGCCTGCTGCTGGTCATGGGAAAAAGAAATCCGAAACTCAAGATATCAGTAACGGTGAAAATGTAGAGGAGGTGGAGGTTACAAAAAAATCCAAAATAATAAAAGATCTAAAGGATGGTCAGGTAAAGAAAAAATCAAGAACTAGAGATGCAAGCAATGGTGAAAGTGGAGAGGAGAGAGTGAAGAAGAAATCCAAAACTAAATACACAAAGTGTGGTGAGCATATAGATGGAAAGGTGGTGGAGAAAGAAACCAGAAGTAGAGATGTGAGCACTTGTGAATCTGCATCAGACTTAAAGTCCAGACAGAGACAGACTGGAACAAAACGTACGAGGGCAAGGCATAATATGAAAGACCTGAAGGAGGAGTCGTGTTTGCTTGAAAGATGTGAAACAACACAGAGAAGCAGGAGAAAGGTAAGCCTAGAAGATAACAATTGTAATTATGAGAGTGACTTTGAGATGAGGAAGCAGTCTGGAGTAGCAAAAAACATTGATGAAGCTGAGCCTCCTTTGAGAAGACAAAAAACAAAAGCAAAGAGCTCTGCGTTTGAGATCACTGATAAAAATGAAGACTTGCCACAAATTGAAGATAATGAGGATTTTAGTGTTCAAGACTTAATGAACACTGCTGAGGAGGTGATTTGCTTTATGTCAATCTTACGTTAAGATTTAAAACGCCCGATTCTATTTGATAGTATTAGGAATCTCAGACATTTACTTCCATGTTTTGGCAGTATGCCAGTGACGATGAAGATCTGACCGTTGATGATCTGTTGACTCTTGCCAAAGAGGTATGTTTTGATATTTCTATTCTATTTACTTTGATAGAAGAGTAGTCCTTTAATCTTCTAATTAATATAGACTTATAGAGAGTTATATTGCTAGAATACAATTTCTCAAATCCCCCCTCCCTTGTAGTGTGTCAATGAAGAATGCAAAGGTGATCAAAATATGTTGTCACCCAGAGAAAGCACAGCGGCAATCCCACTTCGAGATACTGATATATCTGCAGGCCCAATCATCTTAAAAGGCAGTATATCATCTAAGGATACATCAAGCAGTGAGGCTCTTCCTAAACCAAACATCACAGGAAGTCCCACACAAGATATGTTGAATTTGTTTTTGGGACCTCTATTAAAGAAAACTCAAGAAGAAAAGGATGTTGAAGTAGTTAGAGACGACATATATTTTGGTTATGATCGTGACCTTAAAAGTTCAAATCGAAATGTTGATTTCAAGGATCTTCCAGGTCCATTGGCAAAGAAAAAAAGCAGTCTCAAAGACAAGGTAGCAATGTTATTTGATTGAAGTTTGGGTTGGAATAGGAATATAGTATATATATTACTATAGAATAGAATGAAAGGACTACTGATTAAGATGCTAGATTTCCTGGTTGGCATCTACTCCCTGAATATACTAAATAAGTTGCTAAATGTAATATATCTTTTTTTTTTTTTTTTTTTTTTTTTTTTTTTTTTTTAATTTTTATCACCTAAACTTTATTAAAGAGGTAATTTTAGGAATGGTCCTTGACTATTGACATTTACTAATTTTTAGCCTTTAACTTTTAATTGGATCATAAATGGTCTCTTAACTATTGATCTTTACCAATATTCGGCCTCGACTTTCAATATGACCCTAAATGGTCCCTTTACTATTGATTTTGTTTCAAATTTGGTCCTTTAGTAAAATATCCATTTAATAAATATTAAATTTAGGAATAATAATGTGAAAATTTGCTGCTTGTTGAGATGGACAAATTGAATTTATAAATTTAATACATTGAGTTCATCATTGTGAAGAATTAAAATTTGTATATTATTATTCTTAAATTTTTTTTTTGAAAGCTACTGGCTCTATTACATTGTAGTATTTGTTCATATACTTTCTCAACCTACTAAAACAAAGAACCAATAACGCCTCCACTAAGGCTCAAACTCATAATCTTCCAAATGGAAATTCAACCTGAATACCATTAGACCATATTCTTAAACTTAAATGTTTATTAAAATGATATTTAACTAGAGGACCAAATTTGTAAAAGAACAATAGTCAAGAGACCACTTATGACACGTTTGGTTCGTGGAATAGGCCTGGAATGAAATAGCATTTTCACTTCTTTTGTTTGATAAAAACATCTATTCTAGGAACATTGTTCCTGGGAATGACCTATACCCCTTGCAAGGGGTAGGTTATTCTTGAGTTCTCAAGAATAACCTAAAGTTGTTATTTCCTATTTTACCCCTAATTAAATTTATTTTTTTTTCAAAAAAAAAAAAATTACTTTCTACTTCACCGCCACCGCCACGACCACGACCACCACCACAACTCACTCCAATGATGTAATCTAATTCACTATGGACATGTTTGGTTATTGGCAGATCCGCCAAAATTTTAGCGGATCCACCAACTTTGACGTTTTGACCATGGTCAAAACGCCAAAACCATTATTTGGTAAACAGCGGTTTGGAGCAACGAATTGCTCCAAACCGCTGAAATGCAACACGCTGCATTTAGCAGCGTGTTGGGTTGACATTTTGGGGAAGGAAAATTCCTTCCCCAAAACACCCTCCAATATATATATATATATATATATATATATATATATATATATATATATATATATATATATATATATATATATATGTTGCGTTTTGAAGCCTGAGGCTTCTTTAAATAAAGAAGATTTAGGGTTCTTTAAATAAAGAAGCCTCAGACTTTTTCACTCTTGTCCATCTAATGTGAGATGAGCAAGAGGCAAATTAATCTAAAGGGGCGTTGAGCTCCTTTTTATAAGGGAGCCAATGTCCCTTTTTTTTTTTTCTTTTTTTTTTTTTAAAAAAATTTCTTTCGATGTGGGATTAGTGGGATTCTAATCCCACATCTTCTTTGTTTTTATTTTTGTTTTGTTTTTTTTTTTTTTGTTTTTGTTTTGTTTTTGTTTTTACTTTTTGTTATTATTATTATTATTATTATTATTATTATTATTATTATTATTATTATTATTATTATTATTATACCTTTTGGTTATTTTACATGCTAACCGCTAATCTAAATCGCTAATTTTATCAAATATTTTTTTACAAATCGCTGATACAATCCGCTTGTCAAATTCGCTAACACAATCCGCTATTTGTTAACTGCTAATACAATCCGCTACCGCTAACCGCTAACTGTTGATTGTCAAACAAGCCCTATAGCTCAACCCAATTTCACAATAAAGATCCACCAACAAATAACAAAAAAGTCACATCCGCACATCATTTCATCTTTAGAGCAATCCACTACTCAAGAAATTCCAGGCACAAATTAGAACCACCAAGCACTACGAACTGACTTCCTATTTCCTATTTTACCCCTAATCTTCCGCTCATGGTGATGGCCATCCTCGATTTGATTGTAACGCCCCCTTTTTTAAAAAACTAAATCCCGATGAACAAGCTTAATTAAGATGAATAAGTAAAACTTAGATAACTAAATAACCAACCATACGATAAACTAAAAGGGTGTCACCGCCACAGTCACCATTCACGGTAACTGCACAGGCTACAAAACATCTATCACAACTAGAGTCAAAAGCTCTACTAAATATCATAACGTGGGGAACAAACCCCGGTGTCTACCACCAACAAAAGGTAGTTCAAACTACAACTGTCAAAAGTACTACTAAAGGTAGAAATACTAATCTAGTAACTACCACATTAAAGCTAAGCACTAAACTATCATCGTGCGCTCTCAAGTACTGGGCCCACCTGAAAGGGGTTATAAAACAAGTAAGAAAATAAACTCGTTAGCAAATTAATGCTAAGTATAAAGCCACTCAACGCTATAAAGTACTATAGGTATAGGTTGAAAAACATTTTGCATTCACACACAATCTCAAGTATGAATATAAACAGTTATGATACTTAGCCACAAATCTCAATAGATATGCTTAAACACTTCTATATGCTCGCAACCTATAACTCATATAAACATGCTTTAACTCATAACTCATACTGATAGATAAAGAAATAACTGAAATTTAACAAGTAAGATCATGCTTCCATGCTAACACATAAACAATGTTAAAACTGTACTTCTCAAATGCTCTAAATGAAACATATGCTGTGTCATGATACAAGTAAGGATATGATGCTATAAATATATAGATATAATCTCGCTCTTTATATAAAAAGGAACATTTTTCTGTGGAGGATCTCTGTTGAGTCTCTTGACTCACTTTTCTCTTCTTTCTTCTTTCTTGCTTTCTTTCTGAACTCGCGGGCGAGGTAGGAACTTCACACATCGTGAATGGATCTATCCGGGATCGGTATTTAGCCGGCCTAATACTCATCTCGCCCACAGAACCGGTACTCATGGTTTTTATAAAATCTCTGTGGAATCAGGTATCGTACTTGTCAGTGTGCACACCCCCTAACCGGGATTCTAAGTCCGGCGGTTAGTATCCAACCTAGCAGCTCGGGAATATCGACCAAGTTACTTCATAATCAACTTTCGGTCCTCTGTGACCGTTTCTTTCTTTTCTCAAATTTCTTTCTTTCTCTTTTCTTCCGAAAGGACATAGTCCTAACGGGGCCTCCAAAACATGGATTTTCCTTACTTATATAGATAACATATATATCTCATGCAACTTCTTTCATCATGCAAATAATCTCAATATTATGCAAGCTTCTCAATGTACAAATACAACTCATATCACTTCTCTTTCACATTTTGGAAATCAATTTATCATGCAAAATTTTCAATGCAAAAGATATAGATTTTCCAAAGTAGATATAAGGTTTTGAAATATGACTTAGGCTTTACTTAGAGCCTTCATTGTACTTAAGCTTTGAAATATGCCAACATGCTCTTTTACTGTAAAGTTTGGAAATATAATGCTTTATGCAAATAAATTCAATAACTCAGTAATTCATCTATTCAAGGATTAAACAAGGCAAATAACACAACTACTCAAATGTTCTTGATATCAGATGCAACAAACTCCAAACTCCTTCACAGATATAAAACTCAAAGCCAAACAAATACACAGTAGGCAATTTCTCCTTTGTCTGCTAGATATGCTTCTAACCCAAAATCAAACAAGAACAACTCATACTAGCGTGTCGTAACGAGCCTGAGTGTCCGAGCCTCAAGGGCCCACGAATCTCGGTCCGAAACAACACATGGCTGAGTCTCAGAGGGCCCGACCTTCTTGAACTTGGCCTGGCGGAGCTTGGTGACGGGGCTTGAGAAGCCCCGCCACTTGGCTCCGCCAAGCAGCGGCCTTGGGTGACGGATCTTGCTGTGATCCGTCACCCTGGTCCGTTGGACCACAGTCCTAGCCAGCGGATCTCTCCTAGATCCGTTGGCGAGGGCCGCAAGACCACTCTGGTGCACTAGAGACATTCATCTCTAAAATTTCAACACAGAGCTCAAGTAAATGCTTTCAGACCTCAATAAATCAATCATATAACATCAACAATACACAAATGACTCAACAACGAGCATCTTCTAACATTTCTAAACATTTAATCTCAATATTCTAGCATTTCACAGACTAAAAATCTTAGTTTTGGGAATCTATGGTTTATACCTTGAACTTGGCCTCCTCTAGTGTGGATCCCCTTCCTTTCTTCTTCAGAGGTTACCACCTTCACCACCTATTTTCCTCAAACAAACATACACACACTCAGAGATTGGGATGCAGAGAATGAAAAGTCTATAAAATGAAATGAATGAATGGAGAAGAGGAAGGCAGAACACTTACTGTGATTTCTTCTCTCTACTAACTGATTTCTAAAGCTTGGAGTGAAGAGGCAAAATGGAGGGGATCAGGATAAACAAAGAGAATACTGTTCTATTTATATGGGTGCAAAACCCTAGGTGACAAATCATTGGCTAAGGAGGGCAAAAGGGTAAAAAGGCTTGAAAATTTCATCAGACTTCTCCTTTCACAAGCTAAGGCATTAAAAATAATTTACACAACTTTGGGGTCAAAAATAGATTTTCTATAAGATAGTTTCTCATTAAAACATTTGGTTCAGGTTTCACAGGTTACTCTCAGGTTTCACTCAGATTGACTTTTTGGGTCAAAACTTGGTACATAGATATACTCGAAATTTAGGATTTTTCGAAATAGACTACTTCTTGGTGTTGAATTGGTTTAAAATCACGGTTTAAAATATTTAATTCATACACCGATTTTTAAAAAAACATATTTCGAAGGAGTAAAAATAGTCATTTTGAGATTTATTAAATAGAATTTAGGAAAATAATTTTTGAGTTGTCACATTGGTGATCGGAGGTCGGCAGAAGCTTCTCGCAATTGGATTCAGCCCTCGTCGCTCGAAGCTCTTCCAGCGATGGAGACCATGCATGTGCAATCGAAGGGTGGCGATGGAGTGGGGGAGGCATCGCGATTAAGGCCCTGTGATCAATAATAGTAATAATAATAATAATAGTAATAATAGTAATAATAGTAATAATAATAATAATAATAATAATAATAAAAATAAAAATAATAAAAATAATAAAAAATAATAATAATAAAAATAATAAAAATAAAAATAAAAACAACAATAATAATAATAATAACAATAACAATAACAATAACAATAACAATAACAACAACAACAACAACAACAATAACAATAACCATAACCATAACCATAACCATAACCATAACAATAACCATAACCATAACCATAACCATAACAATAACCATAACAATAACATAACAATAACAATAACAATAACAATAACAATAACAATAACAATAATAACAATAATAACAATAATAACAATAATAACAATAATAACAATAATAATAACAATAATAATAATAATAATAATAATAATAATAATAATAATAATAATAATAATAATAATAGATGTTTGCTATTGTAGATCTAGTTTCTCTCTCTAGAATCCTACTCTAACTCTAGAAAACCTCTCTCTAAACCTAAAAGAACTCCCTAAAAAATGAATTGAACTGCCCTTCCAAATCTGATTTTTGTCCTTAAGTACTCTATTTTGGTTCGTCACCCAATTCACGCACGGCCTCACGCCGTGAGGCCAGCGTGAATAGGTTATAAAGCCTCCGCTTTGAAGCTTTCTCGGCCGCTTCTATTTCCCGTTCACGGGACCTCTCATGCCGTGAGGAGGAGCGTGAATGGGAAATAATTCCCATTCCCTCCTTCTCTCGTGCGTAATTGCAGTGCGTTCGGTCCTCCTTCGCGCGCTTTTCTCGGCTTTGCTCATTTTGCCCTTTTTACCACGTTTTTCGTCCAAAAATACCTAAAAACAATTAAAAAATATTTAGGAAGGCATTTTCGTACTAAACCGTGCTTTTAGGTCATTTTACTCTAAAAAATAAAACTTCAAGATGAAAACGAATGCAAAACTCCTATAAAAAGCTCCTAGAAACTAGTATATTTTGAGGCTTATCAAAATGCCTAGTGTAATAAATAAAATTTCGCCTTGAATGCTTTGTGTTATGCATGTAATGTTTTATATTGAACTTTAACTTTTGTCTTGGAAACATCTTTTGGTTTTGGCGTGAGTTATGTGTTAAGTTCTTATCCTTTATTCGTTTTTTTGGAAAATTGTCATTTTTTGGCGTAGTGTTGTCTAGAAATGGCTTGTAATATCCGTTGAAAATGCACTACTAAAATCTTTTTGTTAGTCTTTTCAAAACTTATGATTTTTTGAGTATCAAAATCTATTTTCTAAAATATATCTATTTTCTAACTGTTTGTTTCCTGTGTTTTCAAACTTACCCTTTTTCAGCTCTGGACTGATGCGTGTTGAGAGTACGATTAGAGGTTGTCGCCTTGGTAGTGTCTCTTGTTTTAGCTTGCCCTTAGTCAGTTGTCATCTTGAGAATAGTAGTATTTGATGATGATGAGACTTCTTAAAACTCTTGGTTGTAGCTTTAGTTAGATGTTACTAGTGTTCTAAGACTTGTTAAACTTACTACTGTAGACTTGTAATGGTTCTTTAGGATGTTAACTCCTGGTTTTGTATGATGCTTAGACATCTTGGGTTTGTAGAACCCGTTTTCTGGTGTTTTTTTTTTGGTGGTTTAGCCTTGCAGCTATCCAGGGGTGGATAGTTGCGGCGGTAACACCCCCATGTATATTCTGCGGATTTATGAACTCTGATTAGTTTTAATGGAACTCTTAGATTAATTCTATTACTTAAGTTGATAATTCTCATAGGTTCTAGTGTTAGGAAATGGGGGTGTTACACTATTAATGGGTTTACAATCAAGCATCCCAGTTTCTTCAAGAATATCCAAAGCATACTTCATTTGTGAGATAACCACACTATTATAGGATTGGGATTACCTTAATTCCAAGAAAATATTTTAACTTACCCAAATCCTTAGTCTAAAATCTTTTAAAGAGATGTGCTTTCAACTGGGATATGCCTTCATCCTCATTGCTAGTAATCATAATTTTGTCCACATATACTATAAGGTAGACACACTTTCCCTCCATTGAGATTTGATAAAACACATAATAGTCAATTTTACTTTGAATCATTCCAAATTCACTGATAACTGTGCTAAAACGACTAAATTAAACCATGCTCTCAGGGACTATCAAACCATACAGAGATCGTTGAAGTTTACAAACTAAGCCAGACTCCCCCTAAGCAACAAATCCTAGTGGTTGTTCCATATATACTTCTTTGTTGTGATCTCCATGTAAGAAAGCATTCTTAATGTCTAGTTGATATAAAGGCCAATGACTCGTAACTGCCATAGAAAGAAGTAATCGAACAGAGGCAATTTTTGCAATAGGGGAAAAGGTATATGTATAGTCTAACCCATAGACTTGAGTGTATCTCTTAGCCACAAGTCGAGCTTTAAGACGATCAACGTTACCATCTAGGCCTACTTTCATAGTGGAAATCCATCCGCAACTAATAACAGATTTACTGGGAGATAAAAGAACTAGCTCCCAAGTGCCACTATCTTGTAAAGCCTCTATCTCAGTTAACATTGCTTGCCGCCAGCCAGGATAAAAAAAAAAGGGTGCTTGATGGGTTGCTTTTGGAATAGTGACATACGATAAATGTGAAATAAAAGAGAGGAGAGATGATCATAACTTAAAAAGGTATATATGGGGTGGGGGTTGCGAGTAGAACGTATAACTTTTCGCACAATAATAGGTGTAGTAGATGGGTCATCCTCGGATTGAGGTGGACCTAACGTAGGAGAAGATTATGTGGCGGTGGAATCGTCAGGAGTCTCTGGAGAAGCAGTATGAACAATAAGCACATTGGCCTAGGATGACGGCGGTAAACTTGTAACGGAGGAGGGGAATCAAGAAAATTTTCACAACTAGCGTTATGGTGTAGGTTTATAGGACCAAAATCTGGAATGGGGATGAGTTCAATAATAGTTGTGCTATCTAGTGATGTATGCGGGAAGTATGAAGAATACTCTATAAAGGTGACACCAGTCTGGCGTTCCAGAGAATAACAACAATAACCTTTTTGCAGACGTGAGTACCCCAAAAATACACACTTAACAGCTCTAACAGAAAGCTTAGAAAGACAGGGGGGACAAAACAAACACTTCCAAAGACCCGCGGAGGAAGGGGAAATAGTTCTTTGGTGGGATAGAGGATGGAGTAAGGAACTACATTATTAAGAATTGATGAGGGCATCCTGTTTATAAGGTAATATGCTATGAGAATAGCATCTGCCCAAAATTTGTCTGGTACATGGTTGTGGAGTAATAGGGTACGAGCTGTTTCAACCACGTGGCGGTTCTTACGCTTTGCAACCCTAGTTTGTTGTGGTCTATAGCCACAAGAAGATTCATGTAAGATACTTTGGGAGGTTATGTAAGATTTAAATGGAGTAGAAAAGTATTCAGATTGTGAAACCAACTTGTAACACCGGTCCTTGATATGACCAAGTTTGTGGCAATAGTCACACCGAGGACGGTTCTTGCATGAAGCTCCACCACGATCAATATTCATAGAATCCTTATGAGCAGATTGTGAAACCAAAGAAAAAGATTCACTTGTAATTTTCATGTTGGTTTCACCAAGTATAGAGGAAACCCAGAGAAACCTAGCAAATGTCTCCGATAGAGAGGGAACAACTGGACTTGACAAGATCTGATTGGCGGGTCGGCGGGGCGGATTTGGCGGGCCCACCGGCCCACCGAATCCTATATATATACCTGTGTGTATGTGTGTGTGTGTGTGAGAGAGAGAGAGAGAGAATTTTGGTTTACAGTTTATAGTTAATTGTAAACCAAAATTCAATTAATATTTAATATATATCATATATTAATTGGATTTTAGTTTACAGTTTACTTGAATTTCAAATATCTATCATAATAATTTCAAATTTTATTTATTTACTTGAATGAATTTAATGTTATATATAATGTCAATATTGATTTCGTTTTGAGCTTAGTAGACAATCAAAATGTATAAAATTTTGTAAATCAATTAGTCGATATATTTCTACACTACATTGAAAACATTAATTTTGTTTTTATAAATTGTGTATAGTAGTGATTAAAATACTCAAATGTATACACCAATAGAAATTGGAACATATAACACATTAGGAGTATTGTCTAAACTTTTATTAAGATTAATTGTAACTATAATTCTTGTGGTACATCACAATCAACTAGAGAATTGCAACAAAATAATATAACAACAACACTAAAGAGGTTGACTAGAGAACTACAAGAGTTGTCACATTCTCATAGTAGCATTGTTTATATCTAATGAGTGATAAGAAGATAATCTTTGTTGGAATGCTTTACACTCCAACTTTTACCATCAACTCTCCTCTGTTCGTTTTTACCTTTCTCCTCAATTACGCCCCATTGCATGCGTCTCTTAGGGATTTCGGAGCAATTGAACTACATTAATTTCATCGTAATATATTAAAATATGTCACGACTTTTAATTGAAGTTCCACGCTGAATTGCATTTTGTTTGAACTTATCCCTGTATATAAAAACACAAATAGAGGTTTAACAAAAATAAATAAATAATTACCCAAATTATAATAACTTCATAGATGAAAGATTGAATTTTATAAAACAATAACTCATCGCTTTTTCTTCTTCATGATGACTTCGAAAACTCGGTTAACTATAGATTGTATATATACCACAATGAAGTGTTATAATAAAGAAAAGAAAGAACGTGTTCATCACATTCTGTGGTGTTGTATTTATAGTGGAGCCAAACGCAATTAAACACATAAACATGTCATTTTAGTGTATTGAAGATTTGAAGCTAAAAAATCGGTTAATAACCGGTGATAACAGACCATTAGGGTTCCAGCGATGCTCCGACTACCTCCAGGAAAAAAACCAGCAACTGTCGAAAGGTTGCCAATCGCCTTCTCCGCCAGAGAGAGAAGGAAATCACGGAAAAGGTGACCAGTGGTTGCCTTCTTCACAAAAGGTGAAAGATGACCGTTCGTCGATTTTTCTCCCGGGGGTAGTTGGAGCATCGCCAAAACCCTAACAACATGTTATCACTGATTGCCAATTGAATTTTGGGCTTCGATGCACTAAAATAACATGTTGATGTGCTTAATTTTAACTTTTAAAAGTTCAAGACCTAATTGACTTCTCATATAAGGTTCGGTGATGTATTTGACCATTTTCTTTTTAAAAAAAATCAAATTTTTTTATGTTTCGTAACAATTTCTGACCAAACTTCTTAATTTTATACAGTTTTTGTAATATGGGTAGAAATTAAAACTACACCCTCAACTCTTTTTCCATCAATCTTCACGTGTTTGAGTCTGTTGCTAAAATCCAACCACAACCAATAACGAATTGTATCGGTGTAACTAAACCAGATACATGTACACTCAGTTGGAACTGCCGTGGCTTGGGTAATCCACGGACAGTTCGCGAAGTTATGGACCTTGCGTCCCGTAAGAAGCCCGATTTTATTTTTCTAATGGAAACCAAGGTGGGACGAATACACGTTGAACGTATTCATGTCAAGCTTGGCTTTGATGGTTTATTTTATGTTGATAACAGTGGATTGAGTGGTGGACTAGCTTTATTGTGGCGAAGGAATAATACGGCAAGACTTTTAAGTTACTCGAAGAATCACGTTGATGTGGTAGTTACTATAGCTGGTTTCCCGGACTGGCGTATGACATGTTATTATCGCTTCCCAGAGCGTAACAAGCGTACTGAGTCGTGGGATTTTTTGAGATCCCTATCTGGTAGGTCAGATCTCCCGTGGATTGTTGTGGGGGATTTTAATGACCTGCTGTACCAGCATGAGAAGAGAGGAGGAAACCCGCATCCGAATGACCTTCTTCGCGGTTTTGGGGAGGCTATTAAGGACTGTGGTTATCACAAATGCCGATGGATGGTTATCAGTTTACCTGGGAAAAGGATAAGGAACGATGAACTGGATCGAGGAGAGATTGGATAAGGTGCTTGCAACTGAAAGCTGGCGTAGTACTGTGTTGAGTGCCAGGGTAACGAATTCGGAAACTAGGAGGTCAGATCACTCTGCCCTCTTTCTAGGAATCCATGACTCCTTAGGGAGGGGTGGAACTAGTAAGAGGGGTTTCCGTTTTGAGATGGCATGGTTACATGATGAAGGATGTAGAGGTGTGGTGGAACAGGCATGGGAAGAAGGAAGGACTAGGGGTCTACAGGACTGTATTGAGTATTGTGGTGCTCGGCTGTCACAATGGGGTGGTGATCAGTATCATAAATATGGGGAATAGATTGTGTCTTTACGGAAGGAGCAGCAGCGCATAAAGGGGTGCACTGACCCGGCCTCGTTAGTTGAGTATCAACGATTGGAGGGGCTCCTATCCCGTGTTGAGTCTCAGGAGGATGCGTACTGGAGACAGAGAGCCAAGCAACACTGGCTCAAGGGTGCGGATGCCAACACTAAATTCTTCCACAGGTATGCATTTCACCGTAAAAAGAAGAATACTTTATCTAGACTTATGAATAATAATGGGGATTGGGTGGAAGGGGAAGCCATGAAGAGGATTATTATGGATTATTTTGATCATATTTTCTGCTCTGAGCATCCGGGGGATGGTGTGAATTCTTTTGAGGGGATTGCCCCACGTGTAACACAGGCACATAATGAGTCTTTACTTCGTCCTTTTGAGTGTGAGGAAATAAAAACTGCACTGTTTGCAATGTTCCCGGATAAGGCACCTGGCCCGGATGGAATGAATCCGGGCTTCTATCATCAATTTTGGGATGTGGTGGGGGGGGGGGGGGTGGATGTCTCGAGTTTTATAATTGGATGCCTACAGTCTCTCAATTTCCCACCTGGACTAAATAATACAAATGTGGTTTTAATCCCGAAGAAAATTGTTCTAGAATTAGTGTCTGATCTTAGACCATAGTGACTAACCGAATGAAACCGATAATGGAGGAAATCATATCGGCTTCGCAGAGTGCCTTTATACTAGATAGTCTTATTACGGATAATATTTTAGTAGTTGCGGAAGTGGGTCATTATTTGAACAGGAAACAGTGTGAGGTTGTGGGGTGGAGTGCTCTCAAATTAGATACGAAAAATGCCTATGACAGAATGTAGTGGTCTTTCCTGCGTAACATGCTCCTAGCTTTGGGATTTGATAATAGATGGGTGGAATTAATTATGTTATGTGTAATCACGGTGTTCTACAATTTTCTAGTAAGTGGCTCACGCAGTAACACGGTCACACCCACTCGTGGTTTAAGACAGGGGATCCTCTGTCCCCTTATCTTTTCATTATCTGTGTGGAAGGTCTCTCTTTATTATTGCAACAGGCACAAGCTAGGGGTTCTATTCATGGTTGCAGGGTTGCTAGAGGTGCCCCCAGTTTCTCATTTGCTTTTTGGTGATGATAGTCTGTTATTTTTCAAAGCCAACATCCAGGAGGCCAGTAAAAATTTTTCAAAGCCAACATCCAAGAGGCCAGTGAAATTAAAAATTTCTTATCTGTATATGAGAATTTATCTGGACAGGTGGTTAATTATCACAAGTCTAGTATATGCTAAAGCAAGAATACTAGTGAGTCTGACAGGGATGAGGTGGCACAAATCTTGGGTGTAGTTCAGGCTCCTAACTTTGAGAAATACTTGGGGCTCCCCTCGTTTGTTGGAAAGAATAAGAAGGCGGCTTTCTCATATATTGAGGACAAAATCAAGCACAGGAAATCATGAGACAAATTATGTATAGCACAGTCCATGCCCACCTTTTCAATGAGTGTTTTTTTGCTACCTACATCTGTTTGTATGGCTACTAAGAGAGTTATGAACCGCTATTGGTGGGGGACTGGTAATGATCGGGGAATACACTGGAAATCATGAGACAAATTATGTATCCCAAAGAAGCATGGTGGCCTGGGCTTTAAGGACCTCCGTGCATTTAATTTAGCTATGCTAGGGAAACAGGCGTGGCGGCTTCTTACTAAACCAGAATCCTTGGTGGCTTCCATTTATAAAGCTAGATATTATCCCAAGGGTTCATTTTTTGATGCAGAAATAGGCAACACCCCCAGTTTTTGCTGGCAAAGTATTATGGCAGCTAAAGGCCTAGTTTGTAGTGGGGTAAGGCGCAGGATTGCAAATGGTGAGACCACACTTATATGGGCACATCCGTGGATACAGAATGACCAGGAACCTATGATATAGACAGAGATGCCTATGCAATTGCCAGAGGCAAATGTTGTGGGTTTAATCGACCAAGACACTGGTACGTGGGATTATTCAATCCTCACTAATTTATTCCAACCTACAGATGTGGAAAATATTATAAAGATACCTGTTTCCCCAGAATATGATGATTCCTGGTATTGGCATGGAGACCCCAAAGGAATTTACTCAGTTAAGAGTGGGTATAGGAGCATTATTGGAGATTATGAGCACAGTGATGAGGCATTTAATAAATGGCTCACCCTATGGAGTCTCAAAATCCCCAAATGGAAAACATTCCTATGGAGAGCAATTAGTGATATCCTCCCTACCACTACAAATTTGATTATAAAGATGGTGGATGTGGATCCAAATTGTGCCATGTGTGGAATCTCTCAAGAGGACACTATGCATGCTTTGGTGTTATGTGACTTGCAAAAGCCATATGGGAACAATCTAACTTTTCAATCCCCAATATTGTGACGCATGTTTTTCACATTTGGTTTACTGATCTTCTGAATGTTCTAGACTCTAATGGAATATTGCATGCAACAACAATTTTATACCATATTTAGAGAGCACGGAACATAGCAGTATGGGATGCTGTCCTGCCACGACCGAGGAAATTGTTAGCCATGGCTGCCGCAACCATGCATGCATGGCGCCATGCACGGACCACCGCCAATGCCACGCCATTAGTCGACCACCCGGGATCTGTTGGAGAACCACCACCGCTGCACGAAAAGCTAACCGCCGCTGCTGCCACCACAGCTGTACCACTGCTCAGGAATTGCCGAGTAGACGCCGGCTACCTCCACAACTCGGGCATGGCAACGGTAGGGGCGGTGCTCCTCGATGCAAATGGGGAATATGTAGTGGCATTCAGTGCCCCTCTTCCGGTTTGTTTTTCACCACTTGTGACACCCCGAAATCCAAATTCAATTAAGGGGTTAATTGAGTAATTAATCCTATTTCAATTGGTGAATTAATTCCTAAAATCCTGAAAATTTAATAGTTGGGGACTAGTAATTGACTAGTCAACCCCAAAGTCAAAGTTGTACCTTAAGCCTTGTAAGGAGTTCCCTTGTTCCTTACACTTCCTTATGTTAGTAAGGGTATTCTTGACCTTTCACTTGGTGTTAGTATTGTAACATAACCTAGTAGACCACCTTCATTCTTTCCTTACATTTTCTAAAAATCTAGTTCCACCTTCTCTCTAAAAAGGTGGGTAACTTTTCTTCCAAGCCAAGTTGGAGCCTTGCCAAAACTTCAAGAGTTGCTTCCAAGATTCAACCTTTCATATATTTGGGCATCTAGGAGGTGGGTTTGGAAGGTGAGCCTTGAGAGGAGCTTGTTGAGGTGTAAAGTGAAGTCTTTAGTCTACAAGAGGTAACCCATGCTCTACAAAATCTATTTTTCTTACCTATGTGAATATTTCTTGGATTCTACATGTGTTTTTGCTATGAAATGTGAGTGTTTATGCATTGTCTTGTGAAAATGCATATCTAGAGCTTGTGTTTAGGGTTCTTGTATGCCATTGCTTGGCTATTCCTTTGATTCAAGTCATTTTGTTGTATTTGGTGAGGTTTGGCATGTTTTGGACTTGAATTTGAGCTTGGTGTTGAAAATTCCCGAAGGGATTATTTTGGGCACAGGTGTGTACCCGCGGGCGGAACGGCGGGTAGGGGTCCAACCCGCCGCCCACCCGCGGGGTACAAAGGAAATGGAAGCCTGTACCCGCGGGGTACAATGTGGTGATGTTGGGGGATTTGTTCCTCGTGATTCTTTTGACTCGGTATTTGGTCTTTTGACTTCCCGATGTTCTTTTGTGGAACTATTTGAGTGTCTTCTTGATGTTTCGTATGTCTAGAACTATGTGGTAGGAATCTATGTAGGTTTTGGTGTCGTGAATCGTGCTAAGTGTTCAACATTGTGTTTCGTTGAACCGTGATGAGTCTTGTGTGTTCTTCAGAACTACCTTTGGTTTACCCGTTTGATAAACATGCTAGTTCGATGTTTAAATGCTAGCGTGTGCGTTGTTTGTACCTTCCGATTGGTTGATGATAACTTGTGTTATTCATCGTTGTTGTTGTTGGACTGTGTTCCATTCCTTGATTGAGTATGGTTTCATATCTTCGTTGTGATCCGTTGATTGATTCCTGTTGTGGTGTGATGTGTGTGTGGCTTTACCTGGATTGCACGATTAGTGGTATGGGACACTAGTCACCAAGGTATTGCAGCGGTCCTCGTGGTGGCCGTGACGCGATTATGGAGTTGTGGCCTTTGTGTAAGGTTCACGTGTTTATTTCTGGGATAACATGTGTTATCCAGGGCATGTGTTGCCATCTGTGATCGGTACCCTCGTGTACTATGAAATCGGTGGTTTTGTTGGAGGGACTGTTGGAGGGGGAACGACGGTTCCCAGGGGAATAAGGTTGGACTTGGTGTACAGCGGTCCTGGAGGTAAAGGTTGGAACTAGTTATAAGGTTTGGGGGTAGCCACAAGGTTGGAACAGGGCATAAGGAAGACATATCAACTCGTGATGAGTGATGTCACGAGGGTTTGTGTAGCCGTGGTTGTGTGTTCTCTTCTTGTGACGTGTGTAGTCACAAAGGCATGTGTTGCCATGTGTCGTGTCTTTACTTCCTTTGCGTTGTGCATGTCGGGTTTTGATCTATTGTGTGATGATAGATCATGCCTTGAGCTGTTCTTGTGAGTCGTGTTGTTCTTTGTGGTCTTGGGACGTGTTCCCGTGTTCTTGTTGAGAGTGTTGAGTCTTGTGTTGACTATTACTCTTGGTTTTGTACTTATATACTTATGTATTCCGTTTCGAAAATGACTTTACAACTTATATCTTATCTATGTATGATATTTCACATGTATTGGTGGGTTACCAGCATTATTCGCTGACCGGGCGTCGTCCCATGTTTATTGTGTTCTTTCAGGTGATGTCTAGGCGAGTGCGCGGTCTAGTACTTGCTAGTTTAGCTTCTCCCTTGCGTTTTGTGGCCTGTGTGCCCGTTTAGATGTAGAACTTTGAGACAATGGGTTTAGATGTAAACATTGCAGATGTTGCCTGTGCGTTTATCCTTTTGGTAAACGTGGCATAGCACCCCGTGTTCCAGATTATATCTATCTATCTATCTATCTTTCAGTCTTCCGCTGTGATTGTTGTTTGGTTTAGTTATCTGCATGTTTAAGGCTTTTAAATAGCATGTTTTTAGGGGGTGTTACACCACTCATGGCCGAAGCATTCACGTGCAAGGAAGCCTTATAATGGTTAAAGGATCGAGGCGAAAGTTTGGTACGACTCTACACAGATTGCCTATCATTACAACGCTATCTCACCTCACCACCATCTACCGTTCGTTCGTATGTTGCCTATGCTATTGATAGCTGCAAGTCTATTACGACTTCGTTTGATTTCTGTTCTTTTAATTTTATTCCTAGATAAGATAATTATTTAGCGAGCATGCTTCATCCTCTGCGTTTCAGCAGTCTACTGTTATGTATTGAGATCTATCCCCACCTGATATTATTGAAGCTTATTTCTAATGAAATCACCACTTTATTTTCAAAAAAAAAAAAAAAAAAAAAAAAAAAAAAAAAAAAAAAAAAACAGATACATGTAGTTTGTTGCTTCTTTTCCTTTATTATACAAAAAGAGAGAAAAAACTCAAACTCAAACACAATCCCAATCCGATTATATTATACATCATTTAATAGTTGAGTAGTACAATATTATTTTAGTGTTTGGTTCAAGTTATACAAGATAACTAGTGTTATATTTGTTTGGAAATATAAGACTTTCATATTTGGTTCAAGTTATGTTTCTTAGGAAATGTCACATACCCTCCACATAAATTTTTTAGCTATTGAAAGGGAATGTGAGATACTCTCTAATTTTTTAAGTATTTTCACATTCCTTTGTCTTATTACTAATTTTGAGTTTAATTAATTTGTAAAATTTATCTTATTACCGTTGCCTTATATACATACCTCAATTTTAAACAAAACACAAAAATTCAATATTCCCAACAATCTAACATTAATGTAACATTCCGTGAACAAGATTTTGGGGACTTGGGGTAAATTAAGAAGCAAGATGATATACTCTAATGCCACGTAAAGGTTTAGTCAAATATCACTCTAAAATTTCTTAGCTTCAAAAATATATATATCATATAAGATATACGATGTTTACAACATTGAACTATTGAACTATGTTCATATATTCAGAATTGCATTACAATGAGGAAAAAAAATGATGTATCATTACAAATAATCTCACTTCGAGTTGGCTAAAATTTAATTCTCTCTTCCAGCCTCAAACTGCTTTAGAGAAGCGGGACCTGGAACAACGTGTAGACATAGTTTTAATGAAAATATGTATGTGTACATGTTCCATGCAGACAACAAGGATAAACGCTAAAAGTATATCGCAAATTATGGTCCACACAGTGCTATGTGGATAATAAAAAAAAATTACATTTTTAATATACTAAAAGTACATTATTTGTGTATTGAATATACATTATATAAAATAATATACTTTTAATACTCAAATAATGTACTTTTCCTTGACTACAATGTACATTTTTAATATATTATATCTATTCGATCAATGCGGCCAGCCAAACTTCGAATAATAGATTCGAAGTACATTATTTGTATATTGAATATACATTATTTGATTGTATACTCCACACAGTTGTGTGGACCATGGTTCACACAATAATGATTGTCTCCACGCCCCGACCCGATAGAGCATGTGGGAGGAGGTAATTTACGATAACTCAGTGACTCAGCAGATAGGGCCAAATGCAGATTTGCATAAGGAATCTGTCCACTTTAAACATAATTCTCACACTGTCATGTTGAATTTCAACCTTTAGTCTCTTCTTCCAAATACTACTTACTAAACCATTAAGCTAAGCCCGTGCAGACTTCAACTAACATTTCTTCTTTTAATTCTCGACTATCTATTTGACTAAACTTATTCCCTTAGACTTTTCGTTCAAGATGTCCAAACTACCCCCAATTTTTGGACATTTGGGAAGAACTGAGTTTAGTCAATTCAAAAAGTCAAAAAACTAAATTAAGGGGGTGTTTGGTTCACACATGAGAATCAAAATCAAAGACTTGATAATGGTAATGAATTTTGGTGAAAATATTTTACATGTCTGATAGTATGGTGAAATTGGAATGATTACCAATTTTGGTTGTGTATGACCCTATAATGGGAATAAATGTTTTAAAAATACAAAAATAAAAAATTAAGGTAATTGATCATAATATAATGACATCTAAAGCATCAATATAAACAAAAAAAAAAAAAAAAAAAATCAAAACAAAAATCTAAAAGTACTACTCCAAACTTAAAAATTAGATTACCAATAAGATAGAATGATACATTTTTAATTACGGAATAGTTGTGTTTTAAAAAGTTATCAACCAAACACTAACTATGATTTTGATTCTCATTCCTAGTGTGTAAATCCATGAACCAAAGACACCCTAATAGTTTTTTTTTTTTTTTTTTTTTTTTTTTTTGGAAAGACACCCTAATAGTTAAAGACTAAAAAGTAAAGATAGCACTATGATGGAGAGATCAAAAATTAGTATTTATACATAATAGGAAGTGAATGATATGCATATTTAAAGAGAGCTGAGGAAAACTTACAAGTCCACAATAGCAATTGTGCCCATTTCAATCACTCTCAGCAAGCAAGACAAAGAGTTCTTCATCCTTGATCGCACCCGTCTCCATGGTTCTTTCCAGTATACTGAACCCCCCAGCATCCTTGATTGACGCACGGGCACCCCTGGAAAAACATAAACGCATGTTATGGCAAGGGAAAGGCTGGGTATTGGTGTAGGAACTAAGCGCTTCAGCTTTCACCATTAGCTCATTGGTTCGATCTCTATTAGAGTTTTAGACCTAGCACTTACATATGCAGGTTTGACAGTTAACAGAAAACGGGGAAATCCCAGCCAAGATGGCTAAGGATACAAACTGGTAACCACAAAGTCACGAGTTTGAATCCCAATCTTCTTGGTTTGAGCTGGTCAGGGGCAACCTAGGCTGGTTTAACTCCCTGTAGTCCTTTGCCGGTTAGGGTCACAAGGCGGGATTAACCCAATACACACCCTCGGATAGTGGCTGCGGGTTTTCCTCATCACCCCAAAAGTTAACAGAAAACATATTGACTGAGTTGAATGTTCATAGATTAGAAACACAATGTCATGTGCCATCTCATCTCAAGTGTATAAGGGTAAAGAATATTCAAACATGATTTGCTTCATAGTAGTTGAATGCTCATTTGAGGTGGATATAAGATTACCTTCTAAGCAAAAATTTTGCCAATTTGTTATTCCCCGTGGAGATGCAATGCTGCAGAGCGGTCCTTCCATGGAAGTCACGCTTGTTTATATCCGCACCAAATTGCAGCAGCAGTTCAACGATTGTAGGATTGTCTGTTTGGCATGCCAGATGTAACAATGAACAGCCTTGAAGACACAACTTGATATTCTCACAGGCTGCTGGATCATACTGTCTCATTTCAGAATCTTGAAATTCTATTTGAGGTTCATGTTCAGTAACGTGATGATACGGTGTCGTACCAGCCACCTCATCGTAAGTGGCATTGACTATGTTAACATCTGACACTACGATGAATCGGTAGACTTCCTTTAAATCGTTTGCCTTCACTGCTTCCCAGATGCTTGTTACGTCATTTCTGTTATATGCAAAAGCTTCTTTGTTGATGAACAGCTTTTCTACATACTGGATCACAATAAAAGCTTGAATCAATGTTTTCCAATAAATTTAAGTGCCAATCTAAGGAACAGTTACATGACTCTTCTTGAAGGTTTCCAAAATGTGAAGCATGCATGCATACTATGAAGGTGAAGAAACTTATAATAACAAAATCTTTGTCTGAATTGCATTGTTTTTAAAGAAATATCTTGAGAATGACGGTTCAATACAAGTCCAAAAGAAAATTTGGTTTTTCTATAAGAGCATATGCAAATTAGACATGCAAAGCATTCATATACATTTTACCTCTCAGGAAAAAAGATTGAGTGGAAAGTTCCCCCACCCTCAACCCTTTCCCAACAACTATTGTTTTGACAGAATCACCGGTAAATGCCTGTCAACAAATCACAAAACTGGTCCTCCCTCGTTAATGTGACCAATGTGCAAGTCCAAAAATTTTAAGCTATGCCACAACTTCCCAGGACAAATAGGCTAATAACATAAGTGAACTCATTGAATCTGTAGAAATGGAAGATTTTGAAGATGCAAAAGGAATGAGGTACTGTTTGCACTTTGGTGCAAAAAATAATCTTGATTTTGATGTTAAAAGATAATGTGAGAATTAATATGTTTTCAAGTACACAGGTCTAACCAAATTAACATTAATCCTTTGGAAAGTATCGACCTAAGAACAAAGTGTAATAGGTTATCATTGTAAGGATTAGGCTAAGTATAATCCAAAGAGAACAGCTCAAAGGTTCCAAAATTGTTTTTAAAGTATCAAATGAGTCCTTTTGAGTTTCAAATTTCTTGGTGAGAAAAAGCCTTGAGGAAGTTCCAAAGAGTTGTCTCTTTGATACTGATTTGCAAGAGGAATTGCACTTTGTAACCCATCAAAGAGGGTGTTCGATGAGTTGGTCGAGGCTCCTGCCAACCTTGAAGAGGGCCAAGGATTAGGGATTTCAAAAATCTTAGAGACCTTAGGACTGCACAATTTTTACTCTTGCTGGGACTCTGAACCCGTGACTTGGCTTATCACTACACCAAAACTATAGCTCACAGCGAAGGCGCAACTTTATTTCTTTATATACCGCTACCACATTTCCGAGAGGTAGGGTGCTGGACCTGGCTCTTCACCTGCCTCCACTAAACAATCCCCTTAGCTACCAATTGCTAAATTTGGCCCTTTACCGGCCTCAGCCCAACACTTATGTATCCATTATCCTAATTCACCCCTTTTTAAGATATATTTAGAATAACAAGGAGCTACATAAAGATATAGGAGTCTCTACAGCAGGAATAATATAATCAATTTAGTTACTTCAGGATCTGGGAAATATTGGCTAAGAGATACAGAATGGATATCAATATAGAATATAAAGAATAATTTTCAGGAGACAGATATGCACCTTCGCCAGAATGTACTTCTCCTTTTGGTGAAAAGCATCAGCTGGGTTTGGTTTAGAAACAGAAACAGTGCTCGTCGTCCTGAATGGATGATAATTTAGAAATAGAAGGGCAAGTAGTACTTTCTTCAAAATTGGAAATGCTATGTATAATTTCTTTCAACCAATGCACTATAAATATGGAATTTAACATAACAAGCAGGTTAGCAGGAAATATAAATTTTCATTTGTTAGAATGGAATTACCAATAACACTGAGTGCCCTATTTTGATATTAAATTTAACCTGACCTAAAAATTTATGCATTTACATTTTAGCTGGACTGTTGTTCAAATATGAAATACAAACTAAGGGTGTGTTTGGTTCGAACATGGGAATCGAAATCGGAATGGGAATCAAATACTTGGTAATTGGAATGGATTTTGATGAACGTATTTTGCATGTTTGGTAGTAGGCTGGAATTGGAATTGGAATGATTACTAATATTGTTGTTTGGTTATGTATGACCCTATAATTGGAATAAAGGTTTTAAAAATACAAAAACAAAAAATCAAGGTAATTGATCCTAATATGATGACATCCAAAGCAGAATATGAACAAAAAATCAAAACAAAAATCTAAAACCACTAATCCTATGTAGTGAAGAGGCGAGGAAATGAGGAGGGATAAGGTTGAATTAATGGAATGCTACCTGATTTAAATTAGACAATGAGTTTTTTTAATTATAGAGGTAATCACATCCTATATCTGTGTTTTAAAAAGTTGTCAACCGAACAATGTGTATGACTTTCATTCTCATTCCTTGTGTCTAACCCCATGAACCAAACACATCCTAAGTTTATTACTTCTTAAAAGAATTCCCTGATGAGAAAGTATTACTTTTTTCATATTACCTGTTCAACCTACATAAAAATGGTTGGCATCAGCACACCCTTCAACTTATAGATTACAAGTATATGACAATAAAGGAATAGCAAATAGCAATAAATGCCAAAAAGAAAAATAGCTTGCTGGAATAGTAAGTATTTCACGAGGAAACATACTCATTGTTTGGAAGTAAAAGCCGGTCCTCCCACACGGAGTTACAATAAGAATTACCCAATGTTTGAAACAAGTCCACTACAGTAGGTTCCCAAACTCTGACATCTAAAGTTATGGACCTTACCTGCAGTTAGTAGAGTATCTTGACAATCAATCAATATCAGAGATTCAAAGCAATTTAATTACTTTCATTACAGTCATGCATTCATTGCAGGTATCAAAGACCAAAATGTAGTATGAAAGATGTTTGAGGGGGCAAAAAACATTCACCTATAATGGTTACCACTGGGGGGGCATTTGATTCAAGTAATCAGAAATTACCTGGTAATGTGAGGAGGGTAATATACTAATATGATATAAAAGGTTATCAAGTAATCTCAAATCGACGGTAATATTATATTACTGCCACATACGAAACAAGGTAATATTAATGTCATTGTTCTTAATCCTGCTTACTCAACTTACACTCTTAAGATAGCATGCATAATAAATATGAAATATGAAGGCTTGAAACATGGTGTTTAAACATTTTTAAAATGAACCTTGACACACATCATCTACATACCAGCAGGCAAACAAGTGTTATAGCAACCTCAGCCAATTGCATTTTTAAAGTCAACTGGATTAATTGGGTCAAACAGTAATGTATGTACCTTAGAGATATGAACACCGAGATTTCTATGAATGCCAGAGCACTCTATGCAAATCAAAATGCCAAGATTAAGAGAAGCCCAATTAGGTTCAGAAACCCCACACTCTGCACACTTGTCATTCCCAGGAATTTCTCTAAGAATACTAGACACAGAATCAACTTGACCAACTCTCATGCTAGGCAGTGAACTGTCAATGTTTTCAAGTGACTTATCATTGATGCAAGCACCATAACTGTCATTGCTAATCTTGACATCACTTTGAATGGAATCTAGCTGCAGCAGACAAAAGAAATCTTAACAGACTTTATCAGGTAAGTATTTTACACAAGAGAGATGAGGTTTTCAAGAAACCAACCTGATTTAAATGAGAATTCAAGAGGGAAGCAATAACTCCAGTGATTTTATTCATCCAGTCAATCCTATCAGCTTCATTTTCAGCCTGCCAAAATCAAGGAGAGAGTTTGAACAATTACTAGAAACACATGGATCATTACAAATGTTACAAATTTTTACAGCAATACAGACACCAAGTCTAGAACAACTTTAGCAAACAAAAAAGACCTTATTGCTAGTTTTAATAAGATCAAATGCAACCATAAATGATAAATCTTTTGAAACAATGCCTACTAAAGTCTAAGTGCATGTCTTTTAAAACAATGCCTATTAAAGACTTCACTCCAATAATTAAATGAATAAAAAGGTTTTGAAGTTTTTGCAACAAAAATTATTCCTTTTACTACATCATTCAGGTAGGCAGATTTAACCTTTAATCAATTCAATTTGAAAGTTATAAATCTGGCATGCCTTAACAGATAAAGCATAACTAACAAGCTTTGCACAAAGCCACCTGTTCTTCACTCACACAACTTGCCCAAAAGTATACAAACCAAAATATTTATTTCCTCTATTTACAACAACAATATCACTGCATATCATATCTTAACCAAAAGTGAAACAATAGTGTTCTTTTATGCATGCTGAATTGCTGATTGCTGATTTTCACAGCAGGGAGTTGGTGGATGGAATATATAATCTTCCACATAAATGTTACTGCCTTTTGGTCACAAGTAAATATTTAATTTCAAAGTATTCAGGCTAAAACTTTAATTTCAAAGTATTCAGCCTATCATCAGTGATGTGAATTTGTAGAGACATGTTTGTTAATTGAGATTGAAAAGGGAAAATTAGGAATAGAAATCTTCAATTTTCTTCCCAGAAGAAATTTGTATGATGCTTTGTTGAACTGATCAGTTTTTCAATTTTGTTAGTTAATAGAGGATCTAAACAGTTCACAAGTCTAACAAGGCACTCGTGGCACAAACACAACTGTAATGTGCATAACGGGCTACCATATTTGTTCTGTCAATCAGCTATAAGGCAGAAATTGCATGATACTCCCTCTGCCCCACTATTTTGTCTCGCTTTCTATTTTTGGTAGTCCTTTTTAACTTTTCTCCTTTGAAAAGTTACCATTTTTTTACTTTTTTGTATACTAATTTTCCTATTGTAATCTTCTACCATTTAAACTGACAAGACAATAATGGTCCACCTTAAACCACCAAAAAGGACATCATAGGCACATCATCCACTGCTAATAAGGGAATTGATTTACCTCAAATTTGGAGGCAAAAAGGAGGATGACAAATTGCAATGGGCAGAGTAAAAGAAAAAGTTTATTGATAACAGCCACAGATAAAGTTCTGTTTTTAACTGGGTTGCAAGTAAATGGCCCCAGCCAAATTCATCAAAAATACTTTTTGTTTTATTAATTTCCTCTGATTTACTGTATTTGTCATTCTCTTCCTTCAGTAGTAGTAGTAGTAGTAGTAGTAGTAGTAGCAGCAGTAATAAAAAAAAATTAATAATACATTTGTATTTTCACCTGCAACGTGTAAGTTTTTGATGGTGATATTATTCTGAAGCATAGCCGCAGATCTGTATCTTCAGCATCAACTTTTATTATTGAAGTGCGAAGATCAACAGTACGAAATCCCAAACTGTCTTCACCAAGAGATGGTGACTTATGATACCTTGCCCTAAATCTACTAAATACCCTACTATTGTGCTCTGCGCCAGGGGGTGGTGGAGATCCCTGGGAGAATAACAACAATGAAAAAAGTTGATTCAAAAGATTAAAGAAGACTAACAGTTGAATACCCACAGCATGCATAAGCATTATCAATGATGAAAGGAATATTAAAGGATTTAAAACTGGTACAAACAAATATGACATCCTTTATCAGAACAGTTAAACAAAAGATCCATGGAAGGATAACTATTAGAATTTTCTCAAAACAAGGAGACATAATCTTTGGGTACAAATGCTTTTTAATTAACCAGAAATACTATTTGGCAATTCCACCAATGAACAGGGGGGTTTCAGGTAGGAATACGACTAACCTTGAATCTAACAGATGTGGAAAGAAATCATTTGAAAATAAAAAGGTCAGACTCCATGTGCAAGGCACCCACATCATGCAGATCAGAGGAAGGAAGATGCATGCAACCTTAGCTCTAGTTTTAGAGAGGTTCATTCCGACACCTGAACTTGTTGACTCAACAGTCAACAAGTCAACACTAGGCCAATATACCAGGCCCAAGTTTATATTTTAAGGTGTACCAATTGTTAAGGTAGTTAGACCGTCAGAAGTTGAAAGACATCTAACAAATATTGCAACATTTTACATTTGTACTCATTCCATACATGATGCAAGCACATAACATGAAGGCACAATTTTGCATTTTATTTGCCTGCCATAACTGAAGTTGTAGGAACCATGAAAAAGGCTGCAATTAAAATTAAGTAATACAGGACTTGATTTCAGAGATGCAGTTGAGGGTCCTCTTTCTTTTGGAATCACAAGAGAAACAGATGTTAGAAACTAGGTTTTCCAATGGCCCCAATTGCTTCCTAGAGGAATAATTAGTTGGGCATCACTTCTCAACGTCACCCAGCAGAGGGATCAAATGCAAAGCTACATACAATAATTCAACTTTACCAATAGGAAAATCTTCTGCAGAAACATGATTCATAGAGAACACCCTCTTCCTAGACAAGGAATGGCTAATTGATCAAGTAGTCTCAAATTTTGTTGACAAATCTATTCAGTCATCATATAAGATAGCAAAAGGAATAATTAGTATACCCCTGATCTGGGACCCCTGTGCCTATAATAATATAAGTTGCCAAGACTGTCAAGTACAAAAAATCTCCTCTTCCAATCAGCCCTCAAACTTGAAGATCTTTTCAAAAGATATCCCTGCTTGATTGTTTGAACCTGAAAGCATAGAACATATTCAATTTTTAATGCAGAGGGGCCAGAGTTCAAAGTCTAGCATAAATGTAGTTTAATTGAAGTGCAGTATGTCCAGAAATTTCTTTAGACACCAAAAATATTATCTTGCAGAGGTAGATTTATCTGTAGCGCAGGAAGATATTGATATAAGAAATAGGGAACATTTTGAAAGGTATTACTTACTTCACTAGACAGCATAATTGCTTCTATATTTTTGTAAGAACTCATACCGACCCCATTTGAGCTAAAAGTACTCGTTGAAGTACTGATATTACTAGATGCCTTCATACGATCCAGCTCTGATTGTGTCCTGAACTCCTGAATCCTTTTGGCAAGCTTGTCTTGTTCAATTTTGGTCTGTTCCTTTGATTGTTGGGCATATGTCAAAACCTGATTATTGGAACAACAAAATAGTAAAGCGCATAGAAACCACATTTAATATGCTATGCCAGTGATGTTAAATTATGCACTCAAGAAACATCTGAAACACTATTGACAACAAAAGCAAATATCCTTTTGCAACCATCACTGGGCAAACTACCACCCCTCTTATCTTCCAGATGCAGGTCAGGAGTACTGGGTTCCCACCCCAATTATGTAGGAAATCCCTTTACCAAGGATGATCTAAGAGACCTACAACTACCAAACAAGGGCAAGAAGAAAAGCAGCATACAATCCCATCAATTACAACCCAAATATAGCAAAAATCTGATCAGTTATCCACATCATTCATTTCATTATAATTAGCTCTATGAAGCATGAACCATTCAAAACAATGTTGGTGTTATTGTGCATATGGAAGTGTATATTTCAACTCCATTCTGCCACATATTGAAAGTGGGGTAGGGCTAACTTGGATCTAGTTTAGAACAGTATTTATAGTCTGTATTTTTGTATCTGGTTCTGTAGGTTCAGTGCATTGCATTTCTTTGATGATTTTAAGTACAGATAGCATTTCTATTGGTCTCTGTTATTGCATGTTTATCTTTATTCTTGCATCCTTTAGGAGAATCTAATAGCTAATGCAGTTATAAAAAAAAATAAAAAAAAAATAAAAAATAAAATAAAATAAAATAAAATAAAAACCAACAAATTAACTTAATTAAATGTACAATTGAGGCAGGGCCATTAGATTTTAAATTTCACTCAATTTTATATGAGATAAGCTGTTAGCTTTTGTTAAATTTGAGAATAATTAACTGTTCTTTTCACTCATTCACTGAAACATTCTCAAGCACAATTAACTTCTGAATGAGATCGATACAAAAATTCCATAAATGAAAATTTTCCGTATTTCTTGGCTGGAAAAATTACTTGTCCTTTGAACTTCATGTCTACTAAGACCACCTTCATGGACCACTCAACCTTCTGAATTTATATATATAACAGATATTTTTAAGTCATATCATTGTCACATTTTTAATTTATGTGCAATTTTTTTCCATTTCTGACAGAAGATTTTACAAGATGAAAATATACATAATGATATTATTTGTAACAAATAATAAATACAATTGCTCAAATACTTTTGGCTTTAAAAATTATAAATTCAAGTAATTATAAAGTAAACAGCACAGAAACTTTTATAAAATACATTCAATTTTAATAATTATAAATTTAAAAAGTATAAAATACTAACTTTGCTATTAACTAGTAATATAAATATCAAATTGGTTATAATTTCATGTCATTTTGGTTGCAAAATGCACACACACTACTCTAGCCACAACACAAATATTAAACTTTCATATTTTTCTTTGAAGGGGTGAAAGACACTGACTAAACAACTCGCCTCTACAATCTACATATCAAGTGCAATGATTCCATCAAATTCATTATTTTGGCTTATTTTTTCTTTCGTTTGTTCATTTTTCTATCTTATGAGGCTACACATCAGTTCTTGATACCATGAAGAGACAATGGCCAATGGGACTAGTAAAGTTGGAGAGAAATAAATGTATACTTAGTGAACTAAAACAAGAAAGTCCACATGCTAGAAACTTTAAGTGGAATTACCCCTAAAGAAATTATGAAACATTGAAACCCATCATAACAATGCTTTCTTTCAAATCAAGTTTTCCCAAACATAGAATATGAACAATTTTTTCTTTGGCTTGGGAAAGCAACTAAAATTTATTTTATTTCTAGAGAGAATTGCACTTTTGGTCCCTAATAATAGGGTAATAGTAGATTTAGTCCATGTGGTGTAGGTGTCATTACTTTTAATCCCTAAGTTGTAGTGAAGTAGCACTTTTGGTCTTTCTGTTAACATTTTTGTTAAGATTTACTATTATTTTTCAAAAATCCTAGTTCACTAGAGCTAGTAAATTAGTAACAGAACTTTACCTCTTGTTTATCTCCTTCCACCAAATGCACAATTCAACTCCATGATTTAGTGGCTAGAAACAAAAAAGTGTAGACCATTGACCTCCATTAAATTAATAGAAAATTACAAAATATTTAAAAAATCAGCGAAATGAAGGTCAGTGGTATGCATTTTTTGCCACTAAAGTGTGAAGTTAGAGTGTTATTTAGGGGAAAAGAGAAATATGAGGTAACATTTCATTAATAGCTCTGATCAACTAAGATTTATGAAGAGTAATGGAAAATGTTGACAGATTTATTAATGGAAAGACCAAAAGAGCCCACCTTGTTGACAACCCAAGGACTAAAAGTGGAATGAATCTGCTATTACCTTATAACTCAAGGATCAAAAGTGCAATTTGCCCTTATTTCTAAAGGAAAGGATGTACCTGATGAATGAAAGGCTCCATTTGGCTCAACAAGTCATGTCCCTATTTGGGGAGCAAGAGGAAATAAAATTTGTCAGCTTGATGAATGAGATTTGAATTTGCTATAGAGAATGGAATGATTAATAAAGGAGAGACACACCAACTTAAAGTATCTTAGGTGAGCATCCATAATTGCACTAAAAGATTCCAAAAACTCGTGCTTCTTTCTTGCCTCAACATTCATGAGAGCATTTACCTGAATTCCTTACGATCAACAAGGCAAAAAGATTAGAACATAGTGGTGATGAGTTTCAACAAGGTAACAACCAAATAGTCAATAATGCACTATACATACTAAATTAAAGCGGCTTCTTTCAAAAGCTGACTTTGAATTGTGTAGGTCCTGTGATAGGTTGAGCCAATAAGTTAGTCTAAGAAAAAATGAATATTAAACATAAATGTTCAACCATACAGTTGATTGCAACTTTGACCACTAACATTGAGTTCAGCATTTCCAGAGATACGAGCAAGATATGAAACGATAGTCATCATGGACTTTAAAGAGATCTGGTTGACTAGACTGTAAATGTTAGCTTATACATACTCTTTTGAGATCACAACTATCAATTCAATAAAAGGGGGGACCACTTGGCATCAAAAGGACAAGGGGCCACACCACATATGCAGTAGGTATGGCAATTTCCATGCCCCAAACCTGCCCCATCCTACACTTACCTAGGCCTGCACCACCCTGCAACTACACTACTTCAATCTCACAACTGTCCCTACCCCGACCAACACATCTCACCTGCCCTGCCACACCTGAGACTTTAAGGCCCAACTCACTAGTAGAAACTTTTTTTTCCGTTTCTTGAAACCAATCTCTATTGAGTTTCTTAGCAATTTAATCCCTAATTGACTTAAACATTACACTAATATTGTGTATATAAACATAGCTTCTAGTACTCCAAGCTATCACTCCCTATAACTAAGGAATGCATAGGCCTATTCTAAACATGCCCAACCAAATCAACCTCTAGTTTAACTTCATTTGGAATCATTCGTACCTTAACTTCAAAAGTATGATTCTTGAATTCTCACACATTAGCATTTCATTTTAATAACCCTTGAAGCTTATAGCACACTAATCAATAAAAATAAGCAAACCTAATTACAATCAAACAGCATTCCTATCAACACATGATCATGTTTAGTTGCTCTTTCCAACTATTTTCATGTAGTAAAGATCAGATGAACAATCATGTCAAAAGTGACATATACAGCAACATACAAATATACAGATAAAAGTATAAAGTAAATTTGAGGAGAGCATACTTCTTCGAGTTCAGTAATAACATCATCGCGTGTACTCTTCTTTAACGAGGCAAACTTTTCACGTGCCTGGCAATCCATTGATAACCAGAACTTGTTAATGTAACCTTAAAACCCCAGGAATAAGGTAAAGAATCCAGACAAGAGTGCTGTTCTTTAAAAAATAAAAATAATAAGATGAACAGTAAGTCATGTAGCTTTCTCTGTTTGGTAGTAAAATGAAATCGGAATCATTACTTAAATTGTTGTTTGGATATTGAAAACTGTGGAACCACAATCAGAATTATAAAAATAATAAAATTTTAAAAAAATTTAAAAATTTAAAAAAGAAGTTATTCACCATAGCAATCAAATCAACTCTCTTTTTTGTGGTGAGGCCAATTTGAGAAGGGAATTTTGCATAAATCTTAAAGGTTACATAAGTGTTTTAAAAAATTATACGGAGTAAAAGTATATGTATGGGAGCCTAGAGTTCTGTTCAATCATCCCAAAGTAAACTATTACTGTGCAGTAGCAGTAGAAAGTAATAACTAATAAAATAACAAATAAAGTGAGGGAAATTTTAAAAAGAAAATTAGAAATACACCATTTCTCATCTCACTCTCACAAGGCCTACAGAGTACAGACTACCATTTTTCTTTTTCAAATTTTTCTCTCTGTCTTCTTATTCTAGCTAGACTCTCTTCTTAAATTGACACTTCTTATTCCACTCAAATTAGGTTTGTTTCTTCCCCATGATATTGATCTAGCTTTCCCTGTAGTGAAAATTCAGCGGGTTGTTCAATTTTCCATTTAGGGTTTCTTCAATAGATGCATACAGTTGTATGAGTATGTTTCTGTTAGTATGTTTTTCTTGAAGCTGCGAATGAGTTTAATAGTATAAATTTGGACTCTTTGCATTTCGATAGAGGAAGAATTGCAAAGGAGGAATAGGCTTGAGGAGATGGAGAGCAAAAAGCCAGAATGAAACCTAACAAATGAATAGCAATCATATCTAACACTTTTTGCTTCCGATTCCATCCTCAAAGTGGCAAACCAAACACCCCCTAAATGTTATTAGCACATGTTTGTTTTCAACAAAAAGGAATATTAGATGTTCTGATGATCTGTAGTTTCCCTTGCACATTGATATGGAATTTTGAGGCTCCTGTTCTTTCTGGTGTAAGGAGAAAGAAAGCATGGTTTTCAGGAATTTATGAACTGCTTGAGCTCCTTGAATTCCTCAGAAACAGAGGAGCTGCATCTAAGGGTCTGGAAACCTGAAAAATGACTTCCAGTAATCATTTTCCAGATTTTCCAATGTATCCAGGGAAAATAAAATCAAAGGAAAATACTCATTCTGGTCAAAGGAAAAAAGGTCCAATTTGGTGGAAAACATCTTCCTAGAATTTTAGTCAAAAGACCTTTTCCGAATTCCTTTTTCTCCTCTCTCTCTCTCGGCCCTCTCTCTCGTCTCTCTTCTCTATTGCAATTTGCAACCTTATGAAACAATTTTGAGCTGCAACATCACAAAAAATGGAAAACTAACTACAATTTGAAAATTCGCTTGATATCGCAGAACCCAAACTCGATATGTTATGTGAGAGCATAGAACTACATGACAAAGTTACGCAACACGCACACCACCCATTGAAGCCATTCGACAAACAAGTGGAAGCCAACCAAAGGTCAATACGTAAAGTAGTAACTTGACCAGGATTGTTCAGTATGGTACACCACCCATTGTGACAATTCATCGAATGAGTGGAAAATAAATTAAAGATTAAGGACACAGCAGTGACCTTGATAACACCACTCGTTGTTTCTTAATATTTTATAAGAAACAAATGGAAGCCAACCAAAGATCAATACGTAAAGTAGTAACTTGACCTGGATTGTTCAGTATGCATGTACACCACCCATTGTGACAATTCATCGAATGAGTGGAAAAAAAATTAAAGATTAAGGACACAGCAGTGACCTTGATAACACCACTCATTGTGGCAATTCGTGAAACGAGTGGAAATATATTACAATTACTATTATTACATAATTAATATTTTATAAGAAATAACTTTATAATATATTTCTGTTCATTTTCCAAAACAGGAAAATGACAGTTTTTTTTACTTCCAATCAAATAGAAAAAATAAAAAAATAAAAATAAAAATAAAAATAAAAAAGTTTCTAACTTTCGACCAAACAGCAGAAAATCAAAATGTTTTCCGAAAAATGAGTTATTTTTTGAAAAACATTTTCCGAGCTTCCAAACAGACCCTAAGTATAAAATCTTTCAAGCAAAGCCATCCAGTGAACCATAAACTCATATTCAACAAAATCCAAATGGTACAAAAAGAATGTAAAAAGTCCATGGCACAAAAAATGTCAAGGATAAGCAAAATTAGACTTGTGGCTTTCCCAAGTGAAAGGAAGCACCCTTCAAAGAGTGATTTTTAGATTTGGCAGATAGAATTTTTATTTGTACCAAAATTTGATGATTCCTTTTCATTTTTGCAGGGCTGTGAGAAAGGCAAAAAGACTTCTTTCCATCCTTGTATGTGCTTGAACTTTTCATTAAATATCATTCTCATAATTTGTAGTCAACAATATCTGCTGTCTTAGAATAAGCACCAGTAAGCTCTTTCTTTTCAGTTACTCCTACAAATCTTTACCTTTGAATTTAAAAATGTGTGGAGTTATTTAATATCATAATCTCACTAAAGTGTATTAGGTCTGAAAGTTCTAGTTCCCTGCACTCCCTTCAAAGGACACCTTTTCACTTTCCACTAGTAACTTGAACTTAGCCCCTCGAATCAAAATCATAACCACCCATTTCGAAGTCAATTTGAGATGGCTAAATCCAAGTCTATAATCCAAATAAAACAAAATAACAAAATTTATCTTCACTCTTTATTAAGCCATGTGCACCTGGTCATAAGCAGTTGTTGCTTTGTCAAATCTGCGACGAGATTCCTGCATTAACAGAAACAAGTTATAATTAATCTAGATTGTAATTTGACTGGTTCTAACATGGGTATCAATATTAGCAAAGTGAAAGTAATATATTGTCAACAAATTGGTAAATCAAACTAAAATACCTATCTAATACCGCTTCATACTCATTCTAAATTCAACAACAAATCTCCGTTTTTTTTCTGGTAAACCAGGAGGATGTTAACACACATAAGAAGTGTTACGAAAGTAAAGAGAGAATATTTCTTAATGTGCTGTCGTATATTGTCTCAAACTGTCTTATAGAAAAGAGAATACAAAGCCCTATAAATAGGTGCTAGAAGACTACGAAGAGGAAACAAGTTTCCATATGCCTACCTACCTAAATCCCTATAGAGATTCCAAATAGTATATCTATTTTCCAATTATTAAAAGTCAGTTGCTGAAACCAGACATACGCAAAACACTTCTTATGAATGTATGGGGTCATTGTATAAAATCTATGAGTGGTGTTGGTTTATAACTATTAACGCCCATTTGTCATATATGCTATCAAGGCTTCAAAATCACCCTCTCCTTTTCTTTCACAAGCTAAAAATATTGATGACTGCTATTCTTTGATCACATTATATCACCAAAAAGGTGGATACTGTCTTTCAAACAGCAGAAAAACAGCCCTCATGTTCTGTTTTACCTTGACATCTTGAAGACCAACAGACAAAAGTTCAGTCAAGCGATCAACAAGTACATGCTCCACCTACAAAAGAGAGCTGGTCATATTTTCAATAGTGCATGAAACATTAAAACAGAGTCTGCAATTGATAATAGAACCTCCAACGCATGCAAACTTTATACACTATGATATGAAGTTATGAAACATCTTATATTGGTTGCAATCTAGATGTTATTCCTAAATTAGTAACTTGTATCATAGGCATCATAAATTTCATGAAACAAAGGCACAGTAGACAGCCATGCATGGATAAATAAAGAAAGAAGTACCTTTTAATTAGTATTAAAAAATTAAAAAATAATAAATAAAGAGAGAGAGAGAGAGAGAGAGAGAGGGAGTTTGTGTGGGTGCTAAAAAGAGAGAAAGAAATCAGAAATTTATTGGTGAATATTTAACAAATAGCTAGCAACCGTATGGCAATTAATCAAAGTAATTTCACAATTGTATACTCAGACTCAGTCTAGCATCTGTTCCTGGAATGCAAAGGAGAGCAGGTCAGCAGGATATGTTGCTTTACCTGAGAACGGAGAAGTTCCTTATATGTAGCAAGCTCTCGAAATGCAGAAACAAATTTTGACATGATTGGGCCTGGGGGAGAGAGATAAGCATTGAAATCAGTCATAAATTGTGAGTTTTAGAACTATGAAAAATAGAAGCAGCACTATTCCATCTAGAAATGTTGTATATACTATTAGTTACTTTAAGCCCATCTATATGTAGCAAAAAGAAGTAAAAAATATGTCATTGAACTCCTAAGATAGCAAAGCATGCTCCATTAATACAAATTGTCAGACATGTGAGATATGTGTTCCCTAAGATGTCTAGGTGGATCATAATTTGTCTTAGCTGTAACCAAACAAGAATACTAAGATACATAGAATACAGTGTAAACTTCTATTTAGGAGAAAATAGAGAGGAAGTATATGACAGTTGAGACGTATTAACAGAGGCATACAGACGCCCATGGTAGTATTTAATAAAGAGAAAGGAAAGGAAGGATAGTCTGAAATTTATTTGTTTAGTATGTATTAAGAAATATGCTAATGCATGGTTTACGGTAGGCTTTGCACTAGAGAGAATTTATTGGAGAATATGCAGAAATAGCATCCATATGGCAGAACTCAACTGGATTATAAGGCTTGGTTGAGTTGAACTGAATTAAGACCATTAGTCCACAAAGATCAATTTCAACAATTTAAAATATTATTTATCAGGGATGAGAAAACCATTGTATTCCTAATATCCAAGGCTTTTCCTAGATAGCAAACCCTCTTCACTAGCAGGGAAGAAGGGGGAATAGTTTTTATCCCTGCGAAGTAATATGAAGCCTGCACAGGAACTATCTTAGAGCAAGAATTGTTATTCCTAAACTTGGCTGCCTCATTTTCTGTTCACCATCTTCCACTATACAATGCCTAATTCCTCAAAAACTAAAAACACTAAACAAGAAATGCCATATTTAGACACCACCTTATAGCAAAGAAGTAAATGTCTGCAACTACACTAACACCTTAAATCTTCAACTGCCAACAATTTAATTAACATATGCAAGGCTTGATAGCTCCTCAAGGGCATAATTTCACTTCAACCCACTTGTGTTTAAGAAAATAACTGCACCTAGACCCCGAGTTTTTATTCTCTATTTCACTTTATCCATAATACATTTTCATTTCCATTGTAACCCTAGTATTTTCTAATCCATAATTGATTTTCATTTTAATTTCCACTGTAACCCTAGTAATTTCATTACCGTCTTTGAAGAAATAATTTTCTTAGTGAAAAATAGGAAAAACAACTGTTTTATTGTTGACAAGGGTCCGGGCTTAATTTCTGAAAAGGACTTCAAGTGCTGCTGGACTAAATCTTACATGAACCATGTACAGTTCACCCTTCCTCCTAAGCAAAATTGCAAAAACACTAACCTAGAATATCAATAGTTCAGATAACACCTTATAGTGAAGTACAATATTGCATCTTCACTTGACTTGCTGCACATGAAACACTACCTTGTACAGAACTCTTTGCAGCAAGGTGCTGTCAGTATACAAGCAATTTCTTTGGTGTTATTCCTGGTGTGGGGGTCGGGGATGGAGGGATGGGAGAATGGAAGAGCAGCCATACAAAGAACCTTGATAGTATGATGCTCATATCAGACAAAAACTTGACACATAAATATGAAAGCAGTTTTAATGCAATTTTCAATATCATTCATAAGGTGCATCATTCAGATATATGATTTTGCAAATTTTACAACATTGATTGTTAAAAATCTTAACAAAAGAAAACATATACACTTTTGCAAGGAAAAAAAAGCATATGTAGTAAAACGTTTTTAAGGTTTACTGAGAGGGGCTAAGATAACATGCTTATTACAAGAATACCATTTCAGCGATAGAAAACACGCAATAAAACAGTTTAAGTCACCTCCAATTGACACACTGAGAGGATCGTCGTGACCTCCACCGAATACCTCCAATGAATCTGCAAAGATATTGTCACCATTGTGTGCTTCTCCAAGAGTGTCACTGATGACATTAACACACCATCAAACAGATTGAAACAGCAACCCCCACCCCCCGAACTTCCTCTTCATGTAAGCCAGAGGATGTAGTTCAAATTCGAGGATACAGATTTCAAAGATGAAGAACAGACATTGAAGGAACTTGAACATTTTTAACCTTCTAAAAGGATAATCATATTGTGCACAGAAACAGACATTAAAAGTTCCTAGTAAACACCAGGCATAAATCACCCTAAGGGAAGGAGCAAAAACAAAGTTAGAAACTCACCGATCACTGTAGGACATAAGTTTCAAGGGTAGGTGGTTTACAATGATTTATCATTATTGGTATCTATTAGGTTCAGGTATCACCAGAACATGGATAAACCCCCATCCACAGAAGTAGCAATGCCCAACAAATCCTTCACTGAAACCTCAATTCTTAGATTACCAGAGAAAGATAAAACTTAGTAAGGCATTATCATTTCCCACTTCCAATCAAGCTTTACTAACAACTTTAACATCACTTCTAGTAAAGCAAAATGAGTAATCACATGATTTCAGTCTCAATTACTGAAAGATTCATATTTCATCAACTCAACAGACTAAACAAAAACAAAAACAAAACAAAAAAATACATTGTGGAAAAATCAATTTAAAAAAAAAAAAAAAAAAAAAAAAAAAAAAAAGGAGGTTTAAAAACACAGTATTATAAAAGCAAGATTGGAATTTGATACTGACGTGTATTTCTTACACCCCTTGTATAGCTTATGGCAGCGGTCTCTCAGCTCATCTGTAGTATGTTCCAAAGATCTCACCTGAAAATGAAAACGAAATTAAAAAGTTGAAATTATTGAGGTAAAAAGAAAGTAAATAAGGCATGGAGAAATAAGAATAAAAATGGAGAAGATAAGGGAAATCCGACTTGTTTATGGAACATAGGAGAATCCTCCAACTTCATAAACGCAGCCATTCTGCTGTGTCTGAGAGCTACAGGGAAGTTTAGTTTCAGAGTTTCAGATCGAGATATGGAGATGGAGCATGCTGTCATGGGCTTTTATGTCATTTGGATGCCACCGCTGGCTCGTCATTCGTCAATCTCATTATAATAAAATTTCAAGTGTTCCACATCAAACCAGATTCACATTTATTTCCACTTTTCATCCCTCAATCTATATCTCTATTACCCAGTACCAACAATCGTTTTCTTCCCCACCCAGCTCCCATGGGTTTTTTTTTTCTTTTTTAGAAATAGGTATATTTTATTTTTAATTGATCTATATCAACTTAATAAAAATTTAAATCTGTCAATGACTTTATGGTCTAGTGACATAATTGTATGAAATGACTTTTTCAATGAAAGGTCATAGATTTGAGTCCTAGTGAGGGGCGCGGTATGAACCCTTTGTGCTTCGAATCAAATATTACATTGTAAGTTTGTAACATAGTCAGTAGTACTCAAAAAAAAACTTTAAACAAAACAAACAAAAACTCATATTCTTTTTTTTTTCCCAAAATTTCATTTATGTTTTGGTTGAGAACAATACAATATAGTCAAACGTATTTATCATGAGACGAGTCCAATTGTAGACAACTTAATGAATAAGAATCACATTTTAGTTATAAGTATTACAATATTTATCATGAATAACAATCAATTTTATTCTAAATACTATCACAATTTCACATATAAATATTACAATACCTATCATAAATAACGATTTATTTTTAATTCAAATTTATATTAAATTTTCTACAATAACATTAGAATCTTAATACTAAAAAAAATCTCTTTAGTAATTTTATCTAAAAAGTCTATTAGATATTATTATCCATATCTAATGATTTGGACTTTACATGATTATCTATAACAAATCAATTTCAATTAAATAATTTTACTTTATTAATAAGGAGATTAACCTTCAAAAACAAATTTACTATTGAACACTGCATATTACAATTTTGGGACTCATTAAATTGCTTATATTATGTAAAAATTGGTCCATGATTAATTTTTTACAATTATACAATTTAATGGGTCAAATGTTAAGTTGTTTGGTGCATTATTGTATAATTTTTTTCAATGAAGTTATATTAATGAATAGTGTGTTAGAAAACTTAAGCTGGAATTATCTCTATAAAGAAGGGATTAGCAAAGTGAGGTGGAATTTCTAATACCCATTCAAATTTGGAAAAATTACATTTTTAGTCCCTAAGTTATAACCAAGTTCTGACTCAGTCCCTAAATTATGACAGTATCTGAGTTTAGTCCCTCAGTTATGAGCAAAGTGGCGAGTTTGGTTCCTAGCATTAATATTCTATCTGCAGCTAACAGAAAACTTAAAAACAATTTAATAATAGAGGGTTAAAATAGAAATTTCAAATTATAATCCCCTTCTTATGTTGAAACTCATTGCGCAACCGTCATTATTTTCTTCTTATATCTAACGGAAGTGGGAGATTTCAGAGCTTAAGGCCCTGAATTGTCGCCGGTCTGGCCACTTGTATTTTGCGGGTTTTCCGTGACTCGTGAAACTCGGGGGCTTGTTCTAAAATGCTATGTGTTATGTGCTACGTGAATTTGTGGTTAAGCACCCCTTGGTTACGAGTCTTTGCATATGACCCGCATTATTTTTTACTAAACTTTATTCCTCAAATGTTTTTATCCCATATCCCCTATTTTTCTAAACTAAACTTACTATTTATTTGTAGTATGCCACTTGTGTGCTATATTGTGTGTACTATTATGTGAGGAAAATCTTTATATCCTAGAGGTGGTGCTTGTATTCCGGTTACTTGAAAAGTTGTGATGAAATGAGATCCGGTTGAGAATTCCCGGAAGGTTGCTTGAAAAGAATGATGAGATGATATCCGATTGAGAATTCCCAGAAGTTTGTGTTGGATATCTCGTTGGTAAAACCAAATAATAATCCTACAAAATATGGATTATTATTTTCTGTAGAAAAAGGGGAAAGAAAGATGAAGAGATTGGCTCGGGTTTGGTGTTGGGTTTTTAGCAAGAGTCAAGCGATCACTCTTTCCTTAAAATCTTATTTTCTACCTCCCACGAGTGCTAGGAGCGTTGTATGTAGCCTAGGCTTCCCAGGATAAAACTTGCCACGATTCAATGTTTGAGCACCCAAACAATGAATCCGGCGAACTAGAGCAACAGGATGAACACAATTCGGCTAAGAAGAGAGTAGAAGCAGAGAGTTTTGAGGCTGGAAAAAATGATTTTCTGTTAACATTAAAATACCCATGTAACAGCCCACTAACCTGAGAATTAATTTTGTAAGTAACTAAAGTGTGGAAAATTTTTCACCCCCCTTCTTCTTGTGCGTGAGAAAGAACCTCTATGTTATACAATTCAATTAACTTAAAAAGAGCTGTTGTATAAATAGTGGGGCAAATCCTCTTCCCAAACCAATGTGGGACAAAAGCTCACTTTTTTTTCCTTCATTTTCCAACTCAAATGGGTTTACTTTGAGAATCAATATCTCATTCACCCATTATCCGTTTTGAGCGTACAATATATCAATCTCTTCGTCTCACTACCAAGAACCCGAATCCACTTTGACCCCGACCCAATCGGAAGTGGACCCCACTGATAATTGTACTACAAAATAGCCACTTAACATGCCATTTTAAGCTATTTTTTCCAACAGTTTGTATAAAAGTAGCCTGGTAGAAAAATCATGGGTTTATATGGCGCTTGAGCTATTACCCGCTGGGCTTGGAATCCCAGTTAAGGATTATACACTAAAGGTAGCGGTCCCGTTTCTATGTTACTTATGAGATATGTGGGCGTGACGTTGTCAGGCCAGTCGAGAATTCCTGAGCCTAGATAGGTTCATTCACACATGGTGAAGTTCCTACCTCCCCACCGGTATGATGATTCAGTTGAGATTGACGAGACAGTTATGATTCATGAGAAGTATGATGACCCCTCCAATACTACCATCTATATAAATATAAAACTCTTGTTTTCTTGAGAGTGAGAGCATATTATTGATTTCATGCTTAATGCCAGTTTCACCTTGTTTTTTCATTGTTGCCTGATTATGCTTGAGTCGTTTATGTCACTTAACTTCCAAGGATATGTATGTTGTAGTCTTACAAGTTAGCATGTTACCTTCCCTTTTCCCTTATCTTTGTTACACTTTAGATTGCATGACATCTCAACCTTTCATTGATCTATTAAGTCAGCTTGATTCATATCTTGTTAGTGAGTAATAAGCATATATATACTTGAGTATGAATTGCATAAGTGTTTGTATATGGATTTCACTTGCATGTGAGCTTTATACTTATGGATAATTGTTATTATTGTATATGTATGTCTATATACGTGTGAACCTATTTGTCTTATATCTATGATCTTGATTGGCTTAACGTGTTATAAGTGTAAAACTATCTATTTTCTAAATCTAAATCTATATGTATTTTACAGGATAGAGTGTCTTATACTTAGCATTCGTGCTAACGGGTTATTTTTGTACACTTTTTACTTAACCCCTTTCAGGATTGACCGACAATTGCTGAGCGCGCTTAAATGGAGCTAGTTATATTATAGGGTTTTAGTTCTAGTTCCTAGTTACTTTGTCAATCCTCTTATACTTTGCCTTGATGTTAGACATGTGTAGCTTGGTCTACCTTCCTTATGTTTTGTAATGCGTTGACACTTAGGCCTGGGAGCCTTATTCTCTACTTGGAGCTTAGACTCTAGTTATTTGAGTTTGTGGGCCCTTATTGATGTATGATGATGATATTTGTTGGTTACTTTTCCGTGTAGTTACTCTGTTGAGGGTGACTACGGAGTAACATCCCCTTTGGTTGTATGATTGGGTAATTAGTATTTCTTTTACCCCTTTCTTTGATTCCGCATTTCTACCTCTTAAATTAAGATTAATACTAGGCTCAGGTGTTCGAAAATTGGGGGTGTTACCAGTGGCGGAGCCACAATGGGGGCAGTGGGGGCCGTTCACTCACCCCTTCGTAATTTCTTAGGATATATATATTTATATGTAAAAATTACTAAGGTATTTAGTAGCTCAATTGGTTGAACCATGGTGTTTATATATGATGAATGGCATAAGTTCAAAACCCACTTGCAGCACTTTTCTTTCTTCCCACCTATTAATAAATGTTTCTTTTTTTAAATTAAAGTATTTATTAATATAATTTCTTTTCTACTCAAACTATTTTATCTAATTGATTATATTTTATATTTAATATTTATGAATATAATTGCTTTTCTATTCTAAAGATTTTATTTAATTGATTATGTTTTATATTTTGCTATAAATATTTTTATAACATTTCAAAGTGTTTTAAAATTTCACCATACCCAAGTATAGTTTTGGCTCCGCTCCTAAGTAGTCAGTTTATCATAAACATTTTATTATAATTTATAATATATTTGGACCATATTATAGGTCACTACTGGAAATTATGAAATTTCCGACCACCTAAAAGTGATTTTAAATCAAGTCGAAAGCTTTGTTCCGACCACTTTTGGTATCCAGAATAGGGGTGTAAATGAGCCGAGCCGCTCGCGAGTTGCTTGTGAGCGATTCGGTCAACGGTCGGCTCGAACTCGGTCAAAATCGAGCTCGGCTCGAGCTCGAGCAGCTCGTGGATTAAACGAGCACGAGCCGAGCTTAGGTATTGTAGGCTCGCGGCTCGACGAGCCGCTCGCGAGCCTTATAATATATTATATAATATATAATATATAATATACTATAATTATATTTAGTATATAAAAATAATAATTAGGGGAGGGAAATTAAAATACTTTAATAATTATGTATGGATAAAAGTCATAAAACAAAGTAGTTTAAATTTTTAATCTAATAGGTCAAATTTGAGATTAAAATTGAACTCAAATTCAAGCTCGAACAATCGAGCTGCTCGAGCTCGAGCTCGAGCAGATCGATAATTGCCGAGTTCGAGCTCGAGCAGTGCTATCATTAACGAGCACGAGCATGAGCCTACCCAGGCTCGAGCTCGGCTCGGCTCGTTTACACCCCTAATCCAGAAAAACCTTTGTTGCTATTTCTGACCACTTTTTACTTTCAACTTGATTTAAGATTACTTTCAGGTGGTCGGACATTTCATAATTTTCAATGGTGGGTGTTTGATATTTTGGCATTAACAATTCTAACATCATTTTAAGTATGCCCCCATTGACATAATTTTCTGGATCCGCCACTGGGTGTTACATAAAGTGTTTATGAACCTATGCGCCTGGTGCTTTAATTCTTTAATATATTTACATTTAGGTTTATAACTCGTGTTACAATTGTGATTTATATTGTTGATGCTTGTAATTAGTGGACATAGTTACTCGTTTCATAGCTATCTTTGTGTCATAACGGGAGTTAGGCATAATTTAGGGCACACACAATTGCACTTAAGTGTTGCACCTTGGGAGATGTTATATTTGTTAAGGAATTAATTCTTGATTATTGCACATCGGGAGATGATAGTAGTCAGAGATTTATATTGAATGTTTATTCTTATATTGTTGAGTGTTTATATCACGGGAGTGAATATTAACTTGTTTAGGTTAGAGATTACGTGAGTAACTCTTTCCATTGTTTGCATTCTCACACTTGTTGAAACCCATATTTAATATTTATGTCTTTCAAAAACCTATTACAATTCTCTTCCTTTAACCAACCAAACAATAGATCGGAATACAATTCTATTCCTTCAACAAGCCAAACAATAGAATACAATTCCTACATATTCCTTACGTATTTCATTTCCTATGGAATAACATTCATATTCCCTCTAAATTTATTCCGTGAACCAAATATACTGTCATAGTATTATTTTATGAATTTTGATTTATATTGATCTAGACAAATTATACTATGAACCATGGTTCACATTTCAATGTGAACCATGATTCAATGTGAACCATTAATAAATTTCATTTTTAATATTCTGAAGGTTCGTTATTAGTGTATTGAATGTTCATAGACAATATATCAAATAATAAATTTTTAGTACACTAAAAATAAATTTTCTAAACATAACACTCAAATGAAGATTATGTCCAGTACAATAATATGCAATAGTTATTACGTGGACCGTGATCGATATGGTTGTGTGGACCACGGTAAAAAATGACGTCGTTTTGCGTAATTTTTTTTCACGCGATCCACTGCAACATACAATTTATAACTCATAATGTATATTATTCTAACTCATAAAATTTATCTTATTCTAGAAGTTTCATTATTCTAACTCATAAGGTACATTATTCTAACTTATAAAATTCAATGATATCATTTTGGATCGTGCTCCACACAACTGTGTGAATCATGGTCTATACAATAATTTGCCATAGTAGTCAACTCACCGTATGCAGCAATAGTTCAGAACCGCTAACCGCCGGTTCACCTAATTGTGATCCCGGTTTAGGGTTTAAGACAGAGCAAATGAGCAATGAACAGGGGAGAGAGAGAGAGAGCCTGCGGAGTGATACGTAGATATCGAGTAGCAGTGATAGACATCAGGAGCACAAAAATGACAGAAGAAGGTGAGAAGGAGAAACCGGAAAGCGGTACCACAGAGATAGAACCGTCAGTAGAAAAAGACAAGGGAGAAATTGGAATGAAGCCATGGGAGCAGCATTCTGCTGTGATCAGCATCCCTCGCTTCGACTACAACGCTCCATCTTCTATCCTCCGGCACTCCCACTGTGGCTTCCTCGTCACCTGCCCCATCAGTTACTGCCCTTTCCCTCTCTATCTCTGTGTGTAATTCAGATTACTAAGCTACTTTTTGTTGCAGCGGATGCTCAGTGGTCTGTGTTATTTGATGTATGTGTGCGTGTTTATGTATGCATTTTTTTTTTTTTTTTTGTATATATGTATATTGAATTTGAATTGCTATTTTTCAGATTGCCTAGCTGTTCTTGTTGTAGTTGATGCTAGTTTATAATTGGTATTCTCTGATTTATCTTCATTCCTTTGCCAATAATTTGCTTGTTATTTGGATTTATGCACAATATATTGTTCATTTGTCTGGGTATTACCCCAAAGGATGACTGCATTGTGGTAGTAGGTTGGATGGCTATGGTTGATGATATCATGGTAGACCTAATTGTAACCCTCAGCAGTCAGAAGGTTAACCTAGAACCATAAATTTCTGGTTTGCCCACTTCTTCTTAAAGTTGAGCATGCAACCCACTCTTCTGGACTTTCTCATCCACAGCTGGTTAGCTCCACTGCCCTGTGCCCTGCTGGTTACTGGTTAGCCTTGGTTTGCTCCATCCGATGGCCTGATGGTCAACCCCAATTGCTCCACATAGCTATTGGTTTTCCCTTCTACATCTTGCTCCACCACCTAGTTGTTAATCTGCCCCGCCTGCCTGTTCCATGCTCAATCATTTCCATGGCAAGCCATGCTACCATCAACCAGCAATACCTGCACCAATCAACTTGACTGAGTTTTACTCTGCGTATCAGATGCCAATGTGCCCTGTTGCACTATTGAACTGACTTGCTCCATAGTTAGCCTAGCCGATCAACCATGGAGATAGACATTTTGATCTGTGCAGTTGTACTACCTAGTTATACTGACCTAATTGTGTTGCCCTGGATTGCTCCATATTTGGATGATGGCTCTGATAAGGCACTAAGTCAAGATACAAATGAAAATGGAAAGTAACCAATCGATCAAGTATCAGATTTGCAGGTCACAAATGGAGCATAATTCATGGGATTGGAGCCGAAGATCAGGGAAAGACAAATCACATAATTTATGTTATTTACTTAATTTCTTCATTGTATTAGATTATAAATAAGGAGCCTCCTCTAGTGTTGAGGCATCGAATATTGATTAGAAAATAATAGTTGTAGCTAGGCTAGAATCCATTTTTGTTGGAGGATACTTTACAGTATCCTTGTTATAAAGTATCCTTGTTTATACTTTTCATTTTAATTCCATCAATTCTGCATTGCTTCTTCCTCATATGTCTTTACTCTAACTGGCTCCTATGCATGTTGCATCATGTTAGATGCTCTACTGCTACACCATTGACTCACACCGCTACCTAGTTGCTAGATAAGGCATTATGAGACCACCACATGTCAAGCACCCCCTCTGCATATTGGTGCCTACCACTTCTTGGGCTCAATCCTTTCTTCTTCCTCTTTTTTTTTTTTTTTGCCTGTCATTCATTTTGAAAATATTTTATGTTCTCATACTGTTGAGTCTTTATGGATTGAAACAATGTAATCTATATGAATACAAACTAAAAATTTCTGTTGATTTAATTGCACTGAGTTGTACTACATTAAGCTGTAATTGATGTTTGAATGTTTTATTTATTTATTTATTTATTTATTTATTTTATTCAGAGAGGGAAAAAAGCGCAACAAAAGAAGCAATTTGTATTTTGGAAAAGGTTATTCTCAGGAATCCTTGTATATTCTTACATACATAGGTTGCTGATCTTCCATTGTCTTGTTCCTTCACTCCATGTCTTTCAATGTATTCAAAATGTTTCTGGAATGGCTGTTAGTCTAAAGATATTTGTTCAACTGAGTTATAATAGCAGCTGTCACCAATATCTTTTTACAGTATATTCCAAAAACTGCTGCTAAAAAAAGGAAAGTTTGCCCGGGAGCTGCAAATGGAGAATACCCTGACAGCTTCAAAAACAAGGATGCTGGGTGTAAAGATGATATTTCTGGTAAAATTCTTGAAACAATTAGTTGATTCTTTGGGCTAATCCTGGCTTTTAGTTCCAAAACCTCATTTCTTATCTTTTCTGGACACTGGCTCAGGCTCTCAAATTTATTGTGTCAGGTAGATTAATTGTTTTTTTGACGGTTCCTTGCAGATTCTGATACTTGTGCAGAAAAAAATCATGAGCTTTCACTAGTGAAGTTGACCAGAAGTGGGTTGCTTCTCTTCACCTTTCCTTGTGGAAAGTCTCCTCCAATTGTCAATATTCTGTTTGACATTGTTCATTCACTGGAATCTAAAAGTTTAAATATGCCGCGGTAACTTTTGTTATTTTTGCATATCCTCTAATTTAGTAATTTTATAATTAATGTTCATTTTTATGGCGGCGTGAGACTTTGAGAGAGGTCTGTTTATATGTTTGAACTTTAACACCACTAACGCATGAAACATTTCACTGCTAACACTAGGGATATTGTGGTGTTAATTGGGTGGAAAGATAGAGGATGACACAAGGATGTAAAGATAGATGATGATGTAAGGATTGAACGATACTTTGGTGTTATTCTGTATAATTGCAATTATATTATGTAACCATAATATTGCTGTAAAGATGAAAGGCAAATGTTATAGAACAATCATTAGACTGATTCATGTTGTGGCAGTGAATGTTAGCAGTGAGGAAATCAAATGCCCATAAAGTAGTGGCAGTGTGGAAATGAGAATGTTTAGATGGATTTCAAAAGTTACTCATTAGCAACACTAACACAGCGTTACTTTTAATTTGAGTGCAACATCAATTGAAATATATTGCTATTGCTAATGTTTAGATGGGTGTCAAAAGAGAATAACCCTTTAACAGCACTAACTCAGAGTTACTTTCAATTTGAGTGTGACATCCTTTGAGATATATTGCTATTGCACTGTACTAACCTGCCAGATCATGAATTTCTTTTAAAGTAACCCCTGTGGAAAGAGTTAAGAATCTGGAATTGTGACATTCGTTCATGGCAAGCTGTAATTGAAGTTGAACAATCAATTATGCCTATAATAAATCTTTTAATCTATATCTGCAATCTAATAATGTACATGTCCTGTTATACATCAATTCTCTTAACCTGTTCCATATGTAGACCTGCTTTTTGTTTGTTATAAAAATGTTGTGTTCATCACTTGATGCAGCTGGTGTCATAGAATATTCCCAATTCAAGGCACGTGTGTGTTAGATGAGAAGGAACTTCGAACGCTTGTATCAAAGCTTTTTAGTGAATTTATGATTGACAACCAAAACAAACTTGACCAACCTGTTAAGGTAATGTAGTTCCTTTGCTATTTCATAATGATAGTTTATTCATTATTTATGCTCAATAGGGGTGTTCAAAATAGTGGCCAAACTATCCAAACTGCTCCTCATTGTACTGAATTGCCCAAAAGCCATTTGTTTGTTTTAATCCTAAAGACCTAATGGTTTTATTTATCCCCAAAAAATTGAACAACTTACTATCTCAAGCGTATACACAGAATACACAATACAATACATATTTGCATCAGTATATCAATATATACAAATAATGTGATGTACTTTGTTACTTTGATGTTAGATTATGTAATTTTTTCCTAGTTAGTTTAAGTAAATGTTTAGGATAATTTTGCTTTTTAGATAATATTTTGTCATGTGTATTTTGATTTTATTTTTTATTTTTTATTTTTTATTTTTTTTGTGCTTGTAAATTATTATAAAAAAAAATTTTAATAAAATTTAAGAAAGAATTATTTCCACTTTTGGTCCCATGTCTTTTAGGTCACTTCCATATTTGGTCATCAATTATTATTTTTTGCCACATTTAGTGTACGACATCTATATTTTTTTGCTACATTTAGTCCTAACCAAATCTCTGGTAGAAAACAGCCGAAATTCATCACATTTCCAGCTCTGAACTATACCAGTTTTAAAACCTTGGAATTTTTGGGGTAATGTGACTTATTCTAATTGTTTTCCACCAAAGATTTGCCGATTTGGTCGGAAGGACCAAGTGTGGGAAAAATGAAAGTCGTTCATTAAATGTGGTAAAAATAATATTTGGGGACAAAATGTGAAAGTGACCTATAGTCGTGGGATTAAAAGTGGAAATAACTCATTTAACAAACCATTTGATGATTATTAATGAAAGTTAATTTGCAGTGGTCATGGTACCAAATAAAAAAAAATGTTTTAAATTTATTAAAGTAGCGTACTTTATTATTTAACCTGTGAAAACCAAATTGCATGATTGTTTTTTAAAATTGTTAACTTAATGGATGGTTATGGTTTACTTTCCACAATTTGCTAAACAGAAGTCAGTTACAAAAATACAGACAGCCCAGAACACCCCTTGTTATTGTGTCAGAGATAGTATATATATTTGTTGATGATAAGCGGTTTACTCCCAAATGGCCAAATGTGACTATTGATCCTATTTTCTGTGGGCTATTTCTTTGTAACAACTAATAAGCACTAAAAAGTAATGGTCATTTTAAATTTTAAATACTGAAATACTTGAAAAACTAGCAAATAATATATTAGTTCAAATAACTCTAGTTCCTGAAATGCTTTATGGTGCCCATCCCCTCTACTATGGAAGGTAAAGTTGACTCCATATGATAAATGCTTTGTAGTTCGCAGTTGGATATAACAGAAGGGGTATTGAAGAGACTGAGATGAAAAACGTGCGAAAAAATGAATATGATCCTCTATCTACTTTGCTAGACCGTGACAAATGCTTTAGTGTTGTGGCATCAGCAATAAAAGATATTGTCCCCAATTCAGTAGTGGATCTGAAGCATCCAGAGGTTATATTCCATCCAGTTTATTGAGAGCTGCTATTAATTTTTGCTTGGTCTTTGTTGTTTGAAGTGCTGAACACATAAATACTTTTCCAGGTTTCTGTACTTATAGAGTTACTACCGCTTTCTGGGATTCCTGATGGGTCAGCAGTGGTAGGTGTATCAGTTCTTCCAAAGGCACTGGTTAGCACGAAACCACGGCTCTCTGTCAAGGCTCTAGTTGCGGATATAAAGGCAAAGGGTGGGAAAAGAAGCCAATGATGAAATGTGTTTCATATGCATCAAACAAATAGATGCCTATTTGTCTTGTACCCAAGATTTTGTAGCTTTTGTTAGCAGATATTCCCTCTATCACATTTTACCTGTTCTTTTTCTATTTATTGATCAAACTAATTCTATTTTCTTTAGTATTTTTAATTATTTGTAAATTTAATTTTTTTTGTGTGTTCAATAGCACTTTTAATTTTGTGTGTGTGTGTGTGTATATATATATATATATATATATATAGGGTCAGGGTCCTGTTAGGTCAGGTCTTCCCGTGCGGTCAGTGCGGCATACACCATTAGGTATGCATAAATGCACCACACAGTGTTCGTAAATACACCATTATATGTGATTTTTTTTTTTTTTTTTTTTTTTTTTTGGTGTATTTTTTGGCATTTTATTCTGGTGTATTTTCAAACACTGTGTGATACATTTATGCATACCTAATGGTGTATGCCGCACTGACCGCACGGGAAGACCTGACCTAACAGGAACCCAAAAAAAAAAAAAAAAAAAAAAAATATATATATATATATATATATATATATATATATATATATATATATATATATATATATAGAGAGAGAGAGAGAGAGAGAGAGAGAGAGAGAGAGAGAGAGGATAATGATTTAGTGAGATCATCCTAATTATATGAGATCAATCGCAATTAACTAAATATTTGTAATTAATGGATATGATTGAACAAAAAATTTCATTTATATAAGGATATATTAAATACATAAGGGTGACATTATAATTTCATTTAGTTCTTTAAATAATCAATGGAATAGAATATTTTCTTAATTTAAAATGATTCTATTCATTGTAGGAATAAATTCTAGATTTTAAATTTTGTTTAGAAAATCACAGTAGCTGTGCGTAGAAGGAACTGCTATTGCTGTCGTCCAGATTGCATCCATGGATGAAGAACTCGTCGGTAAGTCTTTTTTTTTTTTTTTTGTTTTTTTTTTTCCAATTTTGCAACGTACAATGTGTGCATTTGATCTGTTAGTTGTGTGCATATTACTGAACATGTCCATAATACATCGATGGGTATGACATAACCGTCGTGTGTGTATTAAAGGTTGTTAAATCGTTTCTAATGTGAGTTCTTGTTTGCGGCGTGTGCTTTTGGACTGGGTGGTGTGTGCAAGTGTGGGCAACTGCACAGGGTGGGCCATGGAGGGTTTGGGATTTATTTAATTGCAGTGTGTGCAACTGTGTGCATTCATGGTTCATCAATATTTAGCCACGCATATAGAACCATCATCTTCTGTGGGTTCCTGTGTGAGGCGTGTGCTTTCGGATTGGGTGGTATGTGCAAATGTGTGCATTTGAAGCCAGGAGACTGTGATGGGACATATGTTCTATGTATGTTTGGCTATTGAAGGCAATTTGTGCACAATTTTATTATTATTTTTTTTAATGTGTCGCTGTTTGTGTAGTTGAGGGAGTTGGGCTGGGGGATGGTGGATTTGTTATGTTCATTTAACGTATAACATTCTTGTATTACCATTAGTATTTATTATTAATAAATAGTGTTGGTTCCAAATGGTTGATGCAACATGAACTTATAGCATGTGTATTGTGTTATGTTGATTTTTAACGAGAAACTTTTGTCCCGTTAACTTTTTTGAGGTCTGTGCGCTTGAGGTTTGGAGTTTGTGCTTGGGACATACGAATGCGTCACATGGAGATGTATGTAGGGCAGCTGCTTGCCACTTGGAATTGTGGCCTTCGCAAGGGTGATGCACAGTGTTTGCCTATCTCTACGTGTGTGTTACATGTCAGATATTCTAATGTTTTATAGCAATGTACGTTGGGATAGTAACATCAACTTTGTGTTGGGATCTACAGCACATGTTGGGTGAAATTCAATTGTAGTCACAGACAATTTTTTTTTTTTTTTTTTGTTTCATATAGTTTTGATATTATACTATGGTCATATTATCTTTGTTTAGTAGTTTCCTGGATTCCTTATCTCATTATTTATTTTAATGCACAGATGATTTATTTAGACGTAATAAAGTAGTTGATGTAAATGGTTTGTGCACTGGCTACTAAATTGTTAAGCACACACCTACGCATTGTTGCGCACCCGCTTCATGATTCATTAGTACTATATATTTTTTACAAATCTCTATTTCCAAACCTTACCTTTTGTTGCTTAGAATTTTTGTTCTTGCATCCATAGTTTTGTAGTTGTTACTGACATACTCATACAACACTCACGCACACGGGTCGTCTTTCAGAAATGCACACTAGGTTAGAAAACGCTCAAACTATGCTATGTCTTAGTTTTATCGCCTCTAGGAAATTCATTCCATGCAAATGGTAATTTTCGAAGTATATTAAAACGTGTTTGTGACTTTCATTGGAGTAGACAACCATGAAAAATGTGTGATACCTTAGTTGCACACACGTATGTAGGATAATAAACACATGTAACCTTTAATGCACACACGACGGTTATGTCATACGCACACTCAACTGGGCGTTGACGCACCAGAGACGACTGCCCACTTCAGTATTATGGACATGTGTTCAGTATAATGCACACACAATTTTGGCTAGAGCACACAAATATCACATTCTTGCTCAATAAAATGCACACTCTAGAATATGAGAATGCACAAACGCCAGATAGGTTATGGACATGTTCAGTAATATGCACACACCTAACGGATCAAATGCACACGTTGTACGCTGCAAAAAAAAAAAAAAAAAAAAAAAAAAAAAAAGAGACTTATGGGCAAGTTCTTCATCCATGGATGCAATTTGGACAACGGCAATAGCAGTTTCTTCTACGAACGACTGCTGTGATTTTTTTTTTCTTTTAAAATTTTAAAATCTAAAATTTATTCATACCATGGATAGAGTTCCTTAAATTAGAAAAATATTCTATTCCATTCATAATCAAATTCAAAAAACTAAATGAAATTATAATATCACCCTTGTGTATTGAATATATCCTTATATAAATGAGATTTTTAATTCAATCCTATCCATTAATTACAATTATTTAGATGGGATCTCATGATCTCATCTAGAAGGGTGGTCTCATAGGATCCAACCGCTATATATATATATATGGAAGGGTTCAGGTGCGGGTATAGCTTCCCGTGTGGTTAAATCTAAGCAATTGATCAAATTTAGATCAAACGGCTCAAATCAATGAAATTTTTTTTAAAAAAAAAAACGCGTGCCTGGAACAAAGAAGTATAAGCTAAGGTGCACCTTAAGTGTTAGATCTTAATCACAAATTCATGCACTTTAAGTACAAAACCAACACACATTAAGCACAACCTCACGCACATTAAACACAAAACCCACGCACTTTAAATATTAACTCACAGACTTTAAGTTTCAACAACTACTGACATTAAGTACAAAACTCACGCACATTAAGTACAAAACCCACGCACATGAAGCACAAGCATCCCGCACATTAAGCACAAAACTCACGCACTTTAAGTATTCACTCACAGACTTTAAGTTTTAACAACTATTCATGTTAAGCACATCTCCACGCACATTAAGCACAAACCTCACGCACATTAAGCACAAATCACACGCACATTAAGCACAAAACTCACGCACATTAATCACAGATCCGCTCACCTTAATTTTGACCTAGATGCAAAAATTACAAAATTGTCACCGCGTTTTTTTAAAACTTTGATAATCCTGGACGTTGATTAAAGCGAGATGAATGACTCAGATTAAACTGCACAACCGCACCTGAAGCCCTCACCCGCACGAGAACCCCCTGGCCACCTCAGTACCAGCATAAGTCCCGAGTTGGAGAGTTAATAAGATGACACAAGGCAGTTCATTTCCACTCGGACATACTTCCAATCTTCATTCTTCATTCAAGATAGAGTTTCTTTCATCGCCAAAGTTTCAGTCGTATGTGAATCATTGATACAACGCAGGGGACCTCTTTTGGCAGAAATAAAATCACCATTCATGGATAAAATGACATATCCATAGAATGCCTCCCAAGTATCAGGAAAAACAATAGCATCAACCTTACGAACCACATTGTCATTGGGCAAAGCACTAGACGGCTGTAGAAGCTGATTTGAGTCCGTATTAGAATGGGAATTGTGCTCTAGCGAGTTCCATTCATGAAGGAGATTTAAGGCCATAAAATGCAGCTCCGAAAAACCCAAGTGTCTACCATTCAAGATGAGCTCATTGCGAGCTTTCCATTCAGTGCACAAATACGCCACATGTTTCTTCTTGTCATCCTCCGAGCCTGATTCGAAAATTCCAGAAAGCCAAAGCAAAAAATCAGTACCCTGTTGGGGTTGTAAACTTTGGAAGGAAGTCAAGGAACCAGGCCAGGGGAAAAGATTAGAATGTGTAGAAATGGTTGAGAATTAGCCAAAATGTGTGTTGACTTTTTTTGACAGAAATATGCAAAACTCTATTGAGAGTTGCGTTTTTGAAGGTATTTAATCCGTATTTTTTTTTTGTTAAATACGTAAAACGCAACTGGTAGTTGCGTTTTACGTATTGAATACGAAAAACGCATCTCCCAGTTGCGTTTTCACAATACGTATGGAATACGCTAAAACGCAATTGGGAGATGCGTTTTACGTATTATACTTGTAAATACGTAAAACGCAAGACCCAAATGCGTTTTCTTTACCGCCGTACGTCGCCGGAAAATTGTACAAAAACGCATTAACGAATTGCATTTTTTGAATAATACGTAAAACGCTATTAGCACTTGCATTTTACCGGGGGGTCCGGCGCCAGGTACTGTTCATCGTCTAATCGGTGTTGGTTTTAATGGTGGTTCATTTTGAGTACTGTTCATCGTTTTGAGTTTTGTGTATCTCGCCGGTTCTTCTGGGCCCCACTATGCCTCACTGTGCAGCTGCTTGCGAATTAAATCAAGAAGTGAACTCAAAAGTGAATAGTGAAAACAGTACCATTATGTGTCGTATTTACAACTTGATTTCATTAGTGCAGCTTGATTTCATTAGTGCACAGTGAGTTCTTGATTTCAAGAAGCAGCTGCACAGTGAGTTCACTTCTTGATTTCATTAGTGCAGCTTCTTCTCACTAATCAAGAACTAAGAAGAAGCATTTACAACTTGCGTTTAACCTATTCGAAGCAAAAACTCACTTGCGAATTGCGTTTTGTGTATCTCGCCGGCCTTCAACTTCGCCGGCGACGGCGAGTACAAATAATTGACAAAAACGCAACTTGGTTTTGCGTTTTACGTATAATACGTAAAACGCAAAACAAAGTTGCGTTTTGTGGGATACGGTATTGCCGCAAAAACGCAAGAGCATATTGCGTTTTACGTATACAAATACGTAAACGCAACTGCCTCTTGCGTTTTCCTCAAATACAAGAAAAATACAAAATACATCAAAAACGCAACTACGAAAGGAGTTTTGCATATTTTTGTTCAAAAAAAAATACGACACATTTTGGGAATTTTGCCTTGTTGACCGCATATTTTAGTCTTTTTCCCGGCCACAAAAGCTTTGTCTCAAGGAAATCCTAAAAAAGATGTTGCATGGATTCATACCCAGCATTGCAGAGATAACAAGCATCATCTAAATCAATTCCCCTGCTAAGTAGCATGCTCCGCACCGGGAGAACAATACGGACACACCTCCAAACAAAATTAAGAAATATAGGAGGGATCTTGGGGAAAAAGACTAGAATGTGTAGAATGGGGTGAGAATTTGCCAAAATGTGTGCTGACTTTTTTTTTGACAGAAATATGCAAAACTCTATTGCGAGTTGCGTTTTTGAAGGTATTTAATCCGTATTTTTTTTTCGTTAAATACGTAAAACGCAACTACCAGTTGCGTTTTCTGTATTGAATACGAAAAACGCATCTTCCAGTTGCGTTTTCACAATACGTATGGAATACGTTAAAACGCAATTGGGAGATGCGTTTTACGTATTATACTTTTAAATACGTAAAACGCAAGACCCAAATGCGTTGTCTTTACCGGCGTATATCGCCGGAGAATTTTACAAAAACGCAAGAACGAATTGCGTTTTTTGAATAAAACGTAAAACGCTATAACCACTTGCGTTTTACAGGCGGTTCCGGCGCCGGTGTAATGGTGGTTCGTTTTGTGTACTGTTCATCGGAGAAGGTGGAGAATGCAGTCGACGACCAACTCAAGAACAGGAAAGTGATTTCACCTCAGTCCAGTTCAAACACATCCTGATTCCTTTCCTGACGCAGACAGGCATTTTGGTTTCGTTGGATGTAATCATACTGTAAAAACTTCATCTTTCAAGCATCAAAATCATGGAATTTTACACTTTATTTGTGTAATGGCCGGAAAATTTTAACATTTCAAAAACGCATTTTCAACTTGCGTTTTACCTATTCGAACCAAAAACTCACTTGCGAATTGCGTTTTGTGGTTCTCGCCCGCCTTCAACTTCGCCGGAGACGGCGAGTACAAAAAAATGACAAAAACGCAACTTGGTTTTGCGTTTTACGTATAATACGTAAAACGCAAAACCAAGTTGCGTTTTGGTGGATACCGTATTGCCTCAAAAACGCAAGAGCGTATTGCGTTTTACGTATACGAATACGTAAACGCAACTGCCTCTTGCGTTTTTCACAAATACAAGAAAAAATACAAAATACACCAAAAACACAACTCCAAAAGGAGTTTTGCATATTGTTGTCAAAAAAAAAATACGACACATTTTGGAAATTTGGGCTTGTTGACCGCACATTTTAGTCTTTTTCCCGGGATCTTGAGCCACCAAAGCTGAGACCAAGCAGCAAAAGGAAGACGACTATCAATCTGGGAATTAAACAACATTATGTATCCCTGTTTGACCGAATATAAACCTCTAAGATTACCCCTCCAACACCATTTGGTCATCATATTCAGGAGAAATAGGAATTTTAAACATGAGGTCAACGTGCGTCCCTTTGGGAGAAATGCTCCTGGATTAAATCTACATCCCAATCACCAGTCTGTGCATCAATGAAGCTAGCCACCGTGGAGTTAGCAAGAAGAGGAGTAATAGCAGTAACAAGGAACGGGTTACTTTGATCAAGCAACCAAGGGTGAGACCAAATTTTCGTAGCTCTCCCATTTCTTATCCTCCGGCACACCCTTCTCTCAAAAGCTGTTAGCTCCAACAAAAGTTGGGGTTGGCACCAACAGTAGCTTCAAGAAACCTGGATCATACCGAGCCATCGACAATCTGGAGGGTTTTTGACTGAAATAGGAATGGGACTTGACAAGAATGGGAATGAATTTTTTTTTTTTGACAAAAAGGGAAAACCGAGTTTGGGAAACGCGGTTGAGCTGAAAACCGCATTTCCCAAACTCGATTTTATTTAATGCCAACGTCAACTACAGCCGCATTTCCCAAATGCGGCTGTAGTATAATATACCACAAACGCATTTCCCGAATGCGGATTTGCTTTATACTACAACTGCATTTGGAAAATGCAGTTGTGGTATATTATACTACAGCCGCATTTGAGAAATGCGGCTGTAGTTGACGTTGGCATTAAATAAAACCGAGTTTGGGAAATGCGGCTTTCAGCTCAACCGCGTTTCCCAAACTTGGTTTTCCCATTTTTGTCAAAAAAAATTCATTCCCATTCTTGTCAATCACTCTAGCCCCATTCCTATTTCAGTCAAAAAGCCCAATCTGGAAGCCAAGGAGGTTACAATATAGATCCTACTGCCCCCTTAAGAATCAATTTAGTTATATTGTTTTCTTGACTAGTTTAGTTACCTTTTTTATTAAAGATTGCATTCATATCTAGTTTAGCAGTTTTTAGAATATTATTTCCTAATATCGTTGGTTATACCTAGAGAATATTAATTTGTTTGGTTAAGTTGGTATTGAATAAAATCAAAAGGAGGTGTCTTCCCCAATTTCTCCTCTCTCATACTATCATCAGCCACCATAGGTAAACCATCTTCTTCTTCGATTAGCCATAGACCCGTGACGCGTAGTCTAACTATTGAAACATATCAGTCGTGTCGTGAGCAATTTCCAGCCTTGCTTAACTAACAAGGCCTTGTTGAATAAATGCAATTTCTTGAACCTCCAGACCACCCTTTTTCTTAGGAACACAGAGTCGATCCCATGACAACCAATAAACATTACTCCCTGTTGCATGTTTAGATTCCCACCAGAATATATTACATACTCTCTCCAGCCTCTCACAAAATGAAATGGGGAGATAGTAGAGGCTCAGGGTGTAGGTAAGAATGACTGTGCAACACTCTTTAACAAGATTTCCTTCTCGGCTCTAGAAAGAATTTTCTTCACCCCACCCACCAATTCTGTGTTGCAGCTTTCTTTCAATGAAAGATAAAATCTCATGTTTGTTCCTGCACACGTCTATAGGAAGGCCCAAATATTGTTCCAGTTGGTCGCCTTCTAATTCGTGACTTAAGAAGGCGATCAGTTTGGTCGCCTTCTCCCTCGTCAAAAAAGTCAGCAACCAACTTTTTTTAAAAAAAAAAATAAATAAAAATAAAAATTCACAGACAGACTTACGTGTCTATTTGACCGCGAAGAAAAATAAAAACAAAACAAAATTATATGACAACAAACGTATTTGAGAAATGATCTTTTCTTATTTTCGTCCCGTTTTCAAAACTGTCCTATTTTTGTCAACTTTTTTATTTTGTTCCCATTAGTCTTTAACCCACCTTATCGCCTCCTCCGGGTCCCCCTCCCTTTGTTCAAAAAATTATATAACACGTGTTTTCATTTTTGACATAAGAAACCAAAATTCAAGTCAAATTTAGTGAGTGATTGTCACCAGGGCTGTTAACGAACTGAACATAAACGAACGGAGATTATTCGTGTTCGTTTGTTAAGAATTTTGGAATGTTCGTGTTCGTTTGTTAAGGTTTTTGAAAATCCTATTCGTGTTTGTTAACGTTCGCGAACACGTTCACAAACATGTTCGTTAACAAGCACTTTCATGAACATGTTGGTTTACGTTCATGAACACGTTCGTGAACCTTTAATAATCAAACACCTGCACATGTTCATGATCACAATTCGTTCGTGATCAACAAATAATCTACGTTCAAAAAATAATCAATGTTCATAATCACAATATAATCTATGTATATATGTTTTTGTGGACATGTTCGTGAACATTATTAAACGAACACAAACGAGCTTGTTCACGATCTCTTAGCAAACGAGCATACAACTGTTCAAGCTCTGTTCGTTTATCAACCGAACTCTAAATTTTGTTTGTTAATAGTTCGTTTACCTTAACAAACGAACATAAACGAATGCTTACCGAACACGAACACGAGTAGTTTACCAAAAACTCTGTTCGGTAACACCCCTAATTGTCACCCATAGCAGTTAAATTAAAATCACCTGATCTTCTATGCATTTCTCCAATGCATTATTTGATGGTTGTGTTATCTTTGAAACTACTGAAAACAGTATCCAATAGCTCTGCTTCTACAAATTAATCATCAAACTGGAAATCAAGCAATACACACAAGGCTTTCTGTATGAAGGCTGGCTCTCACAAGAAAGATTAATATCTCTCACCAGGCAAGGCACTTCCTCAATCCTCACTACACTTTATTTCAAAGTTCATAGAATGAGATTTGTCCTCAAGTACATAGAATAATCTAGATATCTGTACATTCACAAGAGTGTCATGTTCTTAATTTAACCTCTTCCAAGAAATCACAAAGAGGCAAAAAGGAAAGCTAGTGTACAATTAGGTTAATACATGGAATATAGCATAGCATGGTGTTCCAGCATTGCTACCTTTGTAAAACTCAACCTGAAGATGATCAACATATTTGCGAACGTGTACAATATACTTTATGGCAGTTGTAATATCAAATCCCTTTCCAACTGATTGGAGCCAGTCCAACCATTCTCCAAATCATAGGCAGTACTAGAAGCATATTCGGGGGTATATTCCTTTGTCACCAATCTCATATTATCAGAGCACCAAGTATAACATTTAAGTGCCTAAGTTAAAACAAGTGTTCCAAGTGTCTCTCCTTCATATGAGTACGAAAACTAAAGATGATAATCATCACCCCAGGGAAAAAGCTCCATTGCAATACCTGTGCGATTTAAACATAAGGTGTGCCATAATGATAATTGTAAAACAAGAGAAGTTGGAAAGAAAACATAGATAGAGCATGTGTGCCCTAAAGGCTTTTTATACATGCAGTATGAGGCATGCCCATTGTTGCAAAAATCGGTTTAAGCGCCCGCCTAGGCGCTAGGCGCCCCTAGACCGTGGCGATTTCCCCCCTAGGCGACCGGCCGCCTAGCCCTAACTCGGCCGACTTGGCTGCCTAGCGTCTAACTTAGCTGAGTTAACTCATCCATTTTGGTCGAGTTAACCCGATCAGCTCGGCCTTGCTAATTTTTTTTCATTAATGTGTGTGTGTGTGTATATATATACATATATACATACATATATATATATATATAATGACATATATACACCCATAGACTAGTTTGATACTTTGAATCTTTGAATGATTGAAGTATTTGAGTATTTTTAATTTTTAATATTGTTTTGATGTTATGACTTATGAATTATCATTATTTCATTTATTTGGATGTGTTATTTGATTGAAGGTTGAAAACAGTCTCATTAAAATTGTCAAACTGCAAGTCTGTCACTATTTTTTTTGCGCCCGCCTAGATCGCCTAGGCTCTGCCCAGGTGCCCGACTAGCGCCTAGCACCTAGCACCTACTGCAACCATGGCATGCCTAGTATGTGTATGCATACATAGATGTTCAATTAAAACCAGTCTGGTGGGTGTGTGTGTGTTACTTGAACTGAACATCTTCACCAACAGAAGAGTTTAGTGGTTTGAATTTATCGAGATGAATTGTTACCTGTCACTGAATTTCTCAACAGTATCATTGGCATAGAGAAGTGTCTCATTGGCCTTCTCAAGAACCATGAAAAGAACCTTCCCTCTTGTTAGCCTAGCAATCACCCAAGCATTGTTTTTGGCTCTGATACATATTTCTTGATCTTTTTCATTGCCAGAAACATCACACTTTGCTCTGTTTCTTTCCAAATCAACCTCTTCTCGAAGCTTAGTCAGTGCAATTAAAGAATCCTAAACAGTGTCACAAAACAAAGGATTTTACAGTCATACGAAATTAATTCGAACTTAAGTACCTGCAACATGAATGTGTGGGCTGTGGGAATAAAAGATATTACCAACTTTTAAGACAAGAAAACCAACTTTGCAGAAAATAAACTTCTTAACTTAAACAATGCACCACTAATTTCAATAGACATAAATAACCCTTTCCATAATTATGAGGACTACTCTCTAACAGAGTACACAACCCCAACATACTGAATTAAACTGAATGAATTTCTGAAAATTGGAAAGCTGAGTTCACAAATATCACTTTAGAATATGAAGAGAACTCAACTTAAAATGGTTGGAAACTATACAACTTAATATTAAATATGCAAAAGTAGTTTTATATCAAACAGGTAGAATAATAATGGTTGTCAATTATACAACTCATATACTACATTTAATAAGCAAAAGTATCATACTGACAATAATGCTCACCTTTGTCAGAGTTGTTACTTTTCCCGTCGGAGAAGCTCTAGAGATATATCTATCACTGTCTACCAGCAAATAGCGGTACCCACTCACATGATATGCATTCTCACCACCCCATCCTCGTGATAATTTCTCCTCAACTTTAATTATCTTATGTGATGCCTGAAAGTGACAAGATATTTTATAATTATTTCATTCTGACATCCAACTTATTTAGTCAAGCAAGCAAAAGGGCAAGAAAGTAAAAAAGAGAGAATTGCAACATATATTTATTTATACAAAATAGAAATTAAAAAACTAAACATGCTTGAAAAGGACTTTCTTCCCAGGGAAGAAGGGAGAGAGAGAGAGATAACCAGGGAAGGGAAATATTATACAAAAAATAAATATACTTTCCAGTTTCCAACCTAAGATATTGCATTAGAAAAAATGATCTTGGCATAAAAACAAATATACACAGTAGGCAATTTAGTTGTAAATATGAACTAATAAGTAATCACTATAGTAACTCACTTGCTCCAAAACCTGCCGCTTCACTATGGAAATCCCCTGCTCCCCATTGAGCACAGATGCAAAGGGAATGAGAAGCACGACAGTTAGGCTCCTATGCTGATAAGCACAAAGATACATTCTTTCCTCGGTCTGCTTAAGCCAAACAGTTGGGCTGGCAGGATTTAAGCTACCAACCTCTGCCCCCCAAATATCAGTAACAAGAAAACCATCTTTCCCTTTTGACCACTTGTCTAGCTGTAACGGCCTCACAACATGATAACTTCGTATGCCAACAGGAGAACTGTCACGCAAGGCATTATATTGATCAAGTATTGAGGAAGAGCCTCCCAACAAAGAACCTCCAGAAGTATTAGATGAAGTATTTCCTTTACGTAAATAAGACAAGGAGCTCTGTCCAGAGGACAAAGCACGTGGAGTCAACCTCATGACAGCATAGGTAAATATATTTATTAAGTCATCCTGCAGAAGAGAAATCGATAAAAGAGCTCAGCAAGAGGCACTTAACTCTTCAATAGTCATAATTTATAACAGGAAACAAAATAGAATGTGTATGCATATATGATTATATGTAGATACATGTATATATATTAAGATATGCCTATCACTTGTACGGAGTATTTCTTAATTTTGAATAGCCATCTGGCCTATCTGCACTGAACCTGGGGCAGAAAAATGTGCAGGTGTATGTAGAGAGAGAAGAAACCATACATTAGAAAGTGTTGTTGACACCAGCAGGTCCTGGAACATGATTAATGAATAGCACTGCATGTTTTCAGCACAAGATTCCAACACTCTGACCAGTGACTGCCAAAGCCATATGTAACATAAATTTATTAAAAGAAGAAAGAGTAACTTTATCTAACTTTATGGTCTCCTAAACAATTTTGTTTAGTTGTTTACATTAGAAAACATAAGTTATGAGCAGCATTTAACAGTTCTTTCTTTCAATTTGCAATAATGTATCCTAAATTACAACATTTCTCCATGGAAGAAGGATCCTTAAAGTTGCATGTCTCAACTAAGTGTTAACCTTAGTCTAACACGGGACATGTTAGAACAATAAAGGGCAATCCCTGTTTCCACAGAGTCAATTTGCATACTAACATCAGATACGTCAAACCATACACACTCTGAAGATATCAAGGCCATCAACACATGCCCACGCCGCATCTAGAACTCGTGTGAATAAGGCACCAAGAAGACAGTGCAGAACACTCAACAGTTCAATTATGGCATTCAATAGTGAATTAAAGATCATGCTTGTGAATATTTACAGCAATTTTGATATAATTTTTTGTTAAAGAAAGGAAGACCGACGATGGCTACATGAGAAACAGGAAATAGATTCCGCTTATTTTTTTTAGCTAATGGTCAGAGGAATTTAACCAGAAATTATTTTTATGTTTCCAAGGAATTCTAACCAAAAAGGAGCCCCAAAATAACAATGAACTCTGACCCAATTTATTGAATGGAAATATACACAGAAAAAGAAACCTCTCTGATAATTGATAGAATTGAATTCACCTGCAAAATTATATTACCCATTTATCCTATTACCCATGAAAGCCCAATTATGTTGATGCACTTGAAAAAGAAACAAGGGAAAACCTGAACTTCAAGAGCTGCCTCCCTCCCAATTGTCAACATCTGTACTGTTCCACGTTCCTTCAATGAATCACGAAAATTTGGCAACTGAAGCCTCTTCCCAACAAGAAAATCTGCCTCGAGGAAAAAAAACAGGTAAAATGTGCTACAGCTTAAGATTGTGCAATAGCAAAATTTGAAAGGATATCATTTGATCCAGACACTGCAGCATTACCCCAGCAGCAAAAATCCAATGTAGCACGTTTTTGAAAAGCTGACAATTAGTGACTTAACAATGAAATATTTCAAACTAGAAAATCCTTAATAAGAAAACAGAATTCACAAAATTTTAAAATGAAAATGATGATGCTAACCATTTAAATAATCCATGAGGAAGTAATACAAGTGGGTCCTGATAAGTCCTCCGCTTGGTTCTTTATCCAGCAATGCTCTTACAGACCCATGAAACATCACAAAAAGGGAGTGAACTTCACAAAGAACTCTTCGTAGTCCATCAATTCGCCAAATAGTTTCTGAATCTTTACTTTTCTCAACCACCTAAACAGAAAATAGTATATTACAAAAACATAAACAAGCATGGTGCAAAAAATTAAACAATATTTCCTTCCACTATGTAACTGTAGAAAATGAATTGCAAAATTTACAGATTTACTCGCTGTGCATTTTACACCAACTAAACTTGACAGGTTACACTAACAAAACAAAAGCTAGTCAGAGAAGAAAAATGCATATAATAATTCATTATGAAAATATGATAATGAATTGAATTTTGAACCACCAAAATTTGATGTGTGTGCATATGAAATAAAATGACACGGTATATCTGAAATAACATATTTTGCACTTTGGTTCAATTTTTCCTTATAGAGAAAGATGTTCTCCCAACATGGAGCATCAACCCGGTTTAACTATAATTGCATATATATTCTAAAGAAACACATTGGATAAAGTATTTGAATATCAAAGAATTTGCCATGCAGACACAAGACATGATATTTGCATATGCTATAGTATTTTATTAAATATTCAAGATTCTTATACACACACACACACACACACATAGCTTCAGGGGGTGGAGGGAGCATACTCTTTATAGGAAAGGTGTAAAGCAAAACCCATGGTATGTAAGGCCCATCCGTTCTAAAATTATTTTCACTATGTTAATAACAGATGATATGTAGAATTAAGTGATGTTAGTGAAAATATCCCTTAATTCTACAGGCTCAAACCACAAATGTGGTTATCTGATTTATCATTATTTTAATAAAACATAAATCATTTTTGTAGGATAAAGCTATCGCACCATCACCATCCAGATATCTGGCTCAGCCTCGTAAAAAACATGAGAGTGCATCTCTGCTTCTATAGTCTCACAAGGCATCTCTGGGGAGAAAATTCTGCAGAAGACTAATATTATGATTTGATAGTCATTTAGCATACAGCTATAACTAATCCCAAAGGCTTAAGAGTATTCAAAATAAATTGAAAGCAGAATAAAAAATCAAAATTATTGTACAGATTAAATCATCAGAGGAAGCAGAATAATCATCAATTATAGTATTATAGTAGCAATCATGTAGATATAAAAGCAAAGAAGTTAAATCTTCAAAACCATTGAAGAGTTTAACAGTAGCAGTTAAAAGATTATTGCAGCTGAAAACCTATAGACTAAAGAGCCACATACAGTCTCTTTCAGTAACATGTAGATGCTACCGGAGCAGACACAGGCACATAGTTGTGCTACAGAGGTAAAGAATTCAATGGCCAATCTTTTGTGAAAGTACTAGTTGATCATCATGTTCCTTGTGATGATCCAAATGCACTGACTGAGGCCAAAATGCACAAAGGACTGTTTGTCAGCAGTCAGCCAGGATATCGTGTGGTGAGAAAAACAAATAAAACTTGACTAAATTGACTTACTGATTTATGCATACAAATATTGAAGTGTCTCAAATTGCCACATAGTTGGCCACAGTGCCACCCTAACCCAAAGTCTTTTAAACTTGATGGTATGGCAAAAGTAGTTCTGTTTACAGGACCCAGAACACTTTCTTTTCTTCATGTTATCATTTTAGCATGAGTGCATCCACTTTCCCTAACCATTCACTATATGCCCTAAACCAAGCTCAAATAACACAGGTGCTTGATCAAACCATTGGTCCCATAACATATTGACTCGATAGATAACTAAACCTAGTGACTGTTGATAATAGGTGATGACATTAAACAATGCATAAATATGCAGCAACATCAGTACACCAGATGAAACTGAACTAAATCACAAAATACACCAATGTTCATTCCTATACAAGGAAGACCCCCTAAAATTTCATTACACATACATGTATACAAGGATACAAATCCCAGTCAGTACGAACCTTGTAAATGTGATGAGACCTTCACTTAAGCCAATAACTGAGAGCTGGGTGGAGAAGGGTAGATCGGCAGGAAAGAAGAACAAAATCTTGTCCAGTTCCTGCCCTTCATGCTGTCCCCTTCTCAAATCAAACATGCACAATTTCATCGCTTCACTAGCAGTACTAACAGTTGACATTCCCATGCTTACCAATTTCCGGTTTCCAATTATTTGACCTAAAAATAAGTACATATAAATGAAGGAAATGTTGAAGAAGCAAAACCATTGATCTTATATTATAAATATCATATATCATGTCAAACATCATATTTATCAATATATAAATACCTCAAAGCAGAGAGAAACTTATATCTATTTTCACAACATTTGGTATACTATGTGAGACAATATTGGGGGCCAAAGCCATTAGCCATCACACTTTATCTGGTAATAATTAGTGTTCACAACTTCACATGGCAACAATTTTGCTTATCTTAGCATTATAAGTTTAGGGATGGAAATAGGCCAGGCTGGGCCAAGCCTTAACAAATTAGGCTTGGGCGTGTTATGGGAACCTAAGGCATGAGCCTGTAAGTAGGCTTTTTTTAGGCAAAAGCCTAAGACTACAATAGGATTGACCTACTCTAAAGCCTTTTTAAAGGCCTACTTAATGTGCGGGCAATTAAAAAGGTTTCAAAGACTACATGTTGTAGGCACAAGATGTAGTAGCAGGTAACATACAAAGTATTCCAATTATTTCCAACATTCATAGTAAGTCAGTAACATTTCCAGTATTCACAGCTGCATTTAAACATGAAGAATTCACAGCAGAAATTCCAGAAATTACAATATTCAGATTATTCAAACCAACACTAGAAGTATTAATAACTCTTAAAGAAGAATACTTTCAGCTTTGAATTATGTCTTTCATCAGTTTTCAGTACTCTTAAATCCTAAATAATAATTACTAACCAAGTATTACCCCAAAGAGCTTTAAGCTACTGATGTTGAAGTGTTTCCTTTTATACAGTATTATAATTCAGCTCCTTGGTCACTAGCAATTCCGGAACTCGGAAGAATCATGTGAAACACTACCCTCTAGATGGAGCTAAAGATTTCAAACATCAGTGTGCATAAGTAATCTTTTAACACAAATATTTTAGTTCTAATTATGGTATATCAAGGGTGAAAATTAACAGCAAGTCAGCAATACATTTCGAAGTTCCCCAAATTTCAGTTATTTGAAACCACGCCAATAGGAGTGAGTACTGAGAAAATTCACAAAATTGTATAATAAACGAATGAAAAATGACAAAAAGCAAAAGCACACAATCAAAATGTTCATATCTCTAGTTTGGCTTCGTATTAAGATTAAGCTATTAGTATCATTTCTTTAGATTCTTTAGATGGCCGCAGTCGCAGCCGACCACAGGTCCACAGAGTATTTTCAGAAATTCAGTGTAATGCAATCTACTTGGAGACTTGGAGTTTGTCTGCCGCGGCTTGCTTCCGGTAGTCACTCCACCGCTACTAAGCACAAATTTGGTAAGGGAGTCGCCGTCTCTGACTCTCTTCACAGAATGATGGTGATACTTGAATTTTGGGAATTGAAATTGGGGATCAGGTTTAGGCTTAAATTTCATATATATATTTTGTAAATATAAATTATAAAACATAGGCAACTGTTTACTTTTAGTTATTCTATTTTAAAATATTTAATCTATACTATTAATAAAAATAAAATCTTTCATTTTAATTTCTCGTGCAAAACAGACCTATAAAATTGTATAATATTGTAATAAAATTGTATAATATTAAATACAATTTTTAATAGAATATATTGTTTCTTACTTTTCTATTCATATTACAATTCTATATTAAATTCCTGTAATGTTTAATAATCTAATTGGATGTTTTTCTTATTTTGTTTTTTAATAATTAATATTTTGGTTTTTAAGTCTCTATGTTTTTATTGATAAGGATGAAATGAAATTCTAACATTTAATCAACTTATATATAGCAGGCCGTTTTTTTTAATAATTAATATTTTGATATTTACATCTCTATATTTTTATTGATAAGGATGAAATGAAATTCTAACATTTAATCAACTTATATATAGCATTCACATTATTAGTAGACGTATAAGATTTGTTTGATACAATATAGTAGATTTGGCTTTATAAAATATTTTAATAGTAGTACAGCATCCATAATTTTTTTAGAATATATATTTATATACTATAATATTAATAAAAGTAAAATCCTCCTCTTCAACTTTCCCGCTAAATTTTTTTTTAATATTAATTAATTAATTTATTGGTAAAAGAATTAATAAAGCTTAATTGGTAAGAAATTGTTATATAAAAAGTAACTAATATCTATTAATTGACAATATTCTTTGTAAATTCTGCGTAATAACATAATTGTTTAAATAAATAATGATTTATTAATTATTATATAATTTTATAAGAAAATAATGATTTATTATACTAATATAAAATTATGTTATTTACACTAATAAGTTTACACACGCAGAATCTTTTCAGCAATGTGAGGTTGAGGATCTGGGTTGAAATAATTAATAAAATATTTTCTAGTTCAAACTCTATACATTTATATCTTTTGGCATCAGACATTTTTTATATTATTCATGGTTCATATTTAACAGGAGTTTGTCCATATTAGGACTCTACTAGTAGTATTATATAGGGGTGGGAATACGCCAGGCCCCTACACAGGGGCCTATGGCCTGGCCTGGCCTGTTTAGTTAAAAGGCCATGCTTAGGCCTATTTAATAGCCTATTTAGTTAAATAGGCTCAGGCCTATATGTGGAGGCCTGGCCTACGAGCCTGCAGGTCTGGCCTGTTTATATATATATATATTATATATAAAATATATATTTAATATTTAATTATTTTATATTATATTTTATAACTAATATTTTGTAATAATTATAATATAACCCAATATATATATAAGTCATAAGTCATCATAAGTGAAAACTGAAAACCCTAGGACTGTTTTTATCGTATGTCTGTCTTCCCCAATCCAAATCGACGCGAATCAACTTCAATAAAAAAAGAGTCGGAGACGCGGCGAGTCCGACGAGCGGCAGGCTACTACGGCAAGGCGGCGCGGCAACTCGGTAAGGCTGTGTGGTTGGCGGCGATCGCTTCTCTGCTATCTGTTTGGTGGCAACCACTTTTCTGCTAGTGAGGTTAGTGCACTCTTCTAACTCTTCTTAATATACTGCATGCGTGAATGTTACTGCATGCATGAATGTTTAAATGGGGTTTTAGTTTGTTGTTCACTTGAGAACTTCTTTGTTGTTTTAGTTTGTGAATTGTAGTTTTAGTTTGTATAGTAAGAATTATCGTTTTAGTTTGTGAATTGTCGTTTTACTGCATGCGTGAATTGTCGTTTTAGTTTGTATAGTAAGAATTATTCAATTGATTACTAAACAATTGTTATTTATTTGTTTACTAATTAGTTACTGCATGAATTATTATTTATTTGTTTACTTAGGTTTGCACTTCTGTTTAGTATATTCAATTGATTACTAAACAAATTATATTACTAATCATTACTAATCAATGATTAGTAATATAATCTGTTTAGTAATAAATTGATTACTAAACAGATTATATTACTAATCAATGATTAGTAATATAATTTGTTTAGTAATAATCTATTTAGTTGTTTGGTAATTGATTATGTGTATTAATAGTTAAATATTTATAAAATTATATAGGATGACAAGTAACAATACAAATGAGTCTATTCCTGAAGAAGTTAATGTGCAAGTTACAACTACAACTCCATCAATTTCTTCAAGTCAACCAATTGAAAGTAACAATTATGAAGAAGTCAATAGGGTTGATAATGATTCAATCATAACAAAAAAGCGGAAAAAAACATCTCCGGTATGGCAAAATTTTGAAGAAATTGTACTTGCTGATGGTACAAAGAAAGCAATGTGTTTGTATTGTAAGGAAAAATACTCTACTGGTGGAAAGGGTTCAAGCACTAGCCATCTTAAAAGGCACTCAGAGATTTGCTTGCAGCGAAAGTTGCATATTTCTCGAGAAAATAAGCAAACAACGATACAATTTCGCCCGCCTAGTGAAACTGGTGGTAATCCCTTTATTGTTCTTAATGCTAAATACTCCAATGAAAAGATGAGAGAGATTATTGCTGGTGGAATCATGGTGCATGAGCGACCATTTAGCATCGTAGAGGATGACATGTTTATGTGGGGTTTTGAATATGCAAATCCAAATTATAGAAGAGTCTCTCGTAAAACAGCAAGAAGTGATTGTTTGCAATTGTATGAAGCTGAAAAAGAATACTTTGAAAAAGATTTTGAATAATGTGAGTAAGATTAGCATTACAACAGACATGTGGAAGTCAAGTCACCAAGTAGTTGAGTACATGGTTGTGACAGATCATTTTGTTGATGCAAGTTGGAACCTTCAGAAAAGAGTTTTGAATTTTGTGAAAGTGCCTCCTCCTCGACGAGGAACAGATATAACAAATTCTATTTTCAAGTGTTTGAGAGGATGGGGCATTGAGAATAAAATATTCTCGGTAACTGTTGACAATGCATCTTATAATGATTCTTGCGTTAGAAGTTTGAAAGAAAACATGTCATTGAGTAGTAAGTTAGTACTTGGTGGGCAACTATTTCATGTTAGATGTTGTGCTCACATTCTGAATTTGTTGGTGCAAGATGGCCTTAACACTATTAAAGATGTCATTCACAATGTTCGTGAAAGTGTGAAATTTATAAATTCTTCAGATGCAAGGCTAAAGTCATTCCATGAAGTTGTTGAATTAAAAGGATTAAAAGAAAGGAAACTTATTCTTGATTGTCCAACAAGATGGAATTCCACATTCTTGATGTTGTGTACTGCAAGTAAATTTAAGCATGCCTTTTCAGATTATAATGAAAAAGAGCTACATTATAAGTATGCACCGTCATTTGAGGATTGGGACAAGATTGAGAAGGTTTGTAAACTTTTGGAGGTTTTTAATGATGCCACTCATGTCATCTCAGGTAGTGATTACCCTACTTCTAACTTGTATCTTGCTGAAGTTCAAAGGGTGAAAAAGGTTATTGATAATGCATCTGAGTGTTTTGACATGTTCATGAGTGAGATGACAAAACCTATGAAAGCAAAATTTGACAAATATTGGGGGGAGTGTAATTTGTTAATCTGTATTACATGTGTTTTAGATCCAAGGATGAAATTAAATGGTATTAAGATAACTTTTCCCTTATTGTATAAAACACCAAGTGATGTTGAAAAGAATGTGGACAAGGTGAAAAAGGCATTAGAAGATTTATATCTTGATTATGTGAACTTGTATAGTCAAGATGCTTCTTCTACTAGTGGACATAGTGAAGTCAATGTTGAAAGCAGCACTCTGGTTGATGGTGGACAACAAATGGATAAAGGGATGCAAGAATTATTGAGTATGGTCTACCAAAGTCAATCAATTCCTCTTACGAAATCAGAGTTGGAGACTTATCTTGAGGAAAATCTTTTTATTCCTTCTTCTACTTCATCCTTTTGTGCCTTGGCGTGGTGGAAAAATAATAGTCCAAAGTTCAAAGTTTTATCAAAGATGGCTTCTGATATACTAGCTGTTCCTATTTCAAGTGTGGCATCTGAATCCACATTTAGTGCCGGGGGAAGAGTCATTGATGAATATCGGGCTAGCTTAAATGAGGAATCTATTGAAGCTCTTATTTGTGGTGGGGATTGGCTTCGTAACAAGTACGGGCTGAAGAAAAAACAAAAGGTAAGAATTTACTTATTACTTTAATATTTTATATTATTTTATATTACTACTTGTTACTTTAATATTTATGATTTATGATTTATGACTTTATGAGCATTTGAACTTGTAATGGACTTCATTATTTATTCTCAATTTTTTTTATTGTGTAGGGAGATTCTGGACAAGAGGAGATTATGTTGAAGCCATGACTTGTTTCATTTTATGTTTGAATACTATTGTTGTTATTATGTTTAATGTTTCGTGTTTGTATTGTGGACTTATGATTTCTGTTGTTGTTAAACTTATGAGTTGTGAATATCTGATGGACTTTTGTATTATGGACTTGTAGACATGAAGTTATCAAACTTGTATGGTTTTTGTATTATGAATTCCTACTTATTATACTTGTGTTGTTTGACATTTTATTATAAAATATGAACTTGATTTTGTCATTTACGATTATTGGTTGATTCACTTGATTGTAATTTAATAACATGATTATTTTTTACAAGTATAATCATATATATAATCTATTAAAAGGCTTTAAAATGTAGGCTTTAAATAGGCTTTGAGCCTATTTAAATAGGCTCAAAGCCTATTTAGAACCTATTTTGAAGCCTTTTTAAAAGCCTATTTAGTAAATAGGCTTTTAAAAAGGCTTCAGGCCAGGCCAGGCCTACTGCAGGCTCAGGCTTGAGCCTAAAAAAAAGCCTACATACAGGCCTAGGCCCAGGCTCAGGCTTTAGGTTTTCCTAATAGGCCTAGGCCTAATTTTAAAAAGCCTGGCTCGGCCCGGCCTATTTCCACCCCTAGTATTATACTAGATCTCTATTATATTAGTAGTATTATACTAGATCTCTATTTCATGTCTTTATATACTTTGTATCCGCTGCTCTTGATCAATACACAGAAAATATATTCTCATCTGGTATCCGCTAGGTTTTCTCCCATGGAAAACGCCGGTGTTAATGACGACTCTGTTCTTGGTTCCTCTTAACGGACCGTTACCGAGACTCCTTCGGTGCCTGCGAGTGGTAGCCTTTCATCGGCTCACCACTTCGTTTCCTTAAAGTTGACCTCCCGGAACTATCTGTTCTGGCGGACTCAGATGCTTCCGTTTCTTGAAGGTCAAGGGCTTCTAGGGTTTGTTGATGGTACTACGCCCTTTCCGACGGAGTCACCGGCGCTGGCGTCGACCGCGGACAGCGCTCCGGCGGTGGCTTTCGATCTCCCGGCGCGGCAGCTCGCATGGCGTCGGCAAGACAAAGCCATCCTCTCCATGCTCATCTCTTCCTTATCCGAGGAGACCCTTCGTTTCGCCGTCGGCAAGGGTACTTCTCGGCAGCTTTGGCAGGTGATCGAATAAACCCTAGGATCGTCCACTCGCTCTCGCGCTCTCCGGATGCTCGGCGAACTACAAGGGCTCCGCCAAGGTGACTCCTCCATATCTGATTACCTTGGTCGCGCTCAGATGTTGATTGATGAACTGGCTTTCGCCGGTCGTCACGTTTTGAGTTGGATGATCAGAATCTGTATGTGTTTCGTGGTTTGCGCCCGGAGTTCCGACCGTTGGTGGCAACCCTAGCCCGTGGTGCTCCCGTTCCCCTCCCGGAGGTTGCGGATTTTCTTGTTTCGCAGGAGTGGATCTGCTCAGATGACGGCGCGGCTCTCAACGCACCGGCGGCCTTGGCCGTAAGCCATGGGGGTCACGGCGGCCGCGGTGGCAGTCCGCAAAACCGAGGTGGTGGCGGCCGCGGCAGGGGGCGCGGTGGTCTTGGCCGGGGGCGGTCCAACTCAGGCCCTCGGTGTCAGATTTGCAACAAGCAAGGGCATATAGCTACGGCCTGTTGGCGTCGTTTCACTCCTGATCCAGATCCTCAGGCGAATGTTGTCGTTTCTGGTGTTGATGGTCCTACGGACGACTCTCATCAGTGGTTCCCCGACACTGGTGCCACAAATCATGCTACCCCTGATCCCACCTTATTGACGTCCTCTACTACATATGATGGTCCGGAGACACTTTGGGTCGGCAATGGTACAGGTTTGCCTATTGTTACTATTGGTTATACTTCGTTAGCCACTAATTCTAGGTCGTTTCGTATGTATGATGTTTTGCATGTTCCTGGTTTATCTTCTTCGTTATTATCTGTTCAGCGTTTTGCTAAAGAAAATAATGTTTTTTTTTAGTTTCACCCTTCGTGTTTCTTTGTGAAGGACATTCAAACCAGGAACACTCTTTTTAAGGGGCATGCGTCCAGGGGTTTATATGCCTGGCCTGCCTCGCGTCCGGCTCCCGCTGCTTTCGTTGCTGCACGATCCTCTTTCGTTTGGCATATGCGGCTTGAGCATCCACACTCTCGGGTCCTGCGTCAAGTTTTAGTCTCTTCTAGTCTTAGTTCGTTTAATTCCAATAATCTGCCCAATATTTATTCCTCTTGTCAATTAGGCAAGTCGTCTCATTTTCCTTTATCGCGTGTTGAATGTACTAGTTCGCATCCTTTAGAATTAATATATTTGGGGCCCTACGCCGATACTTTCTGCAAATGGCTTTAAATATTTTGTATTATTTGTGGATGATTACACTCGTTACGTGTGGTATTATCCTATGCGAGCTAAGTCTGATTTATATGCGATATTTGATAAGTTTCGGTCACTTGTTGAACGTTCCTTCTCTCGTAAAATTTTGTCTTTTCAGTCTGATTTAGGGGGAGAATACAAAAAGCTTGGTTCGACTCTCGCGTCATTGGGTATTCATCACAGGCAGTCCTGTGGGTATACTCATGAACAAAACGGCAGAGTAGAACGCAAGCATCGCCATGTTGTCGAAACGGGACTGGGGCTAATGGCCCAATCCTCTGTTCCGTCTCGTTTCTGGGATTATGCCTTCGAAACTGCTGTGTATCTCATCAATAAAATGCCCACTCGTGTCTTGTCTGATAAGTCTCCTCACTATCTCTTGCATCGGTCTCCGCCCTCTTACTCATACTTACGAGTTTTTGGGTGTCTGTGTTTTCCTAATCTGCGGCCTTATAATCGCAACAAACTGCAGTTTCAGTCGTCTCCTTGTGTCTTTCTAGGATATCCTCCGTCTTTTAGTGGCTATCGTTGTTTAGACACTAACACTAACAAGGTTTTTATTTGTCGCCATGTGCGATTCGATGAGACTGTCTTTCCTTTTGTTGCCTCTGTTGATTCACAGGTAGCCGCACCACGCCTGGAGCCATGGGGTATTGGGCCGGTTGTGCCGCCTGGTGAGCCGAGTGCTGTATCGGCCTTTGATCCTCCTGCCGTGCCCGTAACCAGACCAGAGCCACACCGACAGCAGCCCGTTTCTGCCGAGCCGTCCGTGACCGAGTCCGAGCGGACAGTCACGGACCAGCCACCTGCTCGGCCGAGGGGCCGACCCCGTGGTCGATCTCGTCCCGCGCCCTCGCCCGTTCGGTCTCATACGATGAATACGCGGAGCTCGGGACCGCATGACCATGTTGCTCTATCTACTGACGTCACTACTGAGCCTACATGTTTTACTCAAGCGGTCAAATTTCCCGAATGGCAGGACGCAATGGATTTGAAATTTAATACCTTGGTGCACAACAATACATGGCGGCTTGTTCCTTTTAAATCAGGTATGAATGTGGTTGGCTGTAAGTGGGTGTTTAGAACCAAGAGGAAAGGTGATGGTTCGATTGAGCGTTACAAGGCTCGTTTGGTTGCCAAGGGATTCAATCAGGTTGCTGGAGAGGATTTCTTTGAGACCTTTAGTCCCGTGGTTAAACCGACTATGGTACGTCTTCTTTTATCCTTAGCTATATCTCGTGGATGGACTATTCGACAGTTGGGCATACACATTACACAATGCTTTCCTAAATGGCAATCTCGCTGAGAAGGTTTATATGCACCAGCCCCCTGGCTATGAAGACAAAACGATGCCCGGGCACGTTTATCTCCTTCAACGTTCTTTATATGGGCTTAAGCAAGCTCCCCGTGCTTGGTTCACTCGTTTGCATGATTTTCTGGTTTCTGTTGGTTTCTCACCTTCCAAGACGGATGTCTCTTTGTTTATATATTCACATGGCAATACTCGTCTATATTTTCTGGTTTATGTGGATGATATTTTGGTTATGGGTTCTGATTCGGCTCATGTGACTGCTCTTATTGACAAGTTGGCTCTTGAGTTTAAAGTTCGTGATATGGGTGTGCCCTCGTTTTTTCTGGGTATTGAGACCGTTCCGTTGTTTGATGGCATGCTTCTGTCTCAACAACGGTACATGAAGGATATTCTAAAACGAGCAGGTATGGTTGATTGCAAGCCCGTGACCACTCCGGTTTCAACCACGAAGGCTGAGACTGATGTCGTGGTACCATACACTGATCCCACTCAGTATCTCTGCTTTGCAGGTGCTCTGCAATATCTTACGGTAACTCGGCTTGATCTTTCCTATGCAGTCAACGTTTGTGTCAGCACATGCACTCTCCCTCTATTGCGGATTGGGCGGCTCTCAAGAGGGTGTTACGGTATGTAAATGAGACACTACATCTTGGTCTTAAGATTGTTTCTTCTCCTTCTCTGGATATTCATGCATATACTGATTCGGATTTGGCTGGCAATCATGATGATCGCAAATCTACTAGTGGTTTTGCTGTGTTTTTGGGGACCAATCTTGTCTCATAGGTTTGTCGAAAACAGCGTACTGTGACTCGTTCATCAACTAAGGCTGAATACAAGGACTGGCTGATGTCTTTACAGAGGTTACTTGGCTCGTCTCTCTGATGAAGGAAATCGGGTTTGCGCCACCTTCTGTGCCCAAACTCTGGTGTGACAATTTGGGAGCTACTTATCTGTGTGCTAATCCGGTGTTTCATGCTCGCACCAAGCACATTGAGATCGACTACCACTTTGTTCGTGATAAAGTCGCAAAGAAGGAATTACAAGTCAATTTTATTTCTACCAAAGATCAGATAGCGGATATTTTTACTAAGTCTCTTTCGTCTGTGCGTTTTAATTTACTCTGTTGCAAGCTCAATATTTTGGCTAACCAACCTTGTGCTTGAGGGGGAGTATTAGGACTCTACTAGTAGTATTAGACTATATCTATATTATATTAGTAGTATTAGACTAGATCTCTATTTCATGTCTTTATATACTTTGTATCCGCTGCTCTTGATCAATACACAGAAAATATATTCTCATCGTCCCTGTCCAATAACACTATTTAAGTTGTATCTCAAAATTTAAATTTTAAATTTATGTGCTTTGTTTCAATCTAAACAGGATTTAATTTTAAGTTTATTAATATTTTACTGGAAATTTAATCTTTACCGGAGTACATTATTTATTCATATTTTACTAAAATTTAATCTTAACCAAAGTCAATTATTTATTCATATTTTATTGAAAATTTAATCTTAACAGGAGTCAATTATAAATTAATTAATAATTGGTTATATTCGTTGAAAATTTACGTAATAATAATACTATTTCAAATACTGATTCTGTGTGATAAATTATTGTGAAAATAATGAAAACAATTTTGCGTAACAATTGGAAATATTGCTTTGAAATTCTACGTAATTTTATAAGGAAATAATGATTTATTAATTATTATTTACACCAATAATAGTAATTTGAATATTGTTTATTTATTTATTTTTACTATTTAGCTACGATAAGAATATATTAACAAATATATTACAAAATTTAATTAATTATATTAGTATTTATTAATATTCCATTTAAGTCAATATGTAATAAATGAAATCTCTTTTGAAGTACATATTTAATATACGGTCAGATTGTTTTTTACTATTTAACATATACGGTAAGAATATATTGACTAACATATTACAAAATTTATATTACGTAGTAAATATCCGTTATTTTGAAAAAGTTGCATGTAGATGGTACATATTTATTTTTTGTATTTCCATATACATGGTAGAAAAAAGGCACGAAAGTCAATAATTTTGAAGGAAAAAAGGAATATTAAAATCTTAGGAAATAATTATGAAGAGAAAAAGAATGGAAATTAAGAATATGTGGTAGCTTCTCATATTTTCGACAATTACTCAATTATATACACAATTCATAATTAATTCATTATATTAATAAATACTAATATTTAATATTTAATAATTTTAGTATATACAATAATTGATATTTATATGTATTGACCGAATATAAAAGGCTCACGAACTCATTCATTTTCTAATATTATATACTTTTAATTCTTCTCTTATATTTCTCAACTTTCTATTCATTAAATAGTAATGGAGTCAAATTTTCTCATTGCCGCCAATCTTTTTCCTATGAGGCTAGGACAAGGAAAACATATATACGCCTTCGGTTAATGTGTTGTTATTTGTCTAGAGAATATCAACGCACACCCGTGAACCACCAAACTATAGAGTGCTAAGGTACATATTGCGTTTATACATTATTTAAACAACACTTTATTTTTGTGATATTAAATATTTATTTATTAGTGATTCCCATAGGGAATTTGCATCCATTTACAAATTCTATGTCGAAAATTTCAGTAAACGTTTGAAGGAAGGAAAAGTTTATGAGATCCAAAATTTCATTGTGGATACCTCCCGCATGAGGTTTAAGTCATGCGAGCACAAATAAATTATGAAAACAAACAATGACATAGTGATAAGTGTTTCGGATCAAGATGATTCTGTTTTTCCCAAACACATGTTTAAATTCAAGAAGTTTATGGGTCCTCGAAAGCTCCCGGAGGTGTTGATAGCAACCAGTTAGTTGGTAAGTTATTATTAAAATTTCGTTCTATATTTAGTGTTATCTACATTCCTCTTTCATATTGTTCTAATTCATTCATATCTGCAAACTTATAAAGGTTTTGTTCGATTTCACAGATTTGATTGGTCGTGTAGTTTCCATTACTGAGCTAAAAGTTACTCAAGTCAATCAAAATCTTCAAAGGTTGATTTTTATTTCGTCGTTGAAGATTCTCGATATATATATATATATATATATATATATATATATATATATATATATATATATATATATATATATATATATATATATATATATATATATGTACATATATACATATATAGAGGAGTGATCACATGTGGTCATGTTGTTAGGTGTGGTCATATGGTCAATTATAGGCCATTAGATTACATAGATCCAATGAATCATATTAATCAAGATTTTTTCAGTATTTTCGCGCACATTCTCTTACCCAGCGAACTGCAAGGGTAAACTCGTCATAAAACACCGGAATAGGGGAAATCACATGTTTGTGTGTTTTATTACACTATTGGTGCATGTTGTCAACACTGTTGGTGTATTCTGGAAGCCGGCCGCTATAAATGGCCATTGTAATTACCATAACACAGGAATACACCATTGGTGTGTTTCACTGTGGTGTGTTTTATTACACTATTGGTGTATGTTGTCAACACTGTTGGTGTATTCTGGAACCCGCCCGCTATAAATGGCCACTGTAATTACCATAACACCCCCACTTACCAAAACGCGCGAAAATTCTCAGAATTACCACTGCCATTAGATTAAACTGATTCAACGACACAGATACGACCACACGACCATACCTAATGACATGACCACATATGAGCGTTTTTCTACATATATATATATATATATATGTATATATGTACATATATACATATATATGTATATATGCATATATACATATATATATATATATATATATATATGTACATATATACATATATATATATATATATATATATATATATGTACATATATACATATATATGTATATGTATATATATATATATATATGTATATATATACATATATATGTATATGTATATATATATATGTATGTATATATATATATATGTGTGTGTACATATATACATATATATATATATATATATATATATATATATATATACATGTATACATATATATATATATATATATATATATGTATATATATATATATATATATGTGTACATATATACATATATCTATATATGTACATATATATATATATATATATATGTACACATATATATATATATATATATATATATATATATATATATATATATATATATATATATGTACACATATATATATATATATATATATATATACATATACATATATATATGTACATATATACATATATATATATATATATATTATATACATATACATGTATATATGTACATATATATATATATATATATATATATATATATATATGTACATATACATGTATATATGTACATATATATGTATATATATATACATATATATGTATATATGTACATATATATACATATATATATATATATATATATATATATATATATATATATATATGTATATATATACATATATATATGTATATATATACATACATATATATATGTACATATATATATATATGTATATATATATATATATATATATATATATATGTATATATATATACATATACATGTATATATGTACATATATATATATATATATACATATACATGTATATATGTACATTTATACATATATATATATATATATATATACATATACATGTATATATGTACATATATATATATATATATATACATATATATGTATAAATGTACATATATATGTATATATATACATATATATGTATATATATGTATATATATATATATATATGTATATATATATATATATATATGTATATATATACATATATATATGTATATATATACATATATATATATATATATATATATATATATATATATATATATATATATATATATATATATATATGTCTTCTTTATTTGTATAAATAAATATATAGTCTTTATCACGAAATGGATTTATTTTTACTCAAGGAAAGTCGGTTGACAATAACCCTATGGGACGAGCACGTGGATTCTGTGTTGCCTTTCTATAATGGTGATTAGACATATTCATTGATTGTTATACTACAACTTTTTAGACTCAGGATCACTGATTGTAAGTAATAACCCAACGACAAACTTCAATTTAATTGTTTCGATTATACCTATATAAAAATTGTTTTTATATTAGATGGTGAAGTAAGGATTTCCAATTCCTACACTGCAACAAAGGTTTCGTTCACCTATAAATGCCCCGAGTTTTTCACTTTCAAGGAGAGGTATTGGGAAAATTTACTTTTTTACTCACCATATAATATGTACTTCATAACATCTTTTACGATTACGAGTTATCTATTTTAAACAGTTTGCCTAGGTTCTTTACTTCTATACGGAGTATAAGCTCAAGTTCAAGAATCACTGGATTTGGATAATTGGAAGCTATGTCGAATAAGAATATCACAGTCACTTCTTTGAAGGATATTTATGACAATAAGAATGTCAAAATCACAACTATTGAATTTATATTAAATTCGTTTAAACATTCAACTGCTAAATTGCTAACGCATTTTACTTATCATTTATAGATAGGAGAATTTTGGGTCGTTGGAGAGATTATAGACACTGAATGCGATTGGTACTTCACAGGGCTGTGGGAAGAAACTTCAAGACGATACGGACAAAATGTACTGTAAGACATGCGACAAACAGTGGACTGACGAAATAATTAAGTATAGAGTGGTCATTGTTGTCCTGGGATGACCAAGATGGCCAACTTCTAATATGAGGCAATGTTTGTTCGTCTCTGTTAGGGATCACTGCTAGCGAGTTGAAGGAAAAGTATTATGGGTAGTGAAATCAACACTTTATTTTTTACCATGTTAATAATATTATCTGTTTTTTAATATTTATTGTCTTTTTTGGTTGACCTAGGATGGTTGTATGCCCAATGAAATTGAGGGATTGGTTGGAAAGACCATGAAGTTTAGGATAGTCACACGGCAAAATCAATTCGATTATAGGGGAAATGATATTTTTACTGTTTTAAGAGTGGAAAATGACGAAGCAATAGCTAAATCAGTCAAAAAAGTGAAGAAGGAGGCGTGGTTAGGAAGCTTGCTGATCAAAAAAAGTTCAAGGAAAATTTAGAAATAGGAAGCAACATATATTATAATTATTGTTAATTTAATCGTTATTATAACACACACACACACACACACACACACACACACACACACACACACACATATATATATATATATAATATAATATAATATAATATAATATTTGAACATATGTCAGTCAGAAAAGAATGATTGAGTAGTAAAATAATCAAACATAATATTAGCAATACCACAATATTAAAATTCATATTTCTATTCAACAATATTATATTATTCATTTTCCCGTTAAAAATTATATTCTTCATTATTAGTTTTATAATTCTCCGTCAATTCTATGTTAAAGTTACTAAATTTCAAACTCCCATTAAAAATTAACTGCATGGCTAAATTATTAAGATTTAAATAAAAAATCCTTAAAAACATGCATGCTTAACTCCTAGTTAAAATCAAACTCAATCTCACAACTCCATGTTGTACTCGAACACTCCTAAATGACCTATAAATATAGCCCAAAATCTAGCACTTCATTACCAAGACTGAAACAGAAGATTGAGAAAGAGCAATTTGGAGCTTGACTTTTCAATTTGGAGCATTCCATTCTATTAACTTTAGTTTCTATAGGTGAAGAAAGGATTACAAGTTATTTTTTGGTGATTATGTAGTTTATGTTTTTTTAATGTTGCGGTATAAAATGCTATATTCATGTTTTAGTTTCCTTTTATATTTATTTATTAGTTGTTTTTTATTATAGTTGTTTCTCTTGAATTTTCATATATTGCAGAAAGTATTTCAGCAAGGCATGGGTGATCATCATTTTAAATTTTATTGGGTAATAACAGATTAACAGTTTCAATCCTTTTTAAAAATCTTATTTCAGGCTATAACTAATTTCTTTTATAATTAGGTTGATGTTGAGGCATAGTGCTGGATTGAAGATGTAGCATTTTCCTCTTTTATATGTATCACATTTTACAATAGGTTTCAAGTATTCTGCTATATACAAATCTGTTTTTTTTTTTTTTTCAAGTGTATTAAGATTGATTCTATTATTTTGAACAATAATATTTAGAAAATTGTGTTCATCGATCTCTAAAACACTAAAAAATTTATTCTATTGGATTCAAATAACTTAATAACTTACTGTATCAATAGATTGACAATGGTGAAGTTGTGGGTGATAGTTCAGTGGTAAAGAGACACATTCTGAATGAGTTCTCATCAACCCAAACATCAAAGAACAGAGGGTCTCTCAGTGTTAACCTTAAGGAAACTCATTGATTATAATTTGTGTGGTTGAGGTGTCTGTTCGGTAATTTGTGTGGTTGAGGTGTCTGTTCGGTATGGACAATGATGTCTGGTGGCATTTTATCTTATATATATATATATATATATATATATATATATATATATTATTGTTATTGGGTTTCAAAAAAAATTGTGCCTGGTGACACATAAGGTTGTTTACTCTGGGCTACTAGTGACACATAAGCTTTTCTAAGGTTTTGTAAAGCTCATGTAATCAGTGGATTTTCAAGTTTTCCAAGCACCTATTCTTCCAAGTAGTTGATTGCATTGTAATCAAACTGTTTGGATGGTTGAATTATTCTTTTGAGTTCTATAATATTGTAAACTATTGAGAATATGTACTTTTGCTAATTCTTTTATTTTGTTAATAGACTATTATAGGTTTGAGTTGTATGGTAAAGTATTGAGAATATGTACTCTAAACTTTAAAAGGTATATTACTAATATTTTGTTAATAGACTATTATAGGTTTGAGTTGTATGGTAGAGTATTGAGAATATGTACTCTAAACTTTAAAAGGTATATTACTAATTATTTCTATACTTTGAACATACCCTTGACAAACTATATATCCTATACATTGTTGATTTGCAGCCTATGATAAGTTTAAATATCTGTAAGTAACAAGCTCAAATTTTATTAAACTTTCAATTTCATATAATTTACTTTCTCAACCTACTGAAACACAAAGAGCTAATAACACCTCCACTGAGGCTCAAACTCACAACCTTCCAAATAGAAGTCCAACCCGGGTACCATTGGACCACATAGTCCTGGTTTTTTCAATTTTATATAATTTGTATTGAAATTCATATATATATGAATATAAAAAAGATAAAAAAAAATGCAACAAACACTTATAATGTCTTCTGCCAATACTTCAGAACTGCACATAACACAAATACACTACATACATAAATTTGTGTTTATGCTAAATAAAAAAAAAATTGTAGTTCATAAAATTGTATTAAACAAAGTGAACTTAAAGAATAAAATTCCCACTTCTTCTTAGGTTAACTCATTAACAGAAATTGATTAGTGATACCCAAAAAAATATTTTTTTTTTGAATAATAAGTGGTAATTTTATTAGAAATAAGCCACAATAATGTCAGGAGGGATTAGATCCCAGTACATAGCAGTATGATGCTGGAAAGCTGTAGATGCTAAGGTATGTGCTAAATAATTGTTTGATCTAAGAATAAATTTAAATGAAAAAAAATCAAACGAAGATGTAGTTGCCCTGCAGCTATCAATAGCATAGCCAACGTACGAACAAACCATAGATGGTGGTGAAGTGAGATAATGCTGAAGTGTCAGGCAATCCGTATATAGCTTTATAGACCACTCGCCCCGATCCTTTAACCATGACAAGACCTCCTTGCATGCAATTTGCTCGGCCATGAGTGGTGAAAAACAGTCCGGGAGAGGTGCACTGAATGCTGCAATATATCCCCCGTTTGTATCGAGAAGTACTGCCCCCGCCGTTGCCTTGCCCGTCTCGTGGAGGAAACCAGCGTCGATATGGCAGATTCTCGGTTGTGGCAGACCGTCCGTAGCTGCTGGGGTGGCCGACTGTCCGTGCGGCAGTGTCGGCATATCGGCCGTGGCAGGGTGGTCGGCTCGCGTTCTTGCGTCGGGAGTGAGGCGGGTTCGCTGCCACGCTTGCATGGTTGTGGTGGCTGCCGCAATTAGTCCCCTCGGACGCGGAAGATAAGCGTCCTAAACCGCTCCATTTCGTGCTCTCCAGATGTGGTATAGAATTGTTGTTGCATATATTATCCCATTAGAGTCTAGAACATTTAGAAGTTCACCAAACCAAACATGAAAAATATTTGTCACAATATTGGGGATTGGAAGGTTGGATAACTCCCATATGGCTTTTGCAAAATCACACAACACCAAAGCATGCATAGTATCCTCTTGAGATATTCCACACATGGCACAATTTGGATCCATATCTACTCTCTTTATAAGTAATTTCTAGTAGTGGTGAGAATATCACTTATAGCTCTCCAAAGAAATGTTTTCCATTTGGGGGGGGGGGGGGGTGGGTTTTGAGTCTCCGTAGAGCAAGCCAGTTATTGAAAGCCCCATCATTGTCTTCATAATTTCCCACGATACGCTTGTATCCACGGATGAGCCCATATTAGTGTAATCTCTCCATTCCCAATCCTGCGTCTCACACCACTACAAAATTGATACATCGGAGATAAGATTGCAGGGGTTGTAAACGGCGGTTCATTTGAGATTAATATCCCGGCACAGTTTTTGTTGAAGTGTGGACACAATTCCATAGCAACTATAGTGGAAAGGACCTTACCAAGCTCGAGATATGACATACTTGATGAGTCACAACTAGAAGGCCGAGCGATCCTCTCACTGACTTTAAATGTCGTTGATCAAATTAATCAATATATGTGCGACATGAATACTGCAGAAGGACAAACATATTTAAGTTGTGACTCTTTGTGTAAGGCAGAATCAGATAATGAAAATCTATCAAAAGTACACTCTCATTAATTCTTAAATAGTTCGAGATTGTCAGGTCTTCCTAATCATTCATTGACATTAAAGGTCGATGCATCTGTTATGTTATTGCGGAACATAGTCTACTCTATGGGTATTTGTAATGGGACGCGGCTCATCATCACAAGATTGGCAGATCACATTGTCAAAGCAAGAATAGTTAATGGGACACATGAAGGAACCAAAGTTCTTATCCCCCGATTGTCTTTCACTTCTTCTGATACGAGATTGCCCTTCAAGTTCCAGCGTAAACAATTCCTATTGATGCTTGCATATGCCATGACTATCAACAAAAGCCAAGGCCAAACACTAACTCACGTTGGGTTGTTGCTCAAAAACTGGTCTTTAATTACAGACAATTGTACGTGACTTTCTCCCGAGTCACCCATCCTGATGGCCTGAAGGTGTTAGCTCTAGACGAGGATGGACAAGATCGTGTTGCGACTACCAATTGCTATATATATATAGACAAAAATATATAATCTATGCAAATGAATTAGGATAACAATAGATTACTATAACTAAGTTGCTAGAGAACGGGCACAATTGTCTAATTTATAAAAATCTTAAACAATGATATATAAAATCTTTAAAGTTACAGCATCGCATGCGTACATTGACACATTAGCTATTAATTTGAGCAACTATTTGCTCGAATTCAAGCAATGATAACATTAACAAACATAAAAGATCCAGATCATATTTTCAATTGCACTATATAATATTTGATATTATCATTTAAATAATTGTATAACGACCCAAATATTTTTAATATATTATAACAAATCCATTCCGTGCATCGCACGGGTGAAAATACTAGTTTTGTCATTATATTATTGTGGCGTGACCATTTTTAGTCATCTTTCAATAAAATCGTTGAAATTTTAAATACAACATTTTTATATTTTTTTAATACAAAATAGGTTGATCGGGTATATTTATATTTATATTTTTTAAAATTCATAATTGAAGATCTAAATACCATTGTATTTTACGGAATTTAAACGATTTTGTTGATGGATGACCAAAAATGATTATGCCAAAATAATAATAAGACCAAAGGAGATTTTCTAAAAAATGACTAAAAAGTTTCAGCTCAAAATTTTTAAAATTAAAATAAATTCATTTGATTCAAATATATATATATATATATATATATATATATATATATGCTATATTTAAATTGAGGTAACGATTCATAGTTGTAACGATTTATGCTCAAAATATAGTTTGACTTTATTAAATTTAAAGTACTGTTAATTTGGTATCACTTTACTATTAGCTACAATAATTTTATTTACCAAATTTAACAATGTAATAAATTTTTAATATTAATTTAGAGATTCTAGAAATATCAATTTGAGGAGTTTTTAATCATGCTAATCTATTCCCCTATATTGTTTTTTTTTTACATTTTACTGCAAGTAATAACTCATATAGTTCATTATGACTCTCACTTTCTTAGCACTATTTTTTAAATATGTTAGAGTGATGACTATTGAGCCTAATAGATTTATTTATTTATTTCGCTATTAACACGAATATCATTTTACAAATAATGGTAGTTATTCATTTCTCATAGACTAAATATCGGTTTGCACATTAATATTTCATTAAATTTTTTTAAATGTTATGCTATAAGTTTTAAAAAAAAAAAAGATGTTATCTTATAATGTTTCTAATGAATGTTGGATGCAGTTTTATTGATTAACAACCTCAAGAACTTCCAAATATCTTTTAGGTTTCCTATCAAAATTGTTATAAAAGTGCATACATTTTTTATATTTGTAAAATTCACCATTTGTATTTAACTCTAATACATACTTATTAAACCATTGTTGCATGCCAAATTTTTTTTTTTTTTACTTAATCAAACTTTTAAAAGTAGTTGTAACTGTTGGAAAAATAGCATAAAATGACATTTTAAATGACTATTTTGTGGTACAAATATTTAATTTTGTCATAATATTATTGTGGCGTGACCATTAATCCTTCAATAAAATCGTTGAAATGTTAAATACAATATTTTTATCTTTTTCAATACAAAATACGTTGATCCGCTATATTTTTATTTTTATTTTTTAAAATTCATAATTGAAGATCTAAATACCATTGTATTTTGAGGAATTTAAACGATTTTGTTGATGGAGGACCAAAAATGATTATGCCAAAATAATAATAATAATAATAATAATAATAATAATAATAATAATAATAATAATAAGACCAAAGGAGATTTTCTAAAAAATGACTAAAAAGTTTCAGTTCAAAATTTTTAAAATTAAAATAAATTCATTTGATTCGTGTATATATATATATATATATATATATATATATATATATATATATATATATATATATATATATATATATATATATATATATATATATATATATGTTCGCGTTCAGGTGCGAATAAGTGCCCAACAGAGAAATGCGATCGGGTGCACCTACTTTCACCTACAAATGCACCTACTTTTTCCTGCAAGTGCATGTAATTTTGCCTTGTTAACATTCATTGATCTGAGTTCGTTCTGTTTGGCATCGTTTACCACCCACAAACATTCATGCACCTAGGTGCAACTACTTATAACTATAGGTGCAACTACTTATAACTATAGGTGCAGTTAGTATTGATGCTCAGTGCAAATTTTACTTGCATCTATAATACATTTTACATGCACTTGTAATACATTTTACTTGCACTTCGATGTTCAATTATTTACGAAAATGCCACCGCATTCTTTTAAAAAATCAGTGTTTCTCATCTATTAGATCTGGACATTTGAACGGATATCAGGCATTCGCATATTCACACCTGGGCGCTCCATTCGCACCAGAGTGCAATTCTATATATATATGGTCGCGTTCAGGTGCGAATAAGTGCCCAGGAGACAAATGCGAACCAATCAGCGCGTGTCACGTGTCAGCATTCATTGATCGAGTGCACCTACTTTCACCTACAAGTGCACCTACTTTCGCCTGCAAGTGCATGTAATTTTTCCTTGTTAGCATTCATTGATCTGAGTTCAGCGGGTAGAAATACCCCTGAAAACCACTCGCAAACATTCATGCACCTAGGTGCAACTACTTATAACTATAGGTGCACTTAGTATTGATGCTCAGTGTAAATTTTTTACTTGCACCTATAATACATTTTACATGCACTTGTAATACATTTTACTTGCACTTCGATGTTCAATTATTTATAAAAATGCCACCGTATTTAAAAAAAAAATCAGTGTTTCTCATCCATTAGATCTGGACACGTGAACGGACAACAATCATTCCTATTTCGCTCCTGGGAAATCCATCCGCACGGGAGCGTAACTATATATATATATATATATATATATATATATATATATATATATATATATATAAATTGAGGTAACGATTCATAGTTGTAACGATTTATGCTCAAAATATAGTTTGACTTTATTAAATTTAAAGCATTGTTAATTTGGTATCATTTTACTATTAGCTACAATAATTTTATTTTACCAAATTTAACAATGTAATAAATTTTTAATATTAATTTAGAGACTCTATAAATATCAATTGGAGGAGTTTTTAATCATGTTAATCTATTTCCCTATATTGTTCTTTTACATTTTACTGTAAGTAATAACTCAAATAGTTCATTATGACTCTCACTTTCTTAGCAATATTTTTTTAATTTGTTAGAGTGATGACTATGAGTTTAATAGATTTATTTATTTATTTTGTTATCAACACGAATATCATTTTACAAATAATGGTAGTTATTCATTTCTCATTGACTAAATATCATTGTGCACATTAATATTCCATTAAGATTTTTTAGATGTTTTGCTATAATGTTTATAATGAATGTTGGATGCAGTTTTATTGATAACAACCTCAAGAACTTCTAAATAACTTTTAGGTTTCCTATCAAAATTGTTATAAAAGTGCATACATTTTTTATATTTGTAAAATTCACCATTTTTATTTAACTCTAATACATACTTATTAAAACATTGTTGCATGTTAATTTTTTTTTTACTTAATCAAACTTTTAAAAGTAGTTGTAAATGTTGGAAAAATAGCATAAAATGGCATTTTAAATGACTATTTTGTGGTACAAATATCAGTGGGGTCCATTTCCGATTTGGGTCGAATCAAAGTGGATTCGGGTTCTTCATAGTGAGACGAAAAGATTGATATATTGTATGCTCAAAACGGATAATGGGTGAATGAGAAATTGATTATCAAAGTAGATCCATTTGAGTTGGAAAAATGAGGGAGAAAATGCTTTAAAGTAGCCTTTGTCCCACATTGGTTTGAGAAGTGGGTTTGCACCACTATTTATACAAGAGCCTTTTTTAAAGCTTATTGAATTGGATAGCATAGAGACTCTCTCTCACGCGTAAGGGGGTGCAAATCAAATCCCAAAGGCAACGCTCCTAGCCTACACTAAGACACATTGCAACAAAGGAGCAACCCTCCACCCGTTGTCTATAGCTTACGCTTCTTTTTATAGAAGCGGCGTCAAAAGATTCATATGTTCATGGGCATGGGCCGTGTAAACGGGGAGTGAGAACCACCCAGAGTGTCGTACTCAAGGAATGACAACTTGGAAGTTGAGTAAAGGATTGTCGTACTCAAGGAATGACAACTTGGAAGTTGAGTAAAGGATTGGGTGAGATTGCTTTAATTTTGGGAAGCTCGATTCAAGGGGAAGTGTGTAACTAATTGGTTGAGTAAGAAAAATGAATAGTAACAAGCTTTGAAAAGTAGAAAGAAAAAGAGAGAGAAAAGCGGATTAGGATCGTGTTACAATTGCATTGTGTGATTTGACATTGTGTGATTTGTCTTTCCCGCAATTAAGAGGTTGTGGTGAGTTGAGTGACTTGTTACGGATAGAGAGAGATTTTGCTAATGCGTTGCCATTCTCGGTCAAAAACGCCTCACGTAGCGAATTACGACACCCACTTTTTCTTCCAAACGAATTTTCCCGTTTTTCCCGAGTAACTTGTCTTGTCCTTTGATTTTTTCTTTGCTTTCGCCACTTTCTTTTGATTGCTTCGTTTGATTGTGGTGCCAAACTTGGCCTCTTCTTCATCAATTCGTAGGGTCAGCTTCCTAGTTCCTACATCAATTATCGGTCGACAAGTGGCCAAAAATGGCCTTCCTAAGATTATAGACACATTTTTGATTTCCGATCCAACATCTACGATTACGAAGTCAACAGGTATAACAAAATTCTTAATTGTGACTAACACATCTTCTGCTATGCCTTTTGGATACCGAGTGGATCCATCGCCAGCTGGATAGTCATATTAGTCGGAGTTAAGACAGGCAGATTCATCTTTTCAAAAACACATGCAGGTATAACATTCACAGAAACACCTAGATCCGCTAGTGCATTGTCGAAAGAAAAGTCCTTTATTGTGCAAGGCACGACGAATGCACCAGGGTCACCCTTCTTTTCGAGGCATCCCTTCTCAAGAGCCTCCGAACACTCCACACTGAGGTGAGCTTTAGAATCGTGACGAATCTCTTTCTTATGCTTGACTAATTCCTGAAGGTGACAGGTCAATCTAGGCAGTTCTCTGAGTGTATGCAGAAAAGGCATATTGAGGTGTAATTTTCTTAACAAAGCATTTAATTTACCTCGTTGTTCCAGCTCCACCATGTTTACCATTCTTTGCGGAAAAGGAATTTGCGCCCGTAACGAGGCGTTATCAGTCGGGTATTCATCTTTGCTTCTTCTGTGTCTGTGGCTTCGATAAATTCCTTACCTTTAACTGATTTTTCTGGCCTTTTGTTGGTAACTTCTTTCTCTGTTCCCAGACAGACGGATGTTGCGTTCACCCTTTCTCTCAGATTATTTTCTATTGTACTTGGCAGTGACCCAGATGGTCTTTCGATTACCAATTTGGTTAGTTGTGCAATTTGGATTTCCATGTTTTAAGACGAAGTCTGTGTCTCTTGCCTCATTGCGGCCATTTCCTGTCCGCATTCCTGAATAATTTCTTGTTTCAACAAAAGTCTTATCATTTTTAAATTCTTGGATTGACCTTGAAAACTTTTCATCCAATTCTCTTATCTCTGACTGATAAGGTCGCACATCGGTTTGGGAGATATGTGGTGGTCGGTAGAGAGCGTTGTTGTTTCATCCAGATTATGGGCTATAGGTGATTGAGCCCCTATCTCTACCTTGACCATAAGCAGGTCTTCCGCTTTGTAAACTTTGGGTCTTCCCTGACGATGAGTTTCCTTGGGTTGGCTTCTGATGGACAATTTTTATTAAGTCCTCGCAAGTGCACGAGTCAGCTGTAGTTTTAGCGTGCTTTTAGCAAGGGTCGATTCCTCAGGGAATTGTACGATGCAATTTAATAACGACTAAACTTAGAAATAATTGACTTGATAATGTAAGTACTAGAATCAAATGCCAAAGATAACGATCAATAAAATTCAGAAAGCTAAGCAATAGTATTAAACCAGAAAGCAGAATTAACAAATAGATTAAAGAGGACGACAATCAAAATGGATTAAACTAAATGGAAAAGCAGGCAAAAATAGTGACATGAAAAAAAGTTGACCAGGTTTCAACACATTTAACCTTAGTATAAAATCAAAAGTAAAAGTTAATTTGATGGCAACATAAAAATCAAACTATTGCAAAATTCTCAAGGTTACGTTAAATCATTTTGTTTCTAGAAAAGCAATTTAACAAGCTGTCAAAGTGAAGGAAATCATTGCAGTGAAGAAATTGTAATTATCATATAATTAACTCTAAGTACTGTAATTAAGCAATAAGCATTGTCTCTTCTTTCACGTACCAACAAATAAACTCAATGGAATATGATGAATTGCTAATAACAATGTAAACCAAACAAAATGGAATATGAGGAATTGCTAATGACAACATAAACACGGCAACTTAAAGAAAACTTTAAAAAGGAAAAAACGAAACCAGAGTGCTGCCAAGAAAAGTCCGAACGCCGCCACCAACCGGAGTCTACTGAACGGAAGTGCCACCGGAAATGGTACGAGAATCTCCAAGCTCGCCACCGAAATTGATCCGGAGCCAACTGATGGTCTGTTGAAGCCGACGGCCACGCCTCCGGAATTGGTCCGGGACGATTGATGATCATCTGATGTGAGGTCTGTTCTCTATTTATAGTGTTCAGGCCTTCCGCTCTTCGCTCAGATCGCTAGAGGAATTAGTCTGCGGAAGATTGGTTCTTGTTCGCTGAGCTTGCGCCTCTGTTCTCTCGTGCGTCGACCGCCATTGACGGAAAGAAGGGAGAAGAACCGCTACTATTTCATGGACTCCAAACATGCTGATACAATCTTATTAACTAACCTAATAATAACAACAACAACAACAACAACAACAACAACAACAACAACAACAACAACAACAACAACAACAACAATAATAATAAGAATAATAATAATAATAATAAATAATAATAATAATAATAATAATAATAAATAATAATAATAATAATAATAATAATAATAATAATAATAAAAACTAAGATCAAGGAATTAAAGGACTAACAAAATTCAAATACTAAACAAATTTAATAATAACTATACTAAAATTGAACAAAATTAATAAAGCTATTAAAAATAATATTAATTAAAAATATATATTAATTAATTAATTAATTATTAATTATTGCAAATAAACTATAAAAAGGTTATATAAAATAACACTAAAAATAATGTTTATCAAATTTCCCCACACTTATTTATTTGCTTGTCCTCAAGCAAAGGCATTATTAAAAAGGAAAAGATAAAGAAGTTCAAAATAAAACCAAAAATAAAACCAACATTAAACTGAGCTTTACCCGAATAGCCTTTCAAATTTATTACCATCAATGCAAAGTTAGTGCCAACTCAAAGTATGTATAAAACATTTCGCTAGAAATTAAAAACTTTAACAACTAAAATAAATATAAAATGTGTGCTCGTGTGCTGACATCCCTTATATCTACTATACTAATAAGAGCCCAAGAGAGTTAGGCCTATAATGGGTAGAAAAAATGGCGGTCAAATTTTTTAATCAAATGAATGGCTCAGATTGATCAGATTTTAATTTTTCCTTAAGATTTCCTAATTTATCCTTAATGAATGTGATTTTCCGTTAATTTTTCCGTTAAATATTATCTTTTTCGTTAATTTCTGTTAGTTCACCATTAACTTACTCATTGATTTTAATAAGAATTTAAAGGTCTTAGGTTCGAACCTCATCCCAATCAAAGTTGGCATAATTAGTACTCTATTTTCTCTTATTAAATTAATTAATAATAATAATTTAGTAGCTACAACAAAAAATAATACATATCATTTTTTAATTTAGAATTATGTGTCTACAATGCCTTTATTCAAAAAAAATTATTCATTATCAATAAATTAAATAAGAGAAATAATTTCATTACCAAGACTATGTGGTCTAATGGTATCCGGGTTGGACTTCCATTTGGAAGATTATGAGTTCAGTAGGTTGAGAAAGTATATGAACAGATACTACAATGTAATAGGGCCAGTAACATTAAAAAAAAATAAGAGAAATAATTTCATTAGTTATATTGTATTTATTTTTCTCCAATATAAAAATTCTTTATATTCAAATTCATCAATTGATTATATTTGCTACATTGTCCCTACAATGTCTTTATTTAAAAAAATAATTCATTATTAATAAATTAATTAAGAGAAATAATTTTATTAGTTATATTGTCTTTATATTTCTCCAATGTAAAAATTCTTTACATTCAAATTCATCAATTGATTATATTCACACATTGTCTATTACCTTTTTTTGTGCACTATTTTTTTTAATTAAATATCAAAGTTATAATACAAAATAATGCTATATATTTATTTACCAAGTATTTTATTAATACCATGAAAAAATTAAAAAAATATAATTAATAAAGCTAATCATATTAATTACTTGAAGGATTTGTTGACAAAGAGACTATTCAAATCACACAACAAATTGAAGTGAGAACAACTTCGCAATATCCTTGTTTGACAATCAGCAGTTAGCGGTTAGCGTTAGCGGATTATATTAGCGAATTTGACCAGCGAATTATATCAATGGTTGGTAAAAAGATATTTAAAAAAATTAGTTGTTTAGATTAACATGTAAAATGACCTAAGGGTATGATGATATAATAATAATAATAATAATAATAATAATAATAATAATAATAATAATAATAATAATAATAATAATAATAATAATAATAATAATAATAATAATAATAATAATAATAATAATAACAATAATAATTGTTTTAAAAAAATAAAAATAAAATAAAAAATATAATTAAGTCAATCATATTAACTACTTGGGAGATTTATTGACAAAAGAGTATTGAAATCACACAACTAATTGAAGTGGAAAACTATCTCGCAATGTCCTTGTTTGACAATCAGTAGTTAGCTCTTCAATATTAGTATATACGGAGTATTTAATAATTTATGCCCTAATTTTTATTTTTTCTCCCTTATGTCCTGTATTTGGTTTCAACCATACCTATACAATTATTTTATTGACAACTATAATCAATCTTGACTATATTATCTTGCATTTGTAAACTTAGAATTGCCTATTTAAATACACAAATTTAACATTCAATTATCTATGCATGAACAATTCCAATATAATCTTGCATTGATATACTTTAAAATACTTATTTAAAAAAATATTGGGCATTATCTCAATCGCGCAATGCGCGTAAAAAACTAGTGAACTATATAAAAACTCAATAGAAAAATATGAAAATTTCACCAAATTCAACCTAAATCAAATTCAGAAATATTCTATCACAATGCAGGTGAAAAACATGAAGGAAATCAAGATCAAGGCATTTATTAAAATTGAAATGCAATTGCTCATCTCTTCCAAAGTTCACTCCTTATTTTTCTATTTTGACTTTTTTCAAAGAGAACTTCCCCAAAAACCTCGCCATTTTACACCAGACTTGTTTGGGTTTTCAATTTTGTGTGTACTCATAAATCAGACCACGACACTTATTTATTTATTTATGGTACATGTGTGTATGTGGCTGATTCAGCGGAGTAGAATCTCTTTATTGCAAACAAAATAAATAAATAAAACACTCATTTTTATTTTTCATTAATATTTTTTTAAATCTTTTTTTTACCTCACTTATGCCATAAAAATGATCCTTGAACCAACACACTACACCACAATTTATAGCACTCAAAAATTGTTTAAGAATTTGAAAAAGGTAAAATAAAGTGAAAGATGCATATAAACTACTAAAGAAATTGTATAGAACACATAAGGGTATTTGTGATTTTCAAATTCAATTTTTTTTTTTTTTTGATTTCTTTTTTGGTTCTTTTTTTTTTTTTTGACAAAGTTATTCAAAATATAAAGAAATTAACAACTAGTCAAAAGCAATATACACACTAAGAGCTGACAAAAACCTGCATTATTTTTATCACCGAATATTTAAAAGACTTATGGATAAAGCTCAAACTAATGCTAGAATTTTAAAATAAAAAGATTTAAGAAAATGAACATAAGAAAATTAAAAATTTTGGAAATTTTCAATTTTTTATAATTTGTAGGTAAAAACCCTTCCACACACTTATTTTCAACATTGTCCCCAATGTTGTGAGGGGAAAGAAAAGAAGATAAAGAAAGTCTTCCTTTATTAGACTTTTTATTTCTGAAATTCTGATTAAGCCTTGCAATTTTAGAATAACAAGAAGAAAATGATTTATAATCAACGCCATTCAAAATATTTTCTTTTTGGAGTTTTTCAAACCCCAACTTACCATCCTTTGCACAATCCAACCCCTTAACTGCAAAAACTTGATTAGATTTATCAGAGAAATGCATAGATGTAACAATTGGAAACTCAACAGTTTCATCAAACACATTTTTGGTCAATTTATCTGCTTGAGCATCAATAGGAATTGGGAGCAGTTCTTTTTGTAACTCTGCACCTACCATTTCAGGCACACAACTTTTGAGCCTATTTGGAAACGGAATTGGGGGCACATATGAGAGGTTGGGCACCTTCTGCTTCTGCTGCGGGGTGTTAGGCCATTCCGACAAATTCTGTAAGAAGGTTTCCCCGGAGGAGCCGGATCCAGAGTTGTTTCCGTACGGAGCTTGGATGCGGGCGGGGACTCGTCGCCAAGTGAAACCTGTGGGGGCGAAATGGCTGTTGTCGGATCTCCCCCTGCCTGATGTTACGCCGCCGGCTAGCGTACCTTTGACACCCACGCTAACGCTGGCAGAGGAAGAGGAAAATGGAGCGTTGCATGGAGATTAGAAGCGGCGCAGGGAGGATAGTGCACACCCATGTGATACGATCATGGAAGGACAGGATACTAATGCTATTCCGGCGGGTCTGGCGGGCCAGATCCGCCCAGATCAATGAGCGTATTAAGCTGGAACTGCCGGGGGATGGGTAGCGACCGGACAGTTTGAGAACTTCTGGATTTTGTATCCAGAAAGCAACCCAGCTTCGTTTTCCTTATGGAAACGAAGACAATGCTTTGTCACGTTGAAAGTGTGAGAGTGGAGTTAGGTTTTGAAGGTTTGGTATGTGTTGAACGGTCAGGTATGAGTGGAGGACTTGCTTTGTTCTGGCGGGACTCAGAGATGGCAACTTTATTGAGCTATTCACCCAATCACATCGATGTTGTGATTACGCTTCCAAACAAACCAGAGTGGAGGTTAACCGGCTTCTATGGGTATCCCGATAGAGCAGATCGTCAATTATCGTGGGACCTCCTACGGCATCCCAAGGGCCAATCACATCTCCCTTGGTGTGTAATAGGCGACTTGAACGAATTGTTATGCCCGTCAGAGAAACGAGGTACGTATTCACATCCCAGGGCCCTAATTGAGGACTTCAACGATGCTTTGGAAGACTGCCAACTTGTTGACTTGGGGTGGGCAGCCGTTTCACATGGGAGAAGGGATGTGGGTCTACGATGTGGGTGGAAGAACGGCTGGATAGGGCGGTCTCGATGACGGACTGGCTGAATTTGTTCGAAGAAGCGATGGTTTACAATCTGTTAACCTTTTCGTCGGACCACACTGCTTTACTACTCGATGTGGAGGCGAGAGCTGTTCGCGTTTCCAGAAGGAGTTTCAAGTTTGAATCTGCCTGGCTTTTGGAGGAGGGGTGTCGTAAGGTGGTAGACAATGCATGGCGCTGTTCTTTGGGAAAGAGCTTTCAACAACGCGTGGAGATATGCGGGCGCTAATTATGGAAGTGGGGTGGTGAACATTACCGCCGTTTTGGGAACCGCATTAAACTTCTTCGTAACAGGTTGGAGGTTCTCAGGGACTCACGCGTGATACAGGATGTGTCTGAATATATAAATACTGAAGGGGAGTTGCATCAATTACTGCGGCAAGAGGAACTTCCAAGCAATTGTGGCTACAACATGGTGATCTCAACACCAAATTCTTCCATAAAGCGGCCACAGCACGGCGTCGGAGGAATCTTTTGTTACGTATTAAAACAACCGAAGGGGAGTGGGTGGAGGGCGAGGGGATGCACAACGAAGTGTTACGATACTACAATGCAATTTTCCAATCGGAAGCTACATCGGTCGATCTGTTCCGTCATGTCCCGAATCGGATCACTTCCATGATGAACGAGACGCTTCTTCAGCCGGTTACTTTAGCAGAGGTTAAGACGGCTGTATTCTCAATGGCCCCGGAAAAAGCCCCGGGCCCAGATGGTATGTCGCCCGCCTTTTATCAACAGCTTTTGCCTTTGTTAGGTCATGATCTGTTCATTTTCATTTGGAATTGCTTTGAGAGTCGTTCACTCCCATAGGGTATTAACGACTCTAACATTGTTTTAATTCCAAAAAAGAAGGTCCATGAGAAGGTCTCAGACCTCCGTCCGATTGCTTTATGCAATGTTGCTTACAAGGTTCTCGCTAAGGTGTTAGCCAACCGCTTGAAAGATGTTCTCGAGGTAGTTGTCTCGGCATCTCAAAGTGCCTTTATTCCAGCCCGGCTTCTTATTGATAATGTGATTGTTGCTGGGGAGGTAGGTCACTACTTGAGACGGAAATCTGCTGGGTTTATGGGCTGGGCTGCCCTAAAGCTCGACATGGCCAAGGCGTACGACCGGATGGAATGGGGTTTCCTGAATGGGATGCTAAAGGCTTAGGGCTTTACAGATGAGTGGACAGAGCTCCTGATGATGTGCGTGACGTCAGTCCGGTATGCCATTCAGATCAATGGCAATGAGGTAGGGACGGTGATCCCTACGCGAGGTATTCGTCAAGGGGACTCGTTGTCCCCTTACTTGTTCATCCTCTGTGCTGAAGGGCTCTCTATCCTTTTGCAACAGGCGGAAGCCCGCTGTGATATACATGGGATCAGGGTGGCGAGGGGTGCTCCGCCTATCTCGCACCTTTTTTTTGCGGACGACAGCTTGCTATTTTTCAGAGCCGTGGAGTCTGAGACTATCCGGATTCGGGAATGCTTGGAGAATTACAGTGCAGCCTCGGGACAAGTAATCAATTATGACAAATCTAGTGTCATGTTCAGTATGAACACCAGCACTGACATGAGAAACACAGTGTCCACAGCTATGGGGGTCGGCTGATTTGGGTCGGTATCTTGGACTACCCTCGGTTTTGGGCCGTAACAAAACGGCCACTTTTAAATATGTTGAACAGAAAATTCGAGAACGAATTGGGAGTTGGCAACAGAGATTTCTCTCTAGGGCAGGGAAGGAAGTTCTGCTTAAAAGCATTGCGCAAGCCTTGCCTATCTTCACCATGTCTGTGTTCTTGCTACCGCTTCGGGTCTGTGACTCGATCGAAAAACTATTTAATAGGTATTGGTGGGGGGGGGGGGTGGTGGAGTTAACAATAAAGGAATCCACTGGCTAAGCTGGAGCCGTCTGTGTGCACCTAAGGACCAGGGGGGTTTGGGTTTTAAAAAATTGCATGATTTTAATCTGGCACTCTTGGCGAAACAGGGTTGGCGGCTGTTGATTTATCCCAACTCTTTGGTCAGTCGCATCCTGAAGGCAAAGTACTACCCAAATTGTGAATTCCTCGACGCTCAGGTAGGCAACAATCCGAGCTACATCTGGAGAAGCATCATAGCTGGGCAACCCGTACTGAGGCTAGGCACTGCTCGACGTATAGGTGATGGCAAATCTTCCAAAATCTGGGCGTGGCCCTGGCTGGCGGACTCAACTTCCCCGGAGCTTCATACGCCGATTGTGGATGAACTCAAAGATGCTACGGTGCATAGCCTAATGAACACGCAGGGTAGCTGGGATGAAGAGGTTCTCCGGGACATCTTTCTGGAGAACGACGTTTCCAGAATTCTAGCAACGCCAATCTCACCTTTATACGAAGACTCCTGGCGGTGGAAGGGGGACATGCGAGGTATGTACTCTGTAAGGCATGGCTATGAACTGCTCACGAATCCACAACAGCATGCCGATACACAATCCGGTTTCTCCGGTTGGTCCAAACTCTGGAAGATGCCAGTGCCGCCCAAGGTGCGCATGTTTTTATGGTGTTGTATCCGCGGGATTGTGCCCGTTAAAGAGACACTGAAACTCCGACGGGTGTGGATCGGGGGTGGCTGCGCGTTGTGCGATCATCCTTATGAGACTTTGGACCATGTTCTTTGTACGTGCATTATTGCATGAAAACTGTGGGGCGAGGAGCTGGGATTGACAGAAACCACCGTGCATGCATATCTGGAGACGGTTCTGGGAGGTAATATAGTTGATCAAATAATTCACTTAGCAGCGGCGCTATGGGTGCTTTGGTCCGCACGCAATGCTTTCATCTGGAGGAATGAGGTCTGTTTGCTCGACAGGTTACGCATGCAGGTCCAAACGTACCGTGTACTTTAGAAGGCCACATATCAACGGCCCAGATCTACGGCACTCGTGGATACGTCCAATGATGTTTGGACTTCGCCTCCGCCTGGGTGGCTCAAGTGCAACGTCGACGCAACTCTCTTTGCTAACGGGGCGGGGTTCGGGGCAGTCATTCGCAATCATGAAGGAGGCTTCGTTGCAGCTTGAAGTGACAAGATTGGCGCCATATAGGACCCTCTCATGGCTGAAGCGATTGCAGTAAAGGAGGCCCTCACTTGGATAAAGAGTCGAAATCTCAATAATGTTATTTTCGAAACAGACTGTTTAAATTTCTCAATTGCTTTTAATTCGTGTTGTTTAGATTTTTCTTGTGTGGGTTTGATTGCAAATCAATGTCAGTTGCTAGCTAGTGACATCGGGAACATCAAAGTTCACCATGTCAAGCGGTCAGCGAATCACGTGGCTCATGTCTTGGCACGGGCAACGGATTCTAGGTCTGTCCTAGGGTCGTGGGATGTTTATCCTCCCCCTTGTATCTCCGCTTTGATTAATTAATATATTTCTTTGTTCTTGTGTTAAAAAAAAAAACACTAAAAATAATGTTTATCAGCTTCCAACCGTAATTTCCTCCACCGGAGTTGTTCTGATAAGTGTTTCCTTGTTGTCCTTGAACAAATGCTAACTCATCCGTATTTTCTATAGAGCTTGGTGATGTACAAATGGCTGTGTCATGTGCTCCACCATAAATATTACAATACAGTGCGAGGGCCATACACAGTTTATTCTTAGTTTCCATCTTCTGAATCATTTCTTGCAACTTTTTGATTTCACTGCTCATGGCCTCAACCTTCGCGTCTTGGGCTACGTTCCCAGATACTTCATACATCCCCACTTTAGTGTCTCTCCTATTATACTAGAAGGAAGTATTGGAAGAGATGCGTTCAATTAGTGCCTCAGCTTCTTTGGATGATGACGAAACAAATGCCCCGCTCGAAAATGAGTCCAAGAGCATTTTACTCTCATCGGTTAAACCTCCATAAAACAAACTGATTACATCCCACGGGTGCAGTAAATCGGGCGGACACTGTCTTCTCAATATCTTGAATCTTCTCAATGCCTCACCTAGCGATTCAGTTGACCCTTGTCTAAAATCTTGCACTTGCTTTCGTACTTTCATCGTCTTTGTGAGTGGAAAGAACTCGTTCATAAATTCTCGATGTAACTGTCCCCATGAGGTGAAGTGTTCATTGTCCTGAGAATTTAACCAAGTTGTCGCCTCTCCGATGACGGAAAAGGGGAACAAGGTTAGGCGAATGATGTCTTTAGGAACTCCATTCGGCCTAAACATGTTGCAAGCTCTAATAAATCTGGTCATATGGGAATGCGAGTCCTCTAAGGGTAATCCACTGAATGGATTGTTTTGAATCAGGTTAATAACCGAGGGATGGACGGTGAAGTTAATTCCTTCCATGGCTTGGATATAGATAGAGTTGTACATAGAAAACTCCGGAGTCATATACTCCGCTATCGTTCTCATATGCCCTTCCCTTCGTGCATTGTCCACTTCATTACGTCCTACCGCATATCCTAGTAAGTTTTCATCAAGTTTAACATTGTTGTTCGCATGTTCTCTCGGGGGAGATTGTTCAAACTCATTTGCTCCTGGTTGAGGGTAATTCGGCTGATGTGTCATTCCTGGCCTTAATTCTTCATTCAGTCCTTGATTGTTTATCCCACTGGCAGATGCCATTTCACTTGCTATATCTCAGGCTTCTTAGGTCCTTAATCTCCGTCTCGCTGTTCTCTAAATTTCTGGATTTAATGGGAGTAGTCCTTGTCCTCCTCGTGATCTAGTGTGCATCAACTCTTCTCAAGATTGAAAGGAATGGTTCGGCTAGAAGTAACCACACTCGGGTAAAGAAAGGAAAAGAAAAGAAAAGAAACTTGAAATCAAGGTTCAAAGGTGTGCTGTCTCACTTACTCAAAAACTCAAGCTACCGTTTGCCATTCCCCGGCAACGACGCCATTTTGATTGCAACACGCTTAAAGCTTACAGTTCTCTCTATAGAAGTGGCATCAAAAGATTCAGATGTTCATGGGTCATGTTTGGAAAGATAGGTAAAGTTAAAACGGGGAGTGAGAACCACCCCGAGTGTCGTACTCAAGGAATGACAACTTGGAAGTTGAGTAAAAGATTGGGTGAGATTGCTTTAACTTTGGGAAGCTCGATTCAAGGGGAAGTCTGTAACTGATTGGTTGAGTAAGAAAAAGGAATAGTAACTAGTTTGGAAAAGTAGAAAGAATAAGAGAGAGAAAAGCGGATTAGGATCGTGTTACAATTGCATTGTGAAATGGGTCTTTTATGCAATTGAGGGGTTGTGTTGAGTTGAGTGACTTGTTACAGATCGAGAGGGGTGTTGCTAATGCGTCGCCATTCTCGGTCAAAAACGCCTCCCGTAGCGAATTACGACACCCAGGTGCCCGTAGTTCCTATGGGGAAAACTTTCAAACACCTTGCCTACATTCCTTCTCGGGCCATCATCCTATCGGATTTAGGCGGGGACTGTAGAAGATTAAGGGGTCTACCTCAGTTTAGCAATCTCTTGCCTAAACCGAGAGATCCAAACCCTCCAAGGAGTCGGGCCCTACTCCAAAGAAGTCACAAAAACCATCCTCCTCCAACAAGATCAAATCAACAATCATCAAACAACCACCACAGTTATACAATCAAATCAACCCAAACATCACAATAGCAATTTACATCAAATCCCTAGAAATTTAGCCAAGCATCATTAAAGGAAAGATCAAGAAATTGCACAATAGGTGAAACACAAGATAAGCAATAAAAGAATAGGGAATAGATTTCACCCAAAATCCAAGCTAGATCTCTTTAATTGTGAGTAGGAAATGAAGATCCAAGACCAAGCATCTCCGAATCTCCAAAATCCTTGTACAATTCAAGCCAAATTGGCTAAGATCTAGTGAAGGAAAAGTAGATCTAAGCTAGATCTAGATTCTCTCTCTAAGAAAATGAAGAACCCTAATCTAAAATTGACTCTCCTAACAAACGATGGTCTAATCAAAATTGTGTAACTTCTCCAAATCCCCCTTCAAAAATCAGCAATTGTGCCTTAAATTTCATGAGCTTGGTTCGGCACCCTATTCACGCATGACGCCGGCGTGAATAGGGAATAATTTCCTTCTGCCTAAGCTCTTGTCCGGCTTCTCTATTTCCCGTTCACACTGCCTTCACGCCGTGAGGGGGGGGGGGCGTGAATGGGAAATAATTCCCATTCTCTCCTTCTCTCGTGTACTGTCCCGGTGTGTTCGGTCCTTATCCGTGCTCCTTTCTCGGCTATGCTCTTTTCGACCACTCTTTACCACTGTTCCGTCCAAGAATACCTAAAAATGCATAAGATACGATTAGCAAGGTATTTCCATACTAAACTGTGCTTTTGGGATATTTCATTATAGAAACTGATAAGCCTCAAAATATGCTAGTTTTAGGAGCCTTTTTAAGGAATTCTGTGCATGTTTTGATAGGAAAGACTTACGCTTTAGAGTGAAATGACCTAAAAGCACAGTGTAGTACGGAAATGCATTCCTAAATATATTTTACTTGTTTTTAGGTACTTTTGGATAGAAAACGTGGTAAAAAGGTCAAAAGGAGCAAAGCTGGGAAAGGGCGCGCGAAAAGACCACAATGCCACACCGCGAGAAGGAGAGAAGGGGAAATAATCCCCATTCACGCCGTCCTCATGGCGTGAGGCGTGCGTGAACGGCCTATTAAAGCCCCGGACAAGCTAAGGCGCGGAAAGGATAAAATCCCCAATCACGCCGGCGTCACGGCGTGATGGCCAGCGTGAATGGGAGGCCGAATGCTGTTATGGTATTTAAGGCTAGAAAATCTGATTTGAAGGGGAGTTCAATTCATCTTTCAACAATTCTAGAGATAAGTTTCTTAGAGGTAGCTTTAGATTTAGTCTAGTCTACATATTCTCTTTCTAGGGTTTTAGCCTCAAATCTAGATACTTTGGAAGGAAGATTGAAGTTCTAGAGTTTCTATAGCTTGGATCTCTCATTTCTCACCACCAATTTGAAGGGATCTAGCTTGGATTTGGGTAAAGATTACTTTTGTTCTTCATTTGATAATATCTTGTTTTACCCATTTTGCTATTGCTTGATCTTGGTTTGTATAATGGTTGGCTAAAATCCTGGTAGTGGATTGGATCTCATTCATTTGTGCTAAATATGCATTGATCTATTTGTTTGGCTTTGTGTTGATGTCTTGTTGGAAGTGGACTTTTTATTGCCTTGTATATGTGTTGTACGTGCTCTTGCGTAAGGTTTAGGATGGGTGTATTGGCAAGATATTGTGATACATCGTAGCCTTGTTCGTAAGAGTGTATTGGCAAGAGATTGTGATACACTCTAGCCTTGCTAGCGGGTAGTGTGTTGTCTTGACTTATGCTTGAGTTTGTGCACTACATGTATGAGTTGTGAGAAGAGTGTATTAGCAAGAGATTGTGATACACTCTAAGCCTTTCCACTTGCATTTCCCACCCTCAGACCCGAGAGGATATAGCCCGGAATGAGATATAGACAATGTGTTTGTTGAAATGCTCATAAGGAACGTGGTCAAGGAACGGTGGTTCTACACCTATGAAAGATCTAGTAACCGAGCGGTGAACGGCATTGGAAGTCATCTCGCTTGACTAGATCAACACTAGCCCAGATTCACCTCACACGCACAAAGGAATGGGAATCTGACACCACCCGCTTTTCACTTATTACTAAGTGTGGTTCCAGATCAAGCGTGGTCAAAAGATTGAACTTGTGTGTGATTGGGATTGTTATGGATAGATAGTAAAACGGGGAGTTGGAAGCACCCGGTGTAACACCCCGAAATCCAAATTCAATTAAGGGATTAATTGAGTAATTAATCATATTTCAATTTGTAATTTAATTCCTTAAATTCCTGAAATTTAATAGTTGGGGACTAGTAATTGACTAGTTAACCCCAAAGTCAAAGTTGTACATTGAGCTTTGTAAGGAGTTTCCTTGTTCCTTACACTTCCTTATGTTAGTAAGGGTATTCTTGACCTTTCACTTGTTGTTGGTATTGTAACCTAACCTAGTAGACCACCTTCATTCTCTCCTTACACTTTCTAAAAATATAGCTCTACCTTATCTCTAAAAAGGTGAGTAGCTTTTCTTCCAAGCCAAGTTGGAGCCTTGCCAAAACTTCAAGAGTTGCTTCCAAGATTCAACCTTTCATATATTTGGGCATCTATGAGGGTAAGATCTAAGTTCATCTTGTGTTTTTGGTTTTATCTAAGGTGTCTTTTCTTAAAGATAGGATCTTTATGATCTTTTGGTATGTTCTTGAAGTGGGTTTGGAAGGTGAGCCTTGTGAGGAGCTTGTTGAGGTGTAAAGTGAAGTCTTTAGCCTACAAGAGGTAACCCATACTTTACAGAATCTATTTTTCTTTCCTATATGAATATTTCTTGGATTCTACATGTGTTTTGCTATGAAATGTGAGTGTTTATGCATTGTCTTGTGAAAATGCATATCTAGAGCTTGTGTTTAGGGTTCATTTGTGCCATTGCTTGACATTTCCTTTTATTCAAGTCATTTTGTTGTATTTGGTGAGATTTGGCATGTTTTGGACTTGAATTTGAATTTGGAGATGAAAATCCGTGAAGGGATTTGTTGTGGTACAGGGGTGTACCCGCAGGCGGAACGGCGGGTAGGGGTCCAACCCGCCGCCCACCCGCGGGGTACACGTTGTGAAAGGGCCTGTACCCGCGGGCAGGACCACGGGTAGGGGCCCAGCCGTGGGCCCACCCGCGGGTACACTACGTTGGTTGTTGGGGGATTTGTTCCCCGTGATTCTTTTGACTCGGTATTTGGTCTTTTGACTTCCCGATGTTCTTTTGTGGAACTATGTGAGTGTCTTCTTGATGTTTCGTATGTCTAGAACTATATGGTAGGTATCCATGTAGGTTTTGGTGTCTTGAATCATGCTAAGTGTTCAACATTGTGTTTCGTTGAACCGTGATGAGTCTTGTGTGTTCTTCGGAACTACCTTTGGTTTACCCGTTTGATGAGCATGCTAGTTCGGTGTTAAATGCTAGTGTGTGTGTTGTTTGTACCTTCCGATTGGTTGATGATAACTTGTGTTATTCATCGTTGTTGTTGTTGGACTGTGATCCACTCCTTGATTGAGTATGGTTTCATATCTTCGTTGTGATCCGTTGATTGATTCCTGTTGTGGTGTGATGTGTGTGTGGCTTTACCTGGATTGCACGATTAGTGGTATGGGACACTAATCACCAAGGTATTGCAGCGGTCCTCGTGGTGGCTGTGACGTGATTATGGAGTTTGTGGCCTTTGTGGAAGGTTCACATGTTTATTTCTGGGATAACATGTGTTATCCAGGGCATGTGTTGCCATGTGTGATCGGTACCTCGTGTACTATGAAATCGGTGGTTTTGTTGGAGGGACTGTTGGAGGGGGAACGACGGTTCCCGGGGGAATAAGGTTGGACTTGGTGTACAGGGGTCCTGGAGGTAAAGGTTGGAACTAGACATAAGGTTGGGGGTAGCCATAAGGTTGGAACCGGGTATAAGGAAGGCATATCAACTCGTGATGGGTGATGTCACGAGGGCTTGTGTAGCCGTTATTGTGAGTTCTCTTCTTGTGATGTGTGTAGTCACAAAGGCATGTGTTGCCTAGGTATGTGTTGTCATCGGTCTTGTCTTTATCTTTTGTGTTGTGGTTATCCTTTGTGGTTTTGGGATGTGTTCCCGTATCCTTGTTGAGAGTGTTGAGTCTTGTATTGACTATTGCTCTTGGTTTTGAACTTATATATATGTATTCCATTTCGAAAATGGGTTTAAAAAATTATATCTTATCTATGTATATTATTTCACATGTATTGGTGGGTTACCAGCATTATTCGCTGACCGGGCGTCGTCCCATGTTTTATTTTGTTCTTTCAGGTGATGTCTAGACGTGTGCGCGGTCTAGTGCTTGCTAGTGTAGCTTCTCCCTCTTGTTTTGTGGCCTGTGTGCCAGTTTAGTTGTAGCCCTTTTGAGACTATGGATTAGATGTAAACATTGCAGATGTTGCCGTAACGTTCATCCTTTTGGGGAACGTGGCATAACACCCCGTGTTTTGGATTTATGTTTATCTAGTTATCTTTCAGTCTTCCGCTCTGTTTGTTGTTTAGTTCAGTTATCTGCATGTTTAAGCCTTTTAAGTAGCTTGTTTTCAGGGGGTGTTACAGTTGGTATCAGAGCCTAGGTTTGAGTCTAGGAAGGAGTTAAGTCTAGACTTTCTAAGTGGCTAAGTGTGGATTGAGACCTTTAAGCGACCTTAGGAATCTAAGTGTTAGGCTTAGGACTCTAGGTTGCGCGGTGAGTTGAGTGTTGCTTTCTGTTCTTTGCTTGTTTGCTATCTTTTTGGTAACCGTGTTGTTGTTGTAGAAGTTTCCAATGCCTCCTCGTCCCCGAACTCGCACCTCGGAGACCCCAACAAACGAGTAGCTCGCTCAGAATCTCCACCAGCTGACGTAGACGATGCAGATGCTCAGTGAAGCCTTGCTGAACAACAACCACCCTGTGCCGCCTCCTCAACCCGCTGGGCACCGCGATATAGGTTGCTTGGTGTCGGGACATAGGCCGCCAACCTTCGCGGGTGAAGAAGACCCGGTGGTCTTGGAAGAATGGATGAGAGTGTTCGACAAGATCTTCGCGGTTGTGGGTTGTCCCGAGGAGAGAAGGGTAGAACTGGCAACGTTCTACTTCTGCCAAGAAGCTGATCTGTGGTGGGTCCATGAGGGTCCGACCTTCCTTGAAGAGCCTGAGTTTGGTTGGTCCGCCCTTAAGGATAGGATGCGCGAGAGGTTTTACCCAGCGCATGTGCGAGCCGCCATGTTTGATGAGTTCCTTCACCTGCAGCAAGGATCCCTGTCTGTGGTCGAGTACCACAAGAAGTTCTTGGAGTTGGCGCACTTTGCTCGGATGCTTGTGCCTACGGAGCTTGCTAAGGTTGAGAGATTCGTTGCCGGTTTGAATTATGAGGCACGAAAAGTGTTCACGGTGAGTAGGCCAAGTTCCCTTAAGGATGTGTATCTGAGTGCCGCGGATATGTATCGCGTTTATTAGCTTCAGAAAGGATCTTATGAGCTAGCTAGGAAGAGGGTTGAGAGCGGAGGTTCTTCCACCTTCAAGAAGCCACGACCGGGTTTTCAAGCCAAGGGTGTCATCCTCATCTCAAGGACCTAACCGGATGGAGCAAGGGAATCAAGTCAAGACACCTCCTTGTCATAGGTGTGGGAAGATGCATGTCGGTCAAAGTTGCAACGGCTTCGTGCTTCGCTGTTTCCGATGTGGAGATCGTGGTCACAAGGTCGCGGAGTGTCCCCAGCAAGCCGGTCAGAGAGCGTTGCCACCACCCCCGGGAGCCGGAGGAGCATCGGGAGGTAGTTCGGGTCGTGGAGCAGCTAGAGCTAGGCCGCCAGGGAGAGTCTTCGTGATGGGGAGTTCGCAGGCAGAATCTGAGGGTTTGGTAGAGGAGGAGTTGGCAGGTAATCCTATCCTAGCCTATCCTTGTTTTTCGCGAATATCGTGTTCTTTGTTGTCTTGAGTGTTACCTTGTGTTTCGTTGTTGTCTATGTGAGTTACTTGGCAGTCCTTGGCATGTTTTTCTTTGGTAATGATTCCTTTGGGGTTAGGTGTAAACTCTTCTTGTTAAGTGACTTCTTTAGTTTGGTCTATAAGTTTCATTGTGGAGTTAGCTATCCATCTTTAAAATGAGTTGTGCTTGGATTAATTCCACAATCCTTATATTTGGTCATTCTTGCCACTTTCCTTTTGAGAAATCCTTTAAATTTTCCCAAGTATTCTTTGAAAGTTGAAATTAGTAAATCCATACCAAAAATCCTTTCTTGTGTAGCTTAAAAGTCAAACCAAAATATTTAATTGTAACCTTTAAGTTTCAAACCCGGGCCTATTCTTTGCCAACCCAACCTTTAAACCACTTGAGCTAATTGTCTTCCCTAGAACTTACTCAATTTTAATTCCATTTAAACCATAAATCCTCACTTTACCCAAATCCCCAAATTAAATCATCTTTTTCCCCAATTCTTCCCACAATCCCTAATTTCCCAAATTTCCTTCTTCCTTCTTCTTCCCTACCCGTGAACCACCGAGCACCCACCCCCCACCCGTCGCCCCACCAGCAGCCCGCCGACGCAGCAGCCTGCCGACGCACCCCCGCCGCCGTTCTCCGTCTGCCGGAGCTTCGCCGCCGTTCCGCTTCGTTGCCGTGACGCCGAGAGAAAGCAGCGGGAGATCGAGAGGCAGCGAGAAGAGAGAAAGAAGAAGAAAAAGAGGAGAAAAAGTCTTGGATCCTTTTTGTTGAGCTTTGGGTCATCATCAATCATGCCTAGAAGGTCAAGTTTGGCAAGAAAAGCGGAATGGGTGGATGCCCATTACCTCGTCCTTGAAGGTAAAGCTTTTGATCCGGAATCTTTTCCTAATTCCTTGTTGGATATGCTTAGATTCCAAGGTTTGTTGGATGGGTTTCTCGCCATAAGGGCCGAGACTTACCCAAGTTTAGTAAAGGAATTTTATCGTCACATGGTCGTGACAAAAGAGGGTGATAAGCTTGAGATCACTTCTAAAGTGAGAGGTGTGAAGGTTGTGCTTTCTGAGAAGAGGCTGGCTCAGCTTTTGAGTTTATCTGTTTCAGGAGTTGCTCAGTATAGTGGCCATTCATGGATTAGTACGGATACCATGGGGTACCGGGACTATTTGAGCTATCTGTTGGGCCGTATGAGTGGTTTCACTCAAGCTTCAAGGCCGGAGGAAAAGTGGTTGTCCGCGGAGCAACGGATTTTGGTTATGTTGGTATCGGATTGTTTGTTGCCTAATAACAACAAAAGCAAGTTGTTGGGAAAGTTGGAGTGCACCTTTGCCTTTTGCCTCAAGAATATGGTTAAGTTCAACTTGCCAGCTTTGATGTTGCAGCATATGGTTTTCTGTTGGGATCATAACCGGAAAAGCCTACCGTATGTGATGGTGTTGAGCTGGATTTTGGTTAGAAAAGGTGTAAGCATGGATGATTGTCTCCCGAAGGCCGTGGGAAAGTTGGTGTTGGATGCCACCAATCTTCGGAGTTGTAATTTGTTTCAGTTGGAAGATGGTGACTACATCATGCTTGAAGAAGTGGCAAGGAAAGCACCTGAAGAAAGGGCAGAGTTGGCAACGGAGCTTGGGATTCATGCCGGGAAGTTGAGCCTCGCAGTCCAGAGTTTGGGTGGTGATGAAGAAGTTGAGGAGGAAGCAAACCAAGAAGAAGAAGTGGAAGCACCGGAAGCTGCCGAAGCCGAAGAAAGTGATTCTGATAGTGAGGAAAACCGAAGAAGGAAAGAAGCTCGCACCAAGAGGGAGCATGATGCCATGGCGCATGAGGAGCGCGTTGTCACCTTGCTTCGCCAACAGAACAGTATGATCGCAGAAGGCTTCGTGTTTATGAAGGCGCAGTTTGTCGCAGTGCACCAGAGGTTAGACCAGATTGAAGCCAGTTCAAGCCGCAGAGGAGAAGATGATGAAGAATCTGAGGAGGCCGAGGAGTCGGAGAGTGAGGAGTTCTAGCTTGTGTTGTGGTTATCCTGTTCGCCTTCCCTTTGTCGTTGTTTCTTCTTAGCCGTTGTTAGTTTGGTAGTAGTTTGTTGTTTGCCTTGTATGCTTGTTTTTGTTTGCTGCCTTGTTATTTTTTTAGCTTAGTAGTTGGTGTTGGTTTTCTAGTTCTTAATTGTTGTCTAGAAGTAGATGTTTGTGTTGAGGCTAGAGTTCTTGATGCTCAATTCATCCGTTTGTTAAACCCTTGCCAATCCTCGAATTGATATGCCTAATTTCTTCCTTTGAAATTCTTGTGGATTCTTTTGAGTTTTGACCAAAAGAGTTTGTTCTTGAACCTCTTGTCACAATGTTATTACTTTTCACCGTTTGCTTTAATTCGTCGTACCCAAGCTTCGGGGACGAAGCTTCTTTGAAGGGGGAGAGGATGTGACACCCCGAAATCCAAATTCAATTAAGGGATTAATTGAGTAATTAATCCTATTTCAATTTGTAATTTAATTCCTTAAATTCCTGAAATTTAATAGTTGGGGACTAGTAATTGACTAGTTAACCCCAAAGTCAAAGTTGTACATTGAGCTTTGTAAGGAGTTTCCTTGTTCCTTACACTTCCTTATGTTAGTAAGGGTATTCTTGACCTTTCACTTGTTGTTGGTATTGTAACCTAACCTAGTAGACCACCTTCATTCTCTCCTTACACTTTCTAAAAATCTAACTCCACCTTATCTCTAAAAAGGTGAGTAGCTTTTCTTCCAAGCCAAGTTGGAACCTTGCCAAAACTTCAAGAGTTGCTTCCAAGATTCAACCTTTCATATATTTGGGCATCTAGGAGGGTAAGATCTAAGTTCATCTTGTGTTTTTGGTTTTATCTAAGGTGTCTTTTCTTAAATATAGGATCTTTATGATCTTTTGGTATGTTCTTGAAGTGGGTTTGGAAGGTGAGCCTTGTGAGGAGCTTGTTGAGGTGTAAAGTGAAGTCTTTAGCCTACAAGAGGTAACCCATACTTTACAGAATCTATTTTTCTTACCTATATGAATATTTCTTGGATTCTACATGTGTTTTGCTATGAAATGTGAGTGTTTATGCATTGTCTTGTGAAAATGCATATCTAGAGCTTGTGTTTAGGGTTCATTTGTGCCATTGCTTGACATTTCCTTTGATTCAAGTCATTTTGTTGTATTTGGTGAGATTTGGCATGTTTTGGACTTGAATTTGAATTTGGAGATGAAAATCCGTGAAGGGATTTGTTGTGGTACAGGGGTGTACCCGCAGGCGGAACGGCGGGTAGGGGTCCAACCCGCTGCCCACCCGCGGGGTACACGTTGTGAAAGGGCATGTACCCGCGGGCAGGACCACGGGTAGGGGCCTACCCGTGGGCCCACCCGCGGGTACACTACGTTGGTTGTTGGGGGATTTGTTCCCCGTGATTCTTTTGACTCGGTATTTGGTCTTTTGACTTCCCGATGTTCTTTTGTGGAACTATTTGAGTGTCTTCTTGATGTTTCGTATGTCTAGAACTATATGGTAGGTATCCATGTAGGTTTTGGTGTCTTGAATCATGCTAAGTGTTCAACATTGTGTTTCGTTGAACCGTGATGAGTCTTGTGTGTTCTTCGGAACTACCTTTGGTTTACCCGTTTGATGAGCATGCTAGTTCGGTGTTAAATGCTAGTGTGTGTGTTGTTTGTACCTTCCGATTGGTTGATGATAACTTGTGTTATTCATCGTTGTTGTTGTTGGACTGTGATCCACTCCTTGATTGAGTATGGTTTCATATCTTCGTTGTGATTTGTTGATTGATTCCTGTTGTGGTGTGATGTGTGTGTGGCTTTACCTGGATTGTACGATTAGTGGTATGGGACACTAATCACCAAGGTATTGCAGCGGTCCTCGTGGTGGCCGTGACGTGATTATAGAGTTTGTGGCCTTTGTGTAATGTTCACGTGTTTATTTCTGGGATAACATGTGTTATCCAGGGCACGTGTTGCCATGTGTGATCGGTACCTCGTGTACTATGAAATCGGTGGTTTTGTTGGAGGGACTGTTGGAGGGGGAACGACAGTTCCCGGGGGAATAAGGTTGGACTTGGTGTACAGGGGTCCTGGAGGTAAAGGTTGGAACTAGACATAAGGTTGGGGGTAGCCATAAGGTTGGAACCGGGCATAAGGAAGGCATATCAACTCGTGATGGGTGATGTCACGAGGGCTTGTGTAGCCGTTGTTGTGAGTTCTCTTCTTGTGACGTGTGTAGTCACAAAGGCATGTGTTGCCTAGGTATGTGTTGTCATCGGTCTTGTCTTTATCTTTTGTGTTGTGGTTATCCTTTGTGGTTTTGGGATGTGTTCCCGTATCCTTGTTGAGAGTGTTGAGTCTTGTGTTGACTATTGCTCTTGGTTTTGAAATTATATATATGTATTCCGTTTTGAAAATGGCTTTACAAACTTATATCTTGTCTATGTATGTTATTTCACATGTATTGGTGCGTTACCAGCATTATTCGCTGACCGGGCGTCGTCCCATGTTTTATTGTGTTCTTTCAGGTGATGTCTAGACGTGTGCGCGGTCTAGTGCTTGCTAGTGTAGCTTCTCCCTCTTGTTTTGTGGCCTGTGTGCCAGTTTAGTTGTAGCCCTTTTGAGACTATGGATTAGATGTAAACATTGCAGATGTTGACGTAGCGTTCATCCTTTTGGTGAACGTGGCATAACACCCGTGTTTTGGATTTATGTTTATCTAGTTATCTTTCAGTCTTCCGCTGTGTTTGTTGTTTAGTTCAGTTATCTGCATGTTTAAGGCTTTTAAGTAGCTTGTTTTTAGGGGGTGTTACACCCCAAGTATTGTTCCCTCGATGAATGACAACTTGAAAGTTGGGCTTGAGAAAAGGTAAGGTAGATGAGACACTTGAAGGCTCAATTCGGGAAAGTGAATTGACGTTGTTGCTTTGGAAGGCAATTAGAACGCTATTGAAACGGAGAAAGGTGGATCGGGGGATTAGGAATTTACTCAGAGAGAGAAAGGCGGGTAGGATTGGGTTTCGATTGTGTTGTGTGATTGGTCAATCCCGCAAGGGGAGTCTTGTGATGATTTGATTGTGCGCTACTAGTTAAGAGAAGTGGATGGCTAGTGAGATAGCCGATTCGGTCTAACGCCGCCCGTAGGAACTCTTGTTATCTATGGGGCATTTAAACAAACACTTTGCCCTCACTTCTTTCCGGGTCTTGCCCTCTCGAATCGAAAACGGGAAAATGAAGAGGATCACGGCTACCCGGATCTAGCAATCTCTTGCCTAGACCTAGGTTTCCAACACCATCCAAGGAGTTGGGCCCCACTCCAAGAATGTCACAAAGATCATCTTCAACAACAAGACATCCACATAGTCAACAATCAATCAAACATCACAAGATAAGCAAATCAAAGCATCATCACAACAACAATCTACACCTCAACCCTAACCACTAGATTTAGCCAAGCATGGTTAAGATCTCAACAATCAAAGGGCAAAAAGAGATACAACAATAAAGCACAAGATAAAATTTACCCCAATCGTTTAGATCCACCGAATACAAATCATTGATGAAGATCTACTAGTCAAAATGCATTCAATCTTCAAGCTTCTTTGCAAAATCTAGCATACAAGGTGTTTGCTATTGTAGATCTAAATCTCTCTCTAGAAACCTATTCTAACCCTACTAACATCTCTCTAAAAATTTGATCTAATCTAGTGAAATCTCTCTACACAAAGTTGGCTCTCCCTTGCAAAAGGAGACCTTTGAGCTTAAATATGTTGAAACCATTCGGCCTCCCATTCACGCACGGCGTCATGCCGTGATGCCGGCGTGAATGGGGTATTAAGCCCCTCCGTGCGTAGCTTCGTCTGGCCTCCTTTAATGCTCCATTTGCGCAGCCCTCATGGCGTGAGGAGGGGCATGAATGGGAAATAATTCCCATTTCGTCCCTCTTCTTCGTGCGTAGCCTTGGCGTGTTCGATCCTCGTTCGCGCGTTCTCCTCGGCTTAGCTTCTCTAGCCTTTTTACCACGTTTTGTGTCCTAAAATGTCCAAAAACACATAAAATATAATTAGGAAGGTATTTCCTTGTATTTTCGTGCTTTTAAGGTAATTTGCTCTATAAATAAGACTTTTCGGTTAAAATACACATGCAAAACCTTAGAAAAGCTCACAGAATTTTAGCATGTTTTGAGACTTATCAGAATCTCAATCCACTACGCTTTCTACTTTATAGTTCCTTTTATTGCTTTTCTTATTTCCTTGGTTATGTTTTCCAAATACACTCCCACACTTATAACCTACACTCCTTGCACCTAGTTACTCTTGTTAATGCACTGTGACATATGATTGTCTTGCACTCTATTTACTCTGCATTGCCATCCTTGAGTACGACACTCGGGGTGGTTCTCACTTCCCCGTTTTAACTCTTTTCTACTTCTCTCCATACACGACCATGTTCATCTAATCTTTTGACGACGCTTCCTAAAAGAGAACCGTAAACGAAAAGCGTCTGGTCAAAATGGCGTAGTTGCCAGTTGCTGGGGATGGCAGTAGGTGCTAAGTAGAGTGTACTTACTATGACAATCTAGGAGTGTGTTGATATGAATTCTAGGTTGCCCGTTTTGTTACTTGTTATCCATTGTGATCATTTGTACTATCTAGTGAAACCATCTTGTTTTTAATTTCAGCATTTTGTAATTTTTATTTCATTTGCACATTGTGTGCTTTATCTCTTCTCTTCTTGCAAATTGAATTGAATTGCATATCAAGCTAACTTGCAACTACTTTTAGTTGCAAAGTCTTTCTTTTGTCTTGTGCTTTGATGCTAGATTAATCTTTGAAAATGGACTATCAATGTCATGATTTCCATGATGAATCCTTCAATTACCAACCTTGCTATTATCCTTATCAATCACATACCCCACCATCACCCCAACCATATTCATATTCTTACAATCCTCACCTCCAAAATCATTATTACACTCGATCACCACAAGAACCATATTCTCAAAATGTCTACGCCTATAATTCTTATGAAGATCAAAATTCCCAATCGTATTCTTCAAACTATTTTTGAGAAAAATGATGATTACTTCTCACAAAGAGGTCGAAATACCTTCCAATCTTATACCCCTTACCCAACCCAGGCATACCCTCCGCCACCTTACACTCTCAACGCATCTTCCGCCGAAGAAAACACGATCAGGGGAGTGACAAGAGAGGCGATGGAGGAAACTTTGAACTCATTTAAGAAGGTGGGGGAGACTCTTAGCCTCTTGATAGAGGAACTCACAAAGAAAAGGGAGATGGAGGCCCGAGCTAATGCTTCGAGGAGTGTTGATACACTCCCGGAACCAAAGGAGGCCGAGATTGATCCCTTGCTAGATGACACCCCCGTCCTTGAAGAGATTCCAAGTCGCGAATTGGAAAATCAACAAAGGGTGGATGATGCTAGTGACAGTGAGGATGACATAGAAGTAGTGTGGGAAGATGAACGGCCAATCGATGACAGGACTTGTGGTAAAAATTCTAACCCCACTTGTGTCATGATATTTGCAAATTCCTGTGTTAAATTGTGTAATGAAAATATTTCTTTGCATACTAGTAGAGATGACTCCCGTGAATCATGTAATGACCTTGTGAAAATGTGTGATAATGATTGTCTTAACTCTAGGGAGGATGATTCTATTGATAGTATGTCTTTTTATTCTTGTGAGGATTTGCATGATGATTGTAGAGGTATTGATGGTGAGGATGAGGGGTGTGTAGGCGAAAATGGAGAGGGTGGTTTGAATACGTCTAGTGTTGTCACTTTTGGCAACATTACCTATGTTGAGGGGATAGACTTTTATGTTGAAGAGATTGGAAAAGAGGGGGGGTATAAGGATAGAAAGGATTGAAAAAGAGAGGCAAAAAGAAGAGAGAAAAGAAGAGAAGGAAGGAAATTTAGGTGTCCTGTTCCTTAAGCTTGAAGTTCGAAACATCTTTGTAGGAATTATACACCATTTGAGCTTAAAAGTATTCGAGAGCGCCCGATATGTAGGGGTATTTCTCAAATCTAGGGTGGATGAGACGCATGGTGCGGTCCCCATCTTTGTGTGTTTCGACGCATAACCCATGTTCCGTCGACTGGCTACGTTAAACGTATCGCTTCTTGGGAGGCAACCCAAGCTTTTAATTTTACTTTTATTGTATCTTTTATTTTAGTTTTATGCTTTTAATAAGTGTTTGAACTCTTCCTTATATATCTTTTGAGCCTACCTATTTGAATGTCTGGCTTATGTACTTATAGGAACAGTAAGAATGTTGTGTCATTCTTACACCTTTTATTCAGTTGCTTTAAAACCTTTGCCACTAACCTTTTCATTGCATATCTGTGATGTCCATAGACAGGTTGGGGCAAAGAATCTGAATGACAAGGTTGATGAAATCTCTTATACAAAGGGGGTTTCTTTTCTAATCTTTACCTTTCCCCAGTTTTTGCTTTTAAAGTGTGGAAAGGTACTTTCCTGTGCTTATTCTGATTAGACTTTATCTTTTGAGTGCTTTGTTGTCCCTTTAGTCCCAGTGTCAATTTCTAAAGTGTGGAAATGGGCAACCTCCTTAGGATAATTTTTTGGTGTTGATTGAACAATCAGGGGCATCCCACACCACACTTCTAAAGTGTGGAAAGGGAAACCTTGTTTCACTTTCCTGCTCTTGTTTACACCCGTGCGTCCGCAATAATGAACATCGAGGACGATGTTGTTCTAAAATGTGGAAAGGGGCGCACTCTTGTGCTTTGAATTTGAATTTTGAAAATTGTTGGCGTACCATTTGTAAATATTAGAATGTGCGTATAACTAGGAAAGAATAGAATTGGTTGCATTATTTTGAAAATGTGTTTTATGATGCCCTAGTCAACTAAATTTTTGGAATATATTTGAAAATTATTTCCTCTTACACCTTAGGATTGTATAGAACCCGACTAGGGTTACTCTTGTTGCATGCTTGTTTGATAGTTCACCTCCTATTTTGCTTAGACCTTAGTAAACGATCCCTCGAAGTGGGAGTGTGCACCTTCCAACCGTAGAAAGATAATAATGCAAGGTCGGAAATGAACAATCTTTTGGTTAGGTATGGAGCAAAAGGTGAGCCTTGTGGTTAAAAAGAAAAAAAAAATTGAAAATAAATCCCAAATAGAAAAATATGAGTGAAAGAAGAAGGGGATTACAAGAGAAAAAGGCAAAGACCGAGAATGGCTGCCCAATGGAAAAAAAAATAATGAAAAATATATGAGTGAAAAGAGGGAGTCATTGCTTAAGTCGGGATCACAAAAGGTTCCTCCGGGCTAAAACATAGAGATCTATGCCGCCAGTGGCGGACCCAACTTTTTCAGTGGGGGTGAAACGCATTAAAACAAAAGAGATAGTTTGATAAAAATAAAAAATAAAACACTTAAAATATAGCCATAAATATTGTTGGATGTAGACGAAAAATAAAACACATCAAAACTTTATAAAAATTCATAAAAAAATATGAAACATAATTAATTTGATAAAATAATTCGAACAAAAAATACATTATAAACACATCTCATTATTAATATAAAAGAAAGTTATATATGTGTGTGTAAATCTCACAATTAATTAATACGAAGTATTTTAAAGTCAAAAATATAACATGCATGTTTTGCCAACTAAGTAAATTGGCACAAACACTGAGGATTCAAACCCTAGCCACTTACAAAGATAAACCACATGCCTAGCCACCTAATTTAGTCATCTTTTATTAATGTTTATCTATTTTATTATACTTATACTAAAACTTGTACTATATATACATATATACATACAAGGGTTATATTTGAGGTAGGGGTGGGGTGAGGGGTGCAGCTGCCGCCACTGCCCCCATGCTGGGTCCGCCCCTGTATGCCGCGGGGAATCGATCCTTGGCATAAGGGTGGAGGCAGGTGAGAACCAACGCTTAAGTCGGGACCATGAAAAGTCTCCCCGGGTAAAAACACAAAGCTCTGTGCCGGAGGAGACTGGACTTTGGCTTAAGGTTGGTGAGCGGTCCATACCAAACCTGTAACACCCCGTGTTACGCCCTTTAATCCCAGATTAATTATTTAATTAATTCCATTAAAGAATAGTTAAAATGATTTAATCTGGCAAGGATCCCTTAATTAATTAATGTGGTCCACGAAGGACCGTGGACCCTTGTTTATAATAAGGACTTTAAGTCTATTAGGAATAAATACTACAATGTAATAGGGCCAGTAACATTCAAAAAAAAGGAATAAAGAAAGTGGGTCTTTACTACTCAGATTCTAATTAGGAATCCTAGACATATATACCTGTTAGGAATAGAAAATAGGTCTTTACTATTCAGACTCTGATTTGGACTCCTAACTCTATAAATAGGGGATTAGAATCCTTACCACCCATAGTTATATTACACGAAATTATTCCCAAGAGATTCCCCACCACCAAGCCTAGGGAGATCAATCGGATGAAAATCTTAGAGAAGAACCTTAATAGCCAAGGGAGGATTAATTAAGGCTAAGAGGTAACCCATGTCTTACAAAATCTATTTTCCTCGCTATATCTTATTTATTGGCTCCTTTGGTAATCGTATGTGTGATTCTATGATTGAGTCTTGATAGAGCCCTTGCCTAGGATTTATATTGTGTTTATTTGATAATCTTGATGTTCTTGATATTGTGATTGGTTATATGTATGATCTTGTATTCTAATTATGTCTAGAGCTTGTCCTTAGGATTTGTATCGTGAATCTCGTTGTTGTGACGTTCTTGGTATATTTGGGTAGGATTATGCATGATCGGCGTTGAGCCTAGCCTAGGACTTGTATTTAGGACTTTGCATATAGATTTCTTGATGTTCTTGTGGTTCCAGATGCTCCTGAACCGTTATGTGATTGATGTGGAGTCTTGGAATGTTTAGGAATCGTGTTAGAACGTATTTGGAATGATTCTTGGCTTAATTCTCGTTAATTGAATCCGTGGTATTGTTGTTGTGTTTTGGAATGCGTCTGGACATGGTTTTGGGTTCCACGAGAGATCCCGGGACCGAAAAGTTGCATGTGTATCAGTGGGGGATAGGTGGGGGGGACGAACGCCCGCCACCTACGCGTTGCCCATGCCCTTCTTTCCAGCGGGCAGGCGATTGCCCGCCGGGCACCCGCTGGAATTGGAGGCCGCCGCTGGCGGGTGGTCCTCCACCCGCTGGAAATTGGTGGGTGTCGTGGTGTTTTTCCCTGTTTGATGTTTCAATGTGTCCCGTTGTGCCTCGTTGTACCCCGTTTGTCGTGTATGAGTCTCGTTTGTTGTTTTGAATACCGTTCTAGGAATTTATGTGTAGTACGTGTCATTGTTGTTATATCTTGATTGTTATTGATTGATTATGTGTTGATTGAATGATGATGAGTATCATGGTCATTGCGCAATGACCGGTGTGACTAATGATGATGATAATGATGAGGTTGTGATTGGTGGAAATGAATTGTTGGCGGTTAGCACAACGAGTGCCCGGTCATTGTACTAAAGGTACAGGCATAGCGGTTACTATGCTAAAGGCACAAACCCACCTTCGACTAGCTTGTCGTTGAGCATGGGTCAGGTTATAAGTGTTGCGGTGCCATGTCGGGGCTATATGCGCTGACCCCTTGGTATTGGTACTAGATGTACGGATCTTGCGAATGGCACTGCGGCGCGATCTTGATATGTTGGTGGTTAATAGGTGGTTTGTCGGTGGGGGCATGTAGTTGCCCGGAGGAATAAGGGAGGCAATATAAGGGTGGCCTGGAGGTATAGGTTGGAACTGATATAAGGACGGATGGGAGCCACAAGGTTGGAACTTGGTATAAGGTTGGAAGATGGATTGTGTGCTTTGATGGTTACTTGTTAATTGATTGTCTTTGAATGCCCTTGTTGTCTCTATTTGTTATTTATGAGCTTATCTGTCTATTATGTCTTGTATTGCGTTCTTAGGATGCATGCTAGTCTTTATGATCGTTCTATAGTGTCAAGTCTATTGTTATGTCTTGTGTCTTGATCTTGGTTTAAAGCTAGAGTTGCTTAGGATATATTTGTATTCCAGTTTCAAAATGATTTCCTTATATCTACCTATATTGTATTTAACGCGTTGGAGTGGGTTACCAGCATTATTCGCTGACGGTTGTTACACCGAATGTTTTTCAGGAACAGTTGAGTAGCTTCGGAGCGCGCTAGTTGGATTCGTAGACATAGTTTAGATAGTTCTAGCTTTGATTAAATGACCTGCGTGCCTTGATTTGTATTTAGATATTAATTACGCTTTGTTAGTTAGTTTAGCCTGTGCATCTGAGTTCTCTAGCTCAGGTGTGGCATAGCACCCCGACTATCATGTTTAGTTTATGCTCTGTTTGCGAATTAATAATAGATTTGCCTTTATTCCGTAAGCTTTAAAAGTTTTAAAAATTAGGGGTGTTACAAAACCTCTCACTTATTTTCTGTACAGGGCCTTGGCGGTATAAGGTGGATTTTCGTTGGGTTGTGCACATCGGTCCCACTAGTGTGGCTCGGCTATAGGCCTTTGTAAAATAAGAGGTGAATTCCCCACTTTGGATTGCATGCTTGACTAAATGGTGTATAGAGTGAGTCACCTCGTTTTGTTTAAATGTTTTTACCTTCTTAAGGGGACAATTTTCATAAATATTCCAAGAATTGTTGACTGGTGCATGATTTACACATTTTTGAAATAATTCAAGGGATTCCATTTTTATACTTGTCTAACACGTGTTCTTTAAAAGAGGCATATGGTACACCGAAAGTTTTTGATTTGAAAAGCATATTTTGAGATTATCATTTCTTAATTGTGAAATTGATATGGGACAAGCAAGCTAAAGTGTGGAAACTTGTGATAAACTTCAAAATTAAATATGCTAGTTTTTAGGAGTCTTTTTAAGGAGTTTTGTGCATGTTTTGATAGGAAAGTCTTACGCTTTAGAGTGAAATGACCTAAAAGCACGGTGTAGTACGGAAATGCCTTCCTAAATATATTTTACTTGTTTTTAGGTACTTTTGGACAGAAAACGTGGTAAAAAGGTCAAAAGGAGCAAAGCAGGGAAAGGGCGCGCGAAAAGACCACAATGCCACACCGCGAGAAGGAGAGAAGGGGAAATAATCCCCATTCACGGCGTGAGGCGTGCGTGAACGGCCTATTAAAGCCCCGGACAAGCTAAGGAGCGGAAAGGATAAAATCCCCATTCACGCCGGCGTCACGGCATGACGGCCAGTGTGAATGGGAGGCCGAATGCTGCTATGGTATTTAAGGCTAGAAAATCTGATTTGAAGGGGAGTTCAATTCATCTTTCAACAATTCTAGAGAGAACTTTCTTAGAGGTAACTTTAGATTTAGGCTAGTCTACATTTCCTCTTTCTAGGGTTTTAACCTCAAATCTAGATACTTTGGAAGGAAAGATTGAAGATCTAGAGTTTCTATAGCTTGGATCTCTCATTTCTCACCACCAATTTGAAGGGATCTAGCTTGGATTTGGGTAAAGATTACTTTTGTTCTTCATTTGATAATATCTTGTTTTACCCATTTTGCTATTACTTGATCTTGGTTTGTATAATGGTTGGCTAAAATTCTGGTAGTGGATTGGATCTCATTCATTTGTGCTAAATATGCATTGATCTATTTGTTTGGCTTTGTGTTGATGTCTTGTTGGAAGTGGACTTTGTATTGCCTTGTATATGTGTTGTACGTGCTCTTGCGTAAGGTTTAGGATGTGTGTATTGGCAAGAAATTGTGATACATCCTAGCCTTGTCCGTAAGAATGTATTGGCAAGAGATTGTGATACACTCTAGCCTTGCTAGCGGGTAGTTTGTTGTCTTGACTTATGCTTGAGTTTGTGCACTACATGTATGAGTTGTGAGAAGAGTGTATTGACAAGAGATTGTGATACACTCTAAGCCTTTCCACTTGCATGTCCCACCCTCAGATCCGAGAGGATAAGGCCCGGAATGAGATGTATACAAAGTGTTTGTTGAAATACTCATAAGGAACGTGGTCACGGAACGGTGGTTCCACACCTATGAAAGACCTAGTAACCTCGAGCGGTGAACGACATTGGAAGTCATCTCGCTTGACTAGATCAACACTAGCCCAGATTCACCTCACACACACAAAGGAATGGGAATCCCAATCCACTACGCTTTTTACTTTATAGTTCCTTTTATTGTTTATCTTATTTCCTTGGTTATGTTTTCCAAATACACTCCCACACTTACAACCTACACTCCTTGCACCTCGTTACTCTTGTTAATGCACTGTGACATATGATTGTCTTGCATTCTATTTAATACGCATTGCCATCCTTGAGTACGACACTCGGGGTGGTTCTCACTCCCCCATTTTAACTCTTTTCTACCTCTCTCCATACACGACCATGTTCATCTAATCTTTTGACGACGCTTCCTAAAAGAGAACCGTAAACGAAAAGCGTCCGGTCAGAAACAAAGACTTTTCAACTAATATGAGCACAAAACTCCTATCAAAGGCTCCTAGAAACTAGCATATTTTGAGTCTTATCAATACCTGAAATACATTTTAAGAGAATTAGCAAAATAATGCTAAGTAAGATCCAATCTAACATGTAAAGCTATATAAATATACATTTGATACTCAAATAGTTTTGAGACTAAGATATAGAATATATTCCAACAATCCAACTCAATATCCATGCTTTCAAAATAGAGATGCAGTTACCCGAGCATACAAAACTCAAGATCAATTCCAAGAGGACTTCAAGAATAGATACTAAGTCAAGAATACTCCATTCACAAGACACGGACTCAATCAATAGGATATTCAAGAGAATTCAATTCAAGAAAAGGACAACAAGAACTCAATTCAACTCAACTTAGAATCCGTGAACAGCAACGGCAACCAACTCAACTCTAACTCATCAAACAACAAGGGAATAGACAAGTCACTCAACAATAGGTTCCTGATAAGTGCCAAATATGCTATGTTTTATAGGGTGTTTAGGAGGCAAATTGTGCTATATTTGGAGTCCTTTATGCCTAATTCATGCTTAAATAACTTAATTTGATAGAAGTTAGGATTAAGGACTAATTATGTTGCATTTGTAGAAAAATAGCAAAACATTGTCATTTTTAGGGCATTCCGGCGACAATTCGGTAAAATGATCATATCTTGAGCTAGAAGTGTCCATCTATCTCATTTTTCATTTTTCTCTCTTCTAGAAATCAGATCTCTTAGATTGGGGTTAGGTTAGCTTTTCATTTTCCATCTCTAGAATTCATTGTACAAGATTTCTTATGGATGACAACACCTTGGATTGAAGCTTTGGGGTATATCTCTTCTTTTTTGTTCTTAATTTCTTATCTAATGTGTGTTGTTTGTCTATTGATGATGATGAATTGCTAGAATTCTAGTATTTAGATTGGAAATGGATTATTATTATGTATTCATGCTTTGTATAGATTAGATGATGAGATTTGATGTATTGTTTGGCATTGAATGTGCCTTTGTTGTAGAGGTGTGCATATTGATCTCTTTCCATTGAGGTACCCAATGGTTAGATGAGTTGAGAGTGGGAGTTTAGCAAGAGATTGCACTCTCCTTAGTCTTGCCCTTGCAATCCCCTTCCTACGACCCGAGAGAGCGAGCTTAGGGGAGGAGACGGTAGACCACCCGCCAAGCGTTTGATAAAATGCCTCACCCGACGTAGTGAATGAGAGTTTAGGTTTGACGCAACCTAATGTTAGTGCCTTGGTTCTCCCTTAGGATATTCAAGCCTTGCATCACATTCTTGTCCACCTTGAGACCAATGAATGCATGATCATAAATCATTTCCATCCAAATCCCTATTTTACTTACTTGTTTGTTTTCTTTTATTTCCTGATTCCTTATGCTTACAACCTTGTTTCCTTACCATCCTCATCTTGCACCTAGCATATCTTGTTGATGCATTGTGACAATCACTACAAGAAAAATAATGAATAGCGACGGAAATATTGCGACGGAACGTAATCCATTGTCAATTCGTGACAGTTTTTGCGACGGAACGTGTTTCGTCGTGATCTTGCGTCAGAAATGATGACAGAATGCAATTCTGTAGCGATTTTTGGCGCAAAGTGAGAACAATACCCAGTAAATTTTGGTGCCCACATTTTTGCGACAGAATTAAGTTCTGTCACCACAATAGCGACGGAAAAGGCAACGACCGATGATTCCGTCACGGGTTTGCTACAGAATTGGCGATGAGAATAAATTATGTTGCGAGAATTGTCGCAATGTGGAAAATATTCCCGCAACAAGGGATTGACGACAGAATTTGCGACGAGAATTTTTTTGTCGCGAAAATATATAAATTTTGAAGTAAAGTTATTTTTGCTACAGAATGGGACGACGGAATCAATTCTGTCGCCAATATGTTAACACATTGGCGACAGAAAATGCGACGCCCTATATGTCTGTCGCACTATGACGATGGAATCGGCAATAAAAATTAATTCTGTTGTGATGTATGGCGCAAGGATATATTTGACTTTTGAGGTTGGCGACGAAACATACGACGGTTGTTCTTTCCGTCACTGAAATATTTAATTTTTTAAAGTAAAATTTATTTTTGCTACAGAATGCGACGACAAAATCAATTTCGTCGCCAATATGTTGACACATTGGCGACAGAAAATGCGACGCCCTATATGTCTGTCGCGCTATAACGATAGAATCGGCAATGGCCTAATGATCGCTCCCTCTTTTCTACAAGGTCACTGTCCATAACGAAGACCAATATATTCCTAGTGATATTTTGAGATATTTTATAAGATAAATTTAAATTATTTGTAATTTTTAAATGATTTTTAATATTTGTGAAATAATGATTTTTAATAATTGATTTTTAATAAAAGTTGTAGTTTTTTTTTTAAGTAATTCGACCCAAATTTATGAAAACTTTTAAAGCATGGTATATAATTGTGAAAATTTAAATTTATTAAAGAAATTTAAAATTATATTGCATCTTTATATATAAAATTATTATTGGTAAATATTGAGTTTTTTTTTTTTAGGAATAAAGGTCAAATAGGCCATTGAACTGCACACAATAATGCAATTAGGCCACTGAACAAAAAAAAAAACAACAATTAGGCCACTAAACTAAGCAATTTCATTCAATTATTCTAATTTACAGGTTTTGTAGGTTACTAACAGGTCACCCAAACAATTTAAAATATTTTTTAAAAATTATTATTTAAAAATAATAAATTAAAATTTAAAAAAATAAAAAAACTCGTCTCTGCCGGAGACGAAGAAAGTTTCTTCGTCTCCGACAATGGAGACAAAGAAACTCTTCGTCTCCATGGCCGGAGACGGAGAGTCTCTTCGTCTCCGGCCATGGGGACGAAGAGTTTCTTCGTCTCCGGCCATGGGGACGAAGAGTTTCTTCGTCTCCGGCCATGGAGACGAAGAAACTTTCTCCGTCCATGGCCGGAGACAAGAAACTCGTCTCCGGCGGAGACGGTTAATATATATATTTTTTTTAATTTATAATTTTTAAATAACAATTTTTTAAAAAATATTTTAAATTGTTTGGGTGATCTGTTAGTAACCTACAAAACTTAATTGTTGTTTTTTTTAGTTTAGTGGCCTAATTGCATTATTGTGTGCAGTTCGATGGCCTATTTGACCCTTATTCCTTTTTTTTATTACGAAAGGGGGATACTCACATATACAAGTTATGCTTACATCAAATTGTTACCATAATTGTCTCCACCGAGGTTTGAACCCACAATCTTCTACATAAAAAAAATAATTTGGTACCAGTGGACCACAAGGTCCTTAGTGATAAATGTTGAGTTAGTACAATTTCAAGTACCTAACGTTGGTATGGTACAACATTAATATTAAATGTGATAGAATTGGTCTTTGATCATGGGTAATTTTTTTATACTCTAATGATAGCAGGATTAACAAGAAATTATATGCGAAACTGAAGCCGAATAACAAGAAATTACATTGAAATTCTCAAATTCGTAGTTAGTTTAACAATTAAAAATAAGTGTGTGTGTGTGTGTCTATATATATATATATATATATATATATATATATATATATATATATATATATATAAAAGACTTTCTTTCATGCTATCTTGTTTTCAACATCGTGTAAATAATATATTGGTTTAGCCTCAAAAGATCATATATATTTACATAGATATGTTTGGTTTGTACAAATTAAATAATGAAGTTCATGTTTAGTAATATAGTTACTTTATCAACAATTTTGATGTATTTAATCACTATTATAGTTCTTTGATTTGATTTGGTTAAACAATCAATATGAATGTTTGATTAATCAATTTTTTAAAATACTCATTTTGATATATCGAAAGTAATTATTTTTATTTTATATTTAAAATTGTACTAAATATTTATCTATTTTGGTCTTCATTGTAATTGAAAATGAAATTTTTGAATAATTGACATCGAAATTTTGATGAATAATTTTGTATTTAAATATGAACGAAAAATGACATTTTTTTTAGTACTATTAACTCTATTACACTTTTGAATTGTATTCTCCCTTTGTTAAATTTTTATGCATTATATTTGGACAAAAAATTTTAATTACATTTTTATTTTTGTTATATAATACAACTAGTATTTCCACCCATGCAATGCAAGGAATAGATTTGTTGTAATATATTAAGAATATTTGAATAGATATATAATTATTTAAATTAGAACATCAAATATTATATAGTGCAACTAAAGATATGATTTGGATTATTTATGTATTTTTATGTTATCCTTGCTTGAATCTGTGCAATAATTGCTCAAATTAATAGCTAATGTCTATATGTACACATGTGATGCTATAACTTTGAAGATTTTATTTATCATTGTTTGTAAAATTTTTTCTTAAAAGAAAAACTAAAATAATAAGTCATTAAGCTAAGACTTCTTAAATAAGAGCCTTTTAGCTTCTCAATATTTGCCCACGTTGATGGGCAAACAATTATGTTTGGAAGATGAGCATTGCTCAGAGCTCCTCTTTCCAAACATTTTCGATGTGGGATAAAAATGATCCCACATCATTTACAAAGGAGAGTTCGTGGTTCCGCTTTGTCTTTTTTTTTTTTTTCTAATTATAATTATAATTATAATTTTATTTTGTATATAGTTTTGTTTTGATTATTATTATATTATTAATATTATTATTATTGTAATTTTATTTTATTATTACATTATTACATAATAATAAGAATAATAATATAAATTTTCTTTTATACAATTTTCTGCTGTGCGGCCACAAATTAAAAAGAAAAATATTTTATGAAAAATTAACTCATTTTTCAGGAATTATTTTCCTACTTTCTAAACGAACTTTTATATCTATACAATTAATTTGTTAAATTTCATAATAATTATTAGATAATGGCCTTGTTTGATTATTGACAAATTCGCCAAAATTTTAACAAATTCGCCATTTTAACATTTTGTCTTCAATCAAAATACCAAAAATATTATTTAATAACTCAATAATTTTACTCCAAACTGCTAAAAATAAAAACAACACATATACATTTTGGGTTAATCTTTCCCGAACCCTCCTAATAATAAATAATAATTGTTTTTAAAAAAACTAAAATAAAAAAGTCATTAATCTAAGACTTCGTAAATAAGAGTTTTTTGGAGTCTTAATACTTGCCCACATTGATGGGCAAGTAATTATGTTGTAAGATGAGCATTGCTTCTCTTATATATAGGACCTCAAGAGCTCCTCTTTCATAACATTGTCGATGTGGGATCAAAATGATCCCACATCATTTACAAAGATGAGC